>NC_141694.1:1017625691-1017643191 GCF_964263255.1 Lissotriton vulgaris
ATCTAGCTATCTATTTAGCTAGCTAGCTATCTAGCTATCTAGCTAGCTATCTAGCAATCTAGCTATCTAGCTATCTACCATTCTAGCTAGATATCTAGCTATCTAGCTATCTAGCTATCCAGCTATCTAGCTATTTATCTATCTAGCTATCTATCAATCTAGCTATCTAGCTGTCTAGCTATCAAGCTATCTATCAATCTATCTATCTAGCTATCTATCAATCTAGCTATCTATCAATCTAGCTAGCTATCAAGTTATCTACCTATCTATCTAGCTATTTATCAAACTAGCTATCTAGCTATCTATCAATCTAGCTATCTAGCTGTCTATCAATCTAGCTATCTAGCTATTTATCTAGCTATCTAGCTATCTATCAATCTAGCTAGATATCTAGCTATCTACCAATCTAGCTAGATATCTAGCTATCTGGCTATCTATCTAGCTATCAATCTATCTATCTATCTATCTATCTATCTATCTATCTATCTATCTATCTATCTATCTATCTATCTATCTATCTATCTCTATCTATCTATCTATCTATCTATCTATCTATCTATCTATCTATCTATCTATCTATCTATCTATCTATCTATCTATCTATCTATCTATCTATCTATCTATCTATCAATCTAGCTGTCTAGCTATCAAGCTATCTATCAATCTAGCTATCTAGCTATCTATCAATCTAGCTATCTAGCTATCTATCAATCTAGCTAGCTATCAAGTTATCTACCTATCTATCTAGCTATTTATCAAACTAGCTATCTAGCTATCTATCAATCTAGCCATCTAGCTGTCTATCAATCTAGCTATCTAGCTATTTATCTAGCTATCTAGCTATCTATCAATCTAGCTAGATATCTAGCTATCTACCAATCTAGCTAGATATCTAGCTATCTAGCTATCTATCTAGCTATCTATCTAGCTATCAATCTATCTATCTATCTATCTATCTATCTATCTATCTATCTATCTATCTATCTATCTATCTATCTATCTATCTATCTAGCTATCTATCTATCTATCTATCTAGCTATCTAGCTATCTATCTAGCTATCAACCTATCCATCTATCTATCTATCTATCTATCTATCTATCTATCTATCTATCTATCTATCTATCTATCTATCTATCTATCTATCTATCTATCTATCTATCTATCTATCTATCTATCTATCTATCTATCTATCTATCTATCTATCTATCTATCTATCTATCTATCTATCTATCTATCCAGCTATCTAGCTATCTAGCTATGTATCAATGTAGCTATCCAGATATCTATCAATTTAGCTATCTATCTATCTATCTATCTATCTATCTATCTATCTATCTATCTATCTATCTATCTATCTATCTATCTATCTATCTATCTATCTATCTATCTATCTATCTATCTATCTATCTATCTATCTATCTATCAATCTATCTATCTATCTATCTAGCAATCTATCAATCTAGCTATCTAGCTATCTATCAATCTAGCTAGATATCTAGCTTTCTAGCTATCTAGCTATCAAGCTATCTAGCTATCTATCTAGCTAGCTAGCTAGCTATCTAGCTATCTATCAATCTACCTATCTAGCTATCTACCATTCTAGCTAGATATCTAGCTATCTAGCTATCTAGCTATCCAGCTATCTAGCTATTTATCTATCTAGCTATCTATCAATCTAGCTATCTAGCTGTCTAGCTATCAAGCTATCTATCAATCTAGCTATCTAGCTATCTATCAATCTAGCTAGCTATCAAGTTATCTACCTATCTATCTAGCTATTTATCAAACTAGCTATCTAGCTATCTATCAATCTATCTATCTATCTATCTATCTATCTATCTATCTATCTATCTATCTATCTATCTATCTATCTATCTATCTATCTATCTATCTATCTATCTATCTATCTATCTATCTATCTATCTATCTATCTATCTATCTATCTATCTATCTATCTATCTATCTATCTATCTATCTATCTATCTAGCTATCTATCAATCTATCTAGCTATCTAGCTAGCTATCTAGCTATCTAGCTAGCTATCTATCAATCTATCAATCTAGCTATCTAGCTATCTATCAATCTAGCTAGATGTCTAGCTTTCTAGCTATCTAGCTTTCAAGCTATCTAGCTATCTATCTATCTAGCTAGCTAGCTATCTAGCTATCTATCAATCTAGCTACCTATCAATCTAGCTAGATATCTAGCTAGCTATCTAGCTATCTATTTAGCTAGCTAGTTATCTAGCTATCTAGCTAGCTATCTAGCAATCTAGCTATCTAGCTATCTACCATTCTAGCTAGATATCTAGCTATCTAGCTATCTAGCTATCCAGCTATCTAGCTATTTATCTATCTAGCTATCTATCAATCTAGCTATCTAGCTGTCTAGCTATCAAGCTATCTATCAATCTATCTATCTAGCTATCTATCAATCTAGCTATCTATCAATCTAGCTAGCTATCAAGTTATCTACCTATCTATCTAGCTATTTATCAAACTAGCTATCTAGCTATCTATCAATCTAGCTATCTAGCTGTCTATCAATCTAGCTATCTAGCTATTTATCTAGCTATCTAGCTATCTATCAATCTAGCTAGATATCTAGCTATCTACCAATCTAGCTAGATATCTATCTATCTAGCTATCTATCTATCTATCTAGCTATCTATCTATCTATCTATCTATCTATCTATCTATCTATCTATCTATCTATCTATCTATCTATCTATCTATCTATCTATCTATCTATCTATCTATCTATCTATCTATCTATCTATCTATCTATCTATCTATCTATCAATCTATCTATCTATCTATCAATCTATCTATCTATCTATCTAGCAATCTATCAATCTAGCTATCTAGCTATCTATCAATCTAGCTAGATATCTAGCTTTCTAGCTATCTAGCTATCAAGCTATCTAGCTATCTATCTAGCTAGCTAGCTAGCTATCTAGCTATCTATCAATCTAGCTATCTAGCTATCTACCATTCTAGCTAGATATCTAGCTATCTAGCTATCTAGCTATCCAGCTATCTAGCTATTTATCTATCTAGCTATCTATCAATCTAGCTATCTAGCTGTCTAGCTATCAAGCTATCTATCAATCTAGCTATCTAGCTATCTATCAATCTAGCTAGCTATCAAGTTATCTACCTATCTATCTAGCTATTTATCAAACTAGCTATCTAGCTATCTATCAATCTATCTATCTATCTATCTATCTATCTATCTATCTATCTATCTATCTATCTATCTATCTATCTATCTATCTATCTATCTATCTATCTATCTATCTATCTATCTATCTATCTATCTATCTATCTATCTATCTATCTATCAATCTAGCTAGCTATCTAGCTAGCTATCTAGCTATCTAGCTAGCTATCTATCAATCTATCAATCTAGCTATCTAGCTATCTATCAATCTAGCTAGATGTCTAGCTTTCTAGCTATCTAGCTATCAAGCTATCTAGCTATCTATCTAGCTAGCTAGCTAGCTATCTAGCTATCTATCAATCTAGCTACCTATCAATCTAGCTAGATATCTAGCTAGCTATCTAGCTATCTATTTAGCTAGCTAGCTATCTAGCTATCTAGCTAGCTATCTAGCAATCTAGCTATCTAGCTATCTACCATTCTAGCTAGATATCTAGCTATCTAGCTATCTAGCTATCCAGCTATCTAGCTATTTATCTATCTAGCTATCTATCAATCTAGCTATCTAGCTGTCTAGCTATCAAGCTATCTATCAATCTATCTATCTAGCTATCTATCAATCTAGCTATCTATCAATCTAGCTAGCTATCAAGTTATCTACCTATCTATCTAGCTATTTATCAAACTAGCTATCTAGCTATCTATCAATCTAGCTATCTAGCTGTCTATCAATCTAGTTATCTAGCTATTTATCTAGCTATCTAGCTATCTATCAATCTAGCTAGATATCTAGCTATCTACCAATCTAGCTAGATATCTATCTATCTAGCTATCTATCTAGCTATCTATCTATCTATCTATCTATCTATCTATCTATCTATCTATCTATCTATCTATCTATCTATCTATCTATCTATCTATCTATCTATCTATCTATCTAGCTATCTAGCTATCTAGCTATCTATCTATCTAGCTATCCATCTATCTATCTATCTATCTATCAATCTAGCTATCTAGCTAGCTATCTACCTATCTATCAGATAGTTATCTAGATTATCTAGCTATCTATCAGATAGATATCTAGATTATCTAGCTATCTATCAATCTATCTAGCTATCTATCTAGCTATCTAGCTATCTATCAATCTAGCTATCTATCAATCTAGCTATCTATCAATCTATCAATCTAGCTAGCTATCTAGCTATCTATCTATCTATCTAGCTATCTATCTAGCTATCTATCTGGCTATCTAGCTAGCTATCGATCTAGCTATCTAGCTATCTAGCTATCTATCTAGCTATCAATCTGGCTATCTAGCTATCTATCAATCTAGCTATCTATCAGCTAGATAGCTACATTATCTAGCTATCTAGCTATCAAGCTATCTAGCTATCTATCTAGCTAGCTAGCTATCTAGCTATCTATCAATCTAGCTATCTATCAATCTATCAATCTAGCTAGCTATCTAGCTATCTATCTATCTATCTAGCTATCTATCTAGCTATCTATCTGGCTATCTAGCTAGCTATCGATCTAGCTATCTAGCTATCTAGCTATCTATCTAGCTATCAATCTGGCTATCTAGCTATCTATCAATCTAGCTATCTATCAGCTAGATAGCTACATTATCTAGCTATCTAGCTATCTATCAATCTAGCTATCTAGCTATCTATCTAGCTATCAAGCTGGCTATCTAGCTATCTAGCTATCTATCAATCTAGCTATCTATCAGCTAGATAGCTAGATTATCTAGCTATCCAGCTATCTAGCTACCTAGCTATCTATCTAGCTATCTAGCTATCTAGCTATCTATCAATCTAGCTATCTATCTAGCTATCTAACTATCTAGCTATCTAGCTATCTAGCTATCTATCAATCTATCTAGCTATCTAGCTATCTATCAATCTAGCTATCTAGCTATCTATCAATCTATCTATCTATCTATCTATCTATCTATCTATCTATCTATCTATCTATCTATCTATCTATCTAGCTGTCTAGCTATCTAGCTATCTAGCTATCTATCAATCTAGCTATCTAGCTATCTAGCTATCTATCTAGCTATCTATCTAGCTATCTATCTATCAATCTAGCTATCTATCTATCTATCTATCTATCTATCTATCTATCTATCTATCTATCTATCTATCTATCTATCTATCTATCTATCTATCTATCTATCTATCTATCTATCTATCTATCTATCTATCTATCTATCTATCTATCTATCTATCTATCTATCTATCTATCTATCTATCTATCTATCTATCTATCTGTCTAGCTATCTAGCTATCTAGCTATCTATCTATCTAGCTATCTATCAATCTAGCTACCTATCAATCTAGCTATCAATCTAGCTAGATATCTAGCTAGCTAGCTATCTAGCTATCTATTTAGCTAGCTAGCTATCTAGCTATCTGGCTAGCTATCTAGCAATCTAGCTATCTAGCTATCTACCATTCCAGCTAGATATCTAGCTAGCTAGCTATCTAGCTATCCAGCTATCTAGCTATTTATCTATCTAGCTATCTATCAATCTAGCTATCTAGCTATCTAGCTATCAAGCTATCTAGCTATCTAGCTATCAAGCTATCTAGCTATCTATCTAGCTAGCTAGCTATCTAGCTATCTATCAATCTAGCTACCTGTGAGAAGTTGGCCTTGTATATAATGCTCACTAGTTCTAGTGATCACTTTGTACCATGCCAAGCAACCCTTATGATGATGGTTGTAATTCAACCTTGTAGACCAGTTATCCTAGTGGTAACGTGGACAAAGTAGTCTTAGGCTAAACTCTGAAAGGCATGTGAAGCCAGCTGTTATACCATACACAACCCCCTTGAATACCAAATGAAAGGGACACCACACAGATATATATTGAAAATATATATTGATTTATTAACTATTAAAATCCCCTGGACTCTTTATGAGCACAGAAGCACAAGCGTTAAAATCACAAGACAGTTTAAAATACACAAAAGTTGCACAATATGGATGAGCCCTAGGGGCCACCTAAACCATATACTAAATAAGTGGTATAAGAGATACCTAAAGGAAAGTGAAGAGGCCTAGGGCCTTGGGAATCGCTGGAGCTATTCGAGACTGGAGTTAACTAAGTCGGGAAAGGCCCACGGGACTCGGGTGCAGTGTTCAAAGTGCACGCACTTCTCAATACAAAGTCTATGGTGCGTAAAAAGCACAAAGTTAGAAAGTTAGGAACCTTCCGAGTGACCTACGGAGCTGAAACTTAAAACACAGGCCCTTGGGATGTGTACCAGTGCAGGAGCACCGGCGGAGCTGAGTTACCTCACCCACAGGAAGCGGGTGCACAGGGTCGAAGATGTGTCGGGTTTCGTCACGCTGGTCGATGGTGCTTGGAGCTGAAGATGCTGCAGGCGGCTCGATGAGAAGAGTTCCGGTGGATCCAAGGGTGGATCTGAAGAGTTGAAGACCTGAAAGCAGAGGGGACAGTGTTCAAAGTCACTAGCCAGTGACTGCCGTGGAACCAGATTGGAACCAGGCGATGTCGGGTGCAAACAGGCGTTGTCGGGTAGCTTCTTTCTGCAGCCACGTGGATACCCGGGGTCGAGGACGTCCAGGAGTCGGTCACGAGCTGTCCCACGTAGGCTTCTCGCTGTTGGCGGTGTCGGCGACCTGATCGGAGCAAACAGGCCTTGGCAAATGCAAGCCACGCAGAAGTTGAAAGATGCTGTTCACTCGGACCAGCAAGGTCAGAGCGGGTGCTCCTTTTCACAGGAGCTTGGGTAGGTCTGGAGCAACCAGACCTGCTGTTTAAATCTTCGGGTTCGTCGCCAAGATGGCCGCTGGCCGCGTGGCTAGTGGCCGGGATGGCGCGTCGAGTGGCACAGTGCAAAAGGGCCCCACGCAGATCGTGGAGATGCTGGGGGGCTGATCTTCGGTGCAAGGGCTGCTCGGTGGTGGGGGTTCTCAGTCCCCAAAGCACAACGTCGAGGATGCCTCAGAAGCTGCGCAGTCAGCTTTACGAGTGTCTTCCAAGAGGTCCGGTCCCACGTCACTCGGTGCCTCCACGGGTCCCTTCTTTGCAGGGACTGTGGATCGGGCTCTGAGAGGTCTGGGAATCTGGTTCTTGTCGGGCTCTGGGCTCGGGCTCCGGCGGGAGGCGGCGGCAAAGCAGACGTCGAGTTGCTGGTTGGTGCCTGTGTTCACAGGGTGGTCACTCCTTGGCCACAAGGGAGATTCTTCTTCAGTCTTCTGTGCAGCAGAATGTCGAAGTCCAGTCTTCTTCTTAGTTTAAGTTGATTTCGGGATGATCTGCTGTGCAATGGCACTGCTCCCCCTCTTATTCCAATCTAGGGGGTGGATCACCTACTAGGTCCCTCCTCTGGGAGGAACCAGGAAGGGGGGCGGTTACACCCCCTTTCCTTTGTCCAGCTCCGCGCCAGGACTGGGGCTGGAAGGCCCCAGAACCGGTTTGGGCTGGCCTATGCACGGGGACACCTTGTGTGCCCCGGGCATGTCTGATTCTATTCAGCCCTGTCCTACCCAATACACAAAATCCTGTCTGGGGTGGTGCTCGCACCTCCCAAGGCGGGAAACCCTTTGTCCAGGCCACCATCTGCCGAGTTTCGGTCAGCAGCAGGAGGCCAGACTTGTGTCTGTGGTGGCAGCGTCCATTTTGTGAAGCTGAGGCTCTGTTTAACTTTAACCGGGGTTAAGGCTACGCACATGTCGTGTCCCTCTAGAAGGGTGGAATGCTATCCCCGTCGCCAGAATTGGCGAGGGGATAGTATTCCAATTCGTATGACACCTTACTCGACATGTTTTGATAAAGCCAAACCAAAGTTAGCATTTAACCGCGAGGATTATAATGCACTTAAGAGTATATGGTATGGCAATATCCCGGACCAGCTTAGGGAGTTGTTCCCGACAGCTGCAGACAGGCTCAGCTCATGCCAGAGCACCATCTCACATATTTCCAAGCACTCTGCCTCCAGGATTGATGAGGCCTTCCATAGGAGTGGCTGATAGGAACATATGTGTCCAGTTTAGGGTTAGGCACAGACATACTGTACCTAAGTAAGAGGTGGTTACACCGACTTACCCCAGCTGAGTGATCAGCCAGTTGTGTCAAAGATGGAGGCCAGGCCAGGGGTGGCACAATACGTGCTGCAGCCCCTGGTAGGCCTTGGATACACCTATGCCCTGGGCACCTAGGGTGCACTATTACAGGGGCTCATAAGGTGAACCAGTTCCAATTCGTAATGCACCTAGAGTGCATGGGCATCAATTTAGAGAGAGAACAGCAGGCTGTGGGTCTGATTAGCAGGCCCACAGCCACATTAAGTCAGAAACCAGTGAAGCAAAAAGCAAAAATTTGGGGTGACCATAGGATAGCAGACCCTACTCTCCTACATAACCCCCCCCCAAACGCAGGGACATTAGACTAACCTTGACCAGTTGTGTCTTCATGTTCTAAGTGGAAGTACCTGGAGAGACCATCTGCGTTGCCATGGTCAGTCCCTGGGCGGTGCTCCACTGTAAAGTCCATCCCCTGTAGGGAAATGGACCACCTGAGTAGTTTGGGGTTTTCACCCTTCATCTGATTAAGCCATAGGAGGGGCTTATGGTCGGTCTGAATCTTGAAGTGAGTGCCAAATAAGTATGGTCTCAACTTCTTCAGGGCCCACACCACAGCAAAGGCCTCCCTCTCTATAGCTGACCAACGTTTCTCTCTGGGGGTCAGCCTTCTGCTAATGAAAGCAATGGGCTGGTCCTGGCCATCTACATTAAGCTGTGAAAGCACTGCTCCCACTCCCAACTCAGAAGCATCTGTTTGGACAATGAACTCTCTTGAGTAGTCAGGACTCTTCAGGATAGGTGCAGAGCACATGGCCTTCTTCAGGTCATCAAATGCCTTTTGACAGATTTCTGTCCACTGAACCTTTTTGGGCATCTTCTTGGATGTCAGATCATTAAGAGGAGTCACAATGGACCCATAGTTCTTAACAAACTTCCTGTAGTACCCAGTCAGGCCCAAGAAAGCTCTGACCTGAGTCTGGGTAGTTGGAGGGGACCAGTCCTTGATGGTCTGGATCTTACTCTCCAGTGGTTGAACTTGGCCTCCACCTACAAGGTGGCCCAGGTATACAACCTTGCTCTGCCCTATCTGGCACTTTGTTGCCTTGATAGTGAGGCCTGCCTTCTGCAGAGCCTCAAGCACTTCCTTCAGGTGGATCAGGTGATCCTCCCAGGTGGAGCTAAAGACAGCAATATCGTCCAGATAAGCTGCACAAAAGTCATCCAACCCAGTGAGGACTTGGTTCACCAACCTTTGGAAGGTGGCAGGTGCATTTTTCAAACCAAAGGGCATCACCACAAACTGATAATGCCCACTAGGGGTAGAAAATGCTGTCTTGGCTTTAGACTCCTCAGCTAACCTGATTTGCCAGTAGCCAGCTGTTAAGTCAAATGTGCTCAAATATTTGGCAGAAGCCAACTTGTCAATGAGCTCATCTGCCCTTGGAATAGGGTGTGCATCTGTCCTGGTGACAGCATTGAGTCCTCTGTAATCCACACAGAACCTCATCTCTCTCTTGCCATCTTTGGTGTGAGGTTTGGGGACCAGAACCACTGGGCTAGCCCAGGGGCTCTCTGAAGGTTCAATGACACCTAATTCCAGCATCTTTTGCACCTCAGTCTTTATACAGTCCCTGACGTGGTCAGGTTGCCTGTAAATCTTGCTCTTTACAGGAAGACTGTCACCAGTGTCCACCACATGGGTACACCAGTTAGTCTGACTGGGGGTCAAGGAGAACATATGCCTGTATGTCTGTAGAACTTGTCTGCAGTCATGTTGCTGATGTTCAGTGAGGCTGCCACCTAAGGCCACACCATCAACTGAGCCATCCTCAGGGTTCTGAGTGAGCAGGTCTGGGAGAGGGTCACTCTCTTCCTCCTGTCCCTCATCTGTAGCCATGAGCAAGCCCATGTCTGCCCTGCTGACATATGCCTTCAATCTGTTCACATGGAGCACCCTATGGGGGCTCCTGGGAGTTCCTAGGTCCACCAAGTAGGTAACCTCTCCCTTCTTTTCCAGAATTGTATGGGGTCCAGACCATTTGTCTTGGAGTGCTGCTGGGGCCACTGGCTCCAACACCCATACCTTCTGTCCAGGCTGAAATTCAACAAGGACAGCCTTTTGGTCATGCCAAGCTTTTTGTAATTCTTGGCTAGCCTCAAGGTTTTTGGATGCCTTTTCCATGTACTCTGCCATCCTGGAGCGGAGACCAAGTACATAGTCCACTATGTCCTGTTTAGGCTTTTTGAGAGGTAACTCCCATCCTTCCTTCACAAGACACAGGGGTCCTCTTACAGGGTGCCCAAACAACAATTCAAAGGGGCTGAAGCCAACCCCCTTTTGAGGGACCTCTCTGTAAGCGAACAAAAGGCAGGGCAGAAGGATGTCCCATCTTCGCCTGAGCTTTTCAGGTAATCCTTTAATCATGCCCTTTAGGGTCTTGTTAAATCTCTCAACAAGCCCATTGCATTGTGGGTGATAAGGAGTGGTGAACTTGTAGTTTACACCACATTCCTTCCACATAGCTGTCAAATATCCAGACATGAAGTTGGTACCTCTATCTGATATTACCTCCTTAGGAAACCCCACTCTGGAGAAAACTCCAAGTAAGGCCCTGGCCACAACAGGAGCTGTTGTGGTCCTAAGGGGAATTGCCTCTGGGTACCTGGTGGCATGATCCACTACCACCAGTATGAATCTGTGCCCAGATGCTGTAGGGGGATCCATTGGACCAACAATATCAATCCCCACTCTCTCAAAGGGAACCCCCACCACAGGTAGTGGTATCAGGGGGGCCTTTGTTGTTCCACCTGCTTTACCACTGGCTTGGCAGGTTTCACAGGAGCGACAAAACTCCTTGGTGTCTTCAGACATGTGAGGCCAGTGAAAGTGAGGGACAAGCCTGTCCCAAGTCTTGTTCTGGCCTAGGTGTCCTGCTAAAGGAATATCATGGGCCAAGGTGAGTAGGAAGCCCCTAAATTGCAGAGGTATAACCAACCTCCTGGTAGCACCAGGCTTGGGGTCTCTAGCCTCTGAATAAAGGAGTCCATCGTCCCAATATACTTTATGGGCACCTTGAGCATTCCCAGCAGCCTCAGCAGCAGCCTGCTGTCTGAGGGGTTCAAGAGAAGGACAGGTTAACTGAGCCTGCCCCAAGTCTGCCCTAGAAGGTCCCCCTGTCCCCAGAAACTCAACCTGATCAGGTTCAAGTTCTTCAGGGACAGTTCCTTCAGGGGTCTCTAGATCAGTTTCCTGTGAAGCCTGATCCTCACTTGTAGGCAGTTGGGAAGGCACAGCCTTAACCCTCCTGTTCTTCTTCTTGGGAGGTACTTGGTCCATTGTTCCAGGATCCAAGACCTGAGGTTCAGAGAGGCACTTTTTGGCCTGTGACCTGGTCACAGCAAGGACATGTGATGATATCCCTAACATCTCTGCATGAGTCCTGTACTCAACTTCTGACCATAGAGAGTTCTCCAGGTCATTGCCCAACAAACATTCTACTGGGAGATCAGCACTAACCACAACTTTCTTTAGGCCAGTTACCCCTCCCCAGGAAAAGTTAACAAGTGCCACACTATGTGTAGTAGTGACATTGCTGGCATTGGTCACCAGGTAATCATCGCCTGGCATGTATTGTCCAGGGTCCACAAAGTTAGGTGTCACCATAGTGACACTGGCACATGTGTCCCTGTAAGCTTGAGCCACTTTGTTGTTAATCAAAGGTGTCTGTCTGTATTTGCCCAGGTTACTGGGACTTATGTCAGGGGTCAAATCTATGTCCCCTTCACAAACCAGAACAGCCTGTGTAAGGGTTCTGACTAGGTCAGAATCTCCTTCAGTTCCCAAAGTGATTCCCACTAAACCCTTGGCTTGAGGACCAACACTGCTAACTGTACTAGTGGGTGCAGGTGCCTTAGGGGCTGCAGTGTTGGGGGCTCCACCCTTTTTACACTCACTTGTCCAGTGAGAGGTGTTCTTACAAGTTTTACACCAGGGTTTCTTCTGACCTTCTTTCTTCTTCTTCTTGGAAGTTTGGGACCCACCCTCTGTCTCAGTTTGGGGCCCTGTTGAAGACTTCTGGTCTTTAGCTTTCTGCTCCCCACCCTTCTGGTCTGTTTTCTTCTGGTCACCACCCTGGTTCTGGTTCTGGTTCTTTTGCTTAACTCTGGTTCTTACCCATTTATCTGCCCTCTTTCCCAATTCTTGGGGAGAGGTCAAATCTGAGTCAACCAAATGTTGATGCAACTGCTGGTTCTGACAATTATTTAAAATTTGTTCTCTCATCAGCAAATTGTACAATCCTTCATAGTCTGTAACCTTACTTCCCAGCAACCATCCCTCCAGAGCCTTAGTGGCACACTCAACAAATTCAGACCAGTCCTGAGTCTGTGTCTTCTGGGTATCTCTGAACATTAACCTGTACTGTTCAGTGGTTAAGCCTAACCCATCAATCAGAGCACTCTTCAGGACCAGGTAGTTTCTAGAATCCCCATCACTAACTGTGAGGAGTCTGTCTCGGCCTCTACCTTCAAAGGAGAGCCACAAGATTGCTGCCCACTGCTCCTGAGGGATCTGCTGTACTCTGCAGGCTCTCTCCATTGCAGTAATCCATTTATGGATATCATCCCCAGCTTTGTAGGGGGGCACAATCTTACTCAGGTTTCTATTATCAAAAGACCTGTCTTTATCCTTGTGGATATTGCTGCCACCAGTGGGTTCTATTACCCCACTCTCTCTAGGCTGTCTTGCTCTAGCAAGTTTCTCCTTAGCCAGGGCAACCTCTAACTCTTGCCTCTGGATCCTAAGCTCAGCCTCTCTCATCTTGGCCTCATGTTCCCTTCTCTGAGGGCTAGTCATCTCCTTTCTGGAGTGACCATGAGAGCCTCTAGAGACATGGGAGGTATTGGATTCACCTGAGTGATGCCTTCTCCTCCTATGGCCCTGGTTAAGTCCACCTGGGGGTCTGAATGGGTTGTTACCTGATTCATTCCCAAGTTGACTTAAGTTAGCCTGGTTCAGTCTACTGACCAGCACCTGACTATCTCTGTCATCATCTGACTCACTGCTTTCCACCTCCTCCTCCTCTTCTTCTTCCTCTTCCTCTACATCTACTTGAGGAGCTCCAGTGGTGGAGGCTTCCTCATCTACTAGGATGATAGGGGTAGGGGTGTCTACAGTGTCATCCTCTGAAGGATGGCCTCCTTCAGCATTCCCTGTGGGGTTTGCTTTAGAGGTCTTTAGAGCTTCAGACTGATCCAAGAGCTCTCTTAGGTGGTCTGTAGTAGGGGTAGGCCCTGTCTTCAGACCCCTTAAGACACAAAGCTGTCTTAATTCCTTAAAGGGAAAAATAGCAAACTGGGATGGTGCCCTTGGAGGGTCACTCTCAACAGGAGTAAGTCCACTGGACCCCTCTGTTCCAGACATTGCTCTAGTGTGGGTGGATGTGTTGCAATCTACCTACACTGGTGTTTACCTACTAAACCTATCTAGTAGTTGTAGCTAGGGTGTGCTACTCCCTTTGCTCTACAACAACTAAGTTCAGTAGAACTTAAGTATACTAGTCTTGTTTTATATGTACCTAGCAGGTACCTGTATGATCTTTCAAATGATAATCTCAAAGATTGTAATGGTAAAACAACAGCAAGCTCAGATCCCAATCCGCTGCTCACCAATGTGAGAAGTTGGCCTTGTATATAATGCTCACTAGTTCTAGTGATCACTTTGTACCATGCCAAGCAACCCTTATGATGATGGTTGTAATTCAACCTTGTAGACCAGTTATCCTAGTGGTAACGTGGACAAAGCAGTCTTAGGCTAAACTCTGAAAGGCATGTGAAGCCAGCTGTTATACCATACACAACCCCCTTGAATACCAAATGAAAGGGACACCACACAGATATATATTGAAAATATATATTGATTTATTAACTATTAAAATCCCCTGGACTCTTTATGAGCACAGAAGCACAAGCGTTAAAATCACAAGACAGTTTAAAATACACAAAAGTTGCACAATATGGATGAGCCCTAGGGGCCACCTAAACCATATACTAAATAAGTGGTATAAGAGATACCTAAAGGAAAGTGAAGAGGCCTAGGGCCTTGGGAATCGCTGGAGCTATTCGAGACTGGAGTTAACTAAGTCGGGAAAGGCCCACGGGACTCGGGTGCAGTGTTCAAAGTGCACGCACTTCTCAATACAAAGTCTATGGTGCGTAAAAAGCACAAAGTTAGAAAGTTAGGAACCTTCCGAGTGACCTACGGAGCTGAAACTTAAAACACAGGCCCTTGGGATGTGTACCAGTGCAGGAGCACCGGCGGAGCTGAGTTACCTCACCCACAGGAAGCGGGTGCACAGGGTCGAAGATGTGTCGGGTTTCGTCACGCTGGTCGATGGTGCTTGGAGCTGAAGATGCTGCAGGCGGCTCGATGAGAAGAGTTCCGGTGGATCCAAGGGTGGATCTGAAGAGTTGAAGACCTGAAAGCAGAGGGGACAGTGTTCAAAGTCACTAGCCAGTGACTGCCGTGGAACCAGATTGGAACCAGGCGATGTCGGGTGCAAACAGGCGTTGTCGGGTAGCTTCTTTCTGCAGCCACGTGGATACCCGGGGTCGAGGACGTCCAGGAGTCGGTCACGAGCTGTCCCACGTAGGCTTCTCGCTGTTGGCGGTGTCGGCGACCTGATCGGAGCAAACAGGCCTTGGCAAATGCAAGCCACGCAGAAGTTGAAAGATGCTGTTCACTCGGACCAGCAAGGTCAGAGCGGGTGCTCCTTTTCACAGGAGCTTGGGTAGGTCTGGAGCAACCAGACCTGCTGTTTAAATCTTCGGGTTCGTCGCCAAGATGGCCGCTGGCCGCGTGGCTAGTGGCCGGGATGGCGCGTCGAGTGGCACAGTGCAAAAGGGCCCCACGCAGATCGTGGAGATGCTGGGGGGCTGATCTTCGGTGCAAGGGCTGCTCGGTGGTGGGGGTTCTCAGTCCCCAAAGCACAACGTCGAGGATGCCTCAGAAGCTGCGCAGTCAGCTTTACGAGTGTCTTCCAAGAGGTCCGGTCCCACGTCACTCGGTGCCTCCACGGGTCCCTTCTTTGCAGGGACTGTGGATCGGGCTCTGAGAGGTCTGGGAATCTGGTTCTTGTCGGGCTCTGGGCTCGGGCTCCGGCGGGAGGCGGCGGCAAAGCAGACGTCGAGTTGCTGGTTGGTGCCTGTGTTCACAGGGTGGTCACTCCTTGGCCACAAGGGAGATTCTTCTTCAGTCTTCTGTGCAGCAGAATGTCGAAGTCCAGTCTTCTTCTTAGTTTAAGTTGATTTCGGGATGATCTGCTGTGCAATGGCACTGCTCCCCCTCTTATTCCAATCTAGGGGGTGGATCACCTACTAGGTCCCTCCTCTGGGAGGAACCAGGAAGGGGGGCGGTTACACCCCCTTTCCTTTGTCCAGCTCCGCGCCAGGACTGGGGCTGGAAGGCCCCAGAACCGGTTTGGGCTGGCCTATGCACGGGGACACCTTGTGTGCCCCGGGCATGTCTGATTCTATTCAGCCCTGTCCTACCCAATACACAAAATCCTGTCTGGGGTGGTGCTCGCACCTCCCAAGGCGGGAAACCCTTTGTCCAGGCCACCATCTGCCGAGTTTCGGTCAGCAGCAGGAGGCCAGACTTGTGTCTGTGGTGGCAGCGTCCATTTTGTGAAGCTGAGGCTCTGTTTAACTTTAACCGGGGTTAAGGCTACGCACATGTCGTGTCCCTCTAGAAGGGTGGAATGCTATCCCCGTCGCCAGAATTGGCGAGGGGATAGTATTCCAATTCGTATGACACCTTACTCGACATGTTTTGATAAAGCCAAACCAAAGTTAGCATTTAACCGCGAGGATTATAATGCACTTAAGAGTATATGGTATGGCAATATCCCGGACCAGCTTAGGGAGTTGTTCCCGACAGCTGCAGACAGGCTCAGCTCATGCCAGAGCACCATCTCACATATTTCCAAGCACTCTGCCTCCAGGATTGATGAGGCCTTCCATAGGAGTGGCTGATAGGAACATATGTGTCCAGTTTAGGGTTAGGCACAGACATACTGTACCTAAGTAAGAGGTGGTTACACCGACTTACCCCAGCTGAGTGATCAGCCAGTTGTGTCAAAGATGGAGGCCAGGCCAGGGGTGGCACAATACGTGCTGCAGCCCCTGGTAGGCCTTGGATACACCTATGCCCTGGGCACCTAGGGTGCACTATTACAGGGGCTCATAAGGTGAACCAGTTCCAATTCGTAATGCACCTAGAGTGCATGGGCATCAATTTAGAGAGAGAACAGCAGGCTGTGGGTCTGATTAGCAGGCCCACAGCCACATTAAGTCAGAAACCAGTGAAGCAAAAAGCAAAAATTTGGGGTGACCATAGGATAGCAGACCCTACTCTCCTACACTACCTATCAATCTAGCTATCAATCTAGCTAGATATCTAGCTAGCTAGCTATCTAGCTATCTATTTAGCTAGCTAGCTATCTAGCTATCTAGCTAGCTATCTAGCAATCTAGCTATCTAGCTATCTACCATTCCAGCTAGATATCTAGCTAGCTAGCTATCTAGCTATCCAGCTATCTAGCTATTTATCTATCTAGCCATCTATCTATCTAGCTATCAAGCTATCCATCTATCTATCTAGCTATCAAGCTATCCATCTATCTATCCATCTATCTATCTGTCTATCTATCTATCTATCTATCTATCTATCTATCTATCTATCTATCTATCTATCTATCTATCTATCTATCTATCTATCTATCTATCTATCTATCTATCTATCTATCTATCTATCTAGCTAGCTATCTAGCTATCTAGCTAGCTATCTAGCAATCTATCAATCTAGCTATCTAGCTATCTATCAATCTAGCTAGACGTCTAGCTTTCTAGCTATCTAGCTATCAAGCTATCTAGCTATCTAGCTATCAAGCTATCTAGCTATCTATCTAGCTAGCTAGCTATCTAGCTATCTATCAATCTAGCTACCTATCAATCTAGCTATCAATCTAGCTAGATATCTAGCTAGCTAGCTATCTAGCTATCTATTTAGCTAGCTATCTATCTAGCTATCTAGCTAGCTATCTAGCAATCTAGCTATCTAGCTATCTACCATTCCAGCTAGATATCTAGCTAGCTAGCTATCTAGCTATCCAGCTATCTAGCTATTTATCTATCTAGCTATCTATCAATCTAGCTATCTAGCTGTCTAGCTATCAAGCTATCTATCAATCTATCTATCTAGCTATCTATCAATCTAGC
>NC_141694.1:1017650691-1017655691 GCF_964263255.1 Lissotriton vulgaris
CTATCTATCTATCTATCTATCTATCTGTCTAGCTATCTAGCTATCTAGCTATCTATCTATCTAGCTAGCTATCTATCTAGCTAGCTATCTTCCTATCTATCTATCTATCTAGCTATCTAGCTATCTATCTAGCTATCTATCTATCTATCTAGCTATCTAGCTATCTATCTAGCTATCTATCTATCTATCTATCTATCTATCTATCTATCTATCTATCTATCTATCTATCTATCTATCTATCTATCTATCTATCTATCTATCTATCTATCTATCTATCTATCTATCTATCTATCTATCTAGCTATCTATCTATCTATCTATCTAGCTATCTATCAATCTATCTAGCTATCTAGCTAGCTATCTAGCTATCTAGCTAGCTATCTATCAATCTATCAATCTAGCTATCTAGCTATCTATCAATCTAGCTAGATGTCTAGCTTTCTAGCTATCTAGCTTTCAAGCTATCTAGCTATCTATCTAGCTAGCTAGCTAGCTATCTAGCTATCTATCAATCTAGCTACCTATCAATCTAGCTAGATATCTAGCTAGCTATCTAGCTATCTATTTAGCTAGCTAGCTATCTAGCTATCTAGCAATCTAGCTATCTAGCTATCTACCATTCTAGCTAGATATCTAGCTATCTAGCTATCTAGCTATCCAGCTATCTAGCTATTTATCTATCTAGCTATCTATCAATCTAGCTATCTAGCTGTCTAGCTATCAAGCTATCTATCAATCTATCTATCTAGCTATCTATCAATCTAGCTATCTATCAATCTAGCTAGCTATCAAGTTATCTACCTATCTATCTAGCTATTTATCAAACTAGCTATCTAGCTATCTATCAATCTAGCTATCTAGCTGTCTATCAATCTAGCTATCTAGCTATTTATCTAGCTATCTTGCTATCTATCAATCTAGCTAGATATCTAGCTATCTACCAATCTAGCTAGATATCTATCTATCTATCTATCTATCTATCTATCTATCTATCTATCTATCTATCTATCTATCTATCTATCTATCTATCTATCTATCTATCTATCTATCTATCTATCTATCTATCTATCTATCTATCTATCTATCTATCTATCTATCAATCTATCTATCTATCTATCTAGCAATCTATCAATCTAGCTATCTAGCTATCTATCAATCTAGCTAGATATCTAGCTTTCTAGCTATCTAGCTATCAAGCTATCTAGCTATCTATCTAGCTAGCTAGCTAGCTATCTAGCTATCTATCAATCTAGCTATCTAGCTATCTACCATTCTAGCTAGATATCTAGCTATCTAGCTATCTAGCTATCCAGCTATCTAGCTATTTATCTATCTAGCTATCTATCAATCTAGCTATCTAGCTGTCTAGCTATCAAGCTATCTATCAATCTAGCTATCTAGCTATCTATCAATCTAGCTAGCTATCAAGTTATCTACCTATCTATCTAGCTATTTATCAAACTAGCTATCTAGCTATCTAGCTATCTAGCTATCTATCAATCTATCTAGCTATCTAGCTATCTATTAATCTAGCTATCTAGCTATCTATCAATCTAGCTATCTATCTATCTATCTATCTATCTATCTATCTATCTAGCTGTCTAGCTATCTAGCTATCTAGCTATCTATCAATCTAGCTATCTAGCTATCTAGCTATCTATCTAGCTATCTATCTAGCTATCTATCTATCAATCTATCAATCTAGCTATCTAGCTATCTATCAATCTAGCTAGATGTCTAGCTTTCTAGCTATCTAGCTATCAAGCTATCTAGCTATCTATCTAGCTAGCTAGCTAGCTATCTAGCTATCTATCAATCTAGCTACCTATCAATCTAGCTAGATATCTAGCTAGCTATCTAGCTATCTATTTAGCTAGCTAGCTATCTAGCTATCTAGCTAGCTATCTAGCAATCTAGCTATCTAGCTATCTACCATTCTAGCTAGATATCTAGCTATCTAGCTATCTAGCTATCCAGCTATCTAGCTATTTATCTATCTAGCTATCTATCAATCTAGCTATCTAGCTGTCTAGCTATCAAGCTATCTATCAATCTATCTATCTAGCTATCTATCAATCTAGCTATCTATCAATCTAGCTAGCTATCAAGTTATCTACCTATCTATCTAGCTATTTATCAAACTAGCTATCTAGCTATCTATCAATCTAGCTATCTAGCTGTCTATCAATCTAGCTATCTAGCTATTTATCTAGCTATCTAGCTATCTATCAATCTAGCTAGATATCTAGCTATCTACCAATCTAGCTAGATATCTATCTATCTATCTATCTATCTATCTATCTATCTATCTATCTATCTATCTATCTATCTATCTATCTATCTATCTATCTATCTATCTATCTATCTATTTATCTATCTATCTATCTATCTATCTATCTATCTATCTATCTATCTATCTATCTATCTATCTAATCTATCTATCTATCTATCTATCTATCTATCTATCTATCTATCTATCTATCTATCTATCTATCTATCTATCTATCTATCTATCTATCTATCTATCTATCTATCTATCTGTCTAGCTATCTAGCTATCTAGCTATCTATCTATCTAGCTAGCTATCTATCTAGCTAGCTATCTTCCTATCTATCTATCTATCTAGCTATCTAGCTATCTATCTAGCTATCTATCTATCTATCTAGCTATCTAGCTATCTATCTAGCTATCTATCTATCTATCTAGCTATCTAGCTATCTAGCTATCTAGCTATCTATCTATCTATCTAGCTATCCATCTATCTATCTATCTATCTATCTATCTATCTATCAATCTAGCTATCTAGCTAGCTATCTACCTATCTATCAGATAGTTATCTAGATTATCTAGCTATCTATCAGATAGATATCTAGATTATCTAGCTATCTATCAATCTATCGAGCTATCTATCTAGCTATCTAGCTATCTATCAATCTAGCTATCTATCAATCTAGCTATCTATCAATCTATCAATCTAGCTAGCTATCTAGCTATCTATCTATCTATCTAGCTATCTATCTAGCTATCTATCTGGCTATCTAGCTAGCTATCGATCTAGCTATCTAGCTATCTAGCTATCTATCTAGCTATCAATCTGGCTATCTAGCTATCTATCAATCTAGCTATCTATCAGCTAGATAGCTACATTATCTAGCTATCTAGCTATCTATCAATCTAGCTATCTAGCTATCTATCTAGCTATCAAGCTGGCTATCTAGCTATCTAGCTATCTATCAATCTAGCTATCTATCAGCTAGATAGCTAGATTATCTAGCTATCCAGCTATCTAGCTACCTAGCTATCTATCTAGCTATCTAGCTATCTAGCTATCTATCAATCTAGCTATCTATCTAGCTATCTAACTATCTAGCTATCTAGCTATCTAGCTATCTATCAATCTATCTAGCTATCTAGCTATCTATCAATCTAGCTATCTAGCTATCTATCAATCTAGCTATCTATCTATCTATCTATCTATCTATCTATCTATCTATCTATCTAGCTGTCTAGCTATCTAGCTATCTAGCTATCTATCAATCTAGCTATCTAGCTATCTAGCTATCTATCTAGCTATCTATCTAGCTATCTATCTATCAATCTAGCTATCTATCTATCTATCTATCTATCTATCTATCTATCTATCTATCTATCTATCTATTTTTATTTATTTATTTATTTTATTTTATGTAGCTTGTAAAGCGCACAGCTACCCCCGGAGGGGTGTCCCGGCGCTGGAACCTGAGTCTCAGAGGAAAGGAGGGGAACAGACAGGGGATGTGACACGAAGATCAGAGTCTGGAAAAGAGCCAGGTCTTGAGTCTGGCCCGGAAGGCAGATTCAGAGGGACAGAATCTGAGATCAACTGGCAGGGAGTTCCAAAGTTTAGCAGCAATGACGCTGAATCCTCTGCCACCCATTCTGGAAAGTCTGAAGCGGGGAGAGATCAGGAGGCAAAGGTCATTGGATCTTAAAGATCTGGTGGATCTGGATATTAGAACTCGTTTTTTTAGGTAGTTAGGTCCGCGATCGTTGATGGCTCGATGAGTCAGAGTGAGGATCTTAAACTGAATTCGGCTAGCCACCGGAAGCCAGTGCAGTTCCCTACGATATGCGGCAACTGACTGACGATAGGAAATGTTGCCAATCAGCCTCGCTGCCGCATTCTGGACAATCTGAAGCCGATCAGTCAGGTACTGGGGAGCTCCGGCATAGAGACTATTAGCATAGTCCAGATGGGACGTAATGAGGGCGTGGGTGACTGTCCGGCGGGAATCCAAAGGGAGATAGGGAAGGATTTTCCGGATCATGCGTAGTTTTAGGAAGCAAGCCGATGTCACTTTTTGAATCTGGGTTTTACAGGAAAGAGAGTCATTGAAATGAAAGCCCAGGTTGCGGGCCGAATGGACCGGAGAAGGGGCGGGATCCAATGCAGTAGGCCACCACCAGGAGGAGGGGATAGAGTTTTTCTGGTTAAAAAACAGCACCTCTGTTTTGTCAGCGTTGAGTCGTAGATGGTTTTCCGACATCCAATCACTGATGTTGTTGAGACACCGGCGGAAGCTGGAGAACGCGGAGTCAGAGTGGCCCCTAAAGGAGAACACTAGCTGAGTGTCATCAGCATAAGAGACCACCCTGACTCCATAGGACTCCACCACGCCCGCCAGAGGGGCAAGATATATGTTAAAAAACAGAGGGCTGAGGGCAGAGCCCTGTGGCACACCGCAAGATAGGGGTTTTTTCTCCGATCTGAAGGGCCGTAACAGCACCCTTTGACTTCTTCCAGAGAGGAAGGACTCGATCCACCTGATGGCAGTGCCGCCAATGCCCATCTGCCATAGTCGGTCCAGGAGGATGGAGTGGGATACCGTATCGAATGCCGCGGACAGGTCGAGGAGGACCAGCATGGCCTCCTCGCCTCTGTCCACGCACTCTCGAATGGTCTCCGAGACCTCCAGCAGAGCCGTCTCCGTGCTGTATCCTGCCCGGAACCCAGATTGCGAG
>NC_141694.1:1017660691-1017665691 GCF_964263255.1 Lissotriton vulgaris
TAGCTATCTAGCTAGCTATCTATCAATCTATCAATCTAGCTATCTAGCTATCTATCAATCTAGCTAGATGTCTAGCTTTCTAGCTATCTAGCTTTCAAGCTATCTAGCTATCTATCTAGCTAGCTAGCTAGCTATCTAGCTATCTATCAATCTAGCTACCTATCAATCTAGCTAGATATCTAGCTAGCTATCTAGCTATCTATTTAGCTAGCTAGCTATCTAGCTATCTAGCTAGCTATCTAGCAATCTAGCTATCTAGCTATCTACCATTCTAGCTAGATATCTAGCTATCTAGCTATCTAGCTATCCAGCTATCTAGCTATTTATCTATCTAGCTATCTATCAATCTAGCTATCTAGCTGTCTAGCTATCAAGCTATCTATCAATCTATCTATCTAGCTATCTATCAATCTAGCTATCTATCAATCTAGCTAGCTATCAAGTTATCTACCTATCTATCTAGCTATTTATCAAACTAGCTATCTAGCTATCTATCAATCTAGCTATCTAGCTGTCTATCAATCTAGCTATCTAGCTATTTATCTAGCTATCTAGCTATCTATCAATCTAGCTAGATATCTAGCTATCTACCAATCTAGCTAGATATCTATCTATCTATCTATCTATCTATCTATCTATCTATCTATCTATCTATCTATCTATCTATCTATCTATCTATCTATCTATCTATCTATCTATCTATCTATCTATCTATCTATCTATCTATCTATCTATCTATCTATCTATCTATCAATCTATCTATCTATCTATCTAGCAATCTATCAATCTAGCTATCTAGCTATCTATCAATCTAGCTAGATATCTAGCTTTCTAGCTATCTAGCTATCAAGCTATCTAGCTATCTATCTAGCTAGCTAGCTAGCTATCTAGCTATCTATCAATCTAGCTATCTAGCTATCTACCATTCTAGCTAGATATCTAGCTATCTAGCTATCTAGCTATCCAGCTATCTAGCTATTTATCTATCTAGCTATCTATCAATCTAGCTATCTAGCTGTCTAGCTATCAAGCTATCTATCAATCTAGCTATCCCTAGCTATCTACTCAATCTAGCTAGCTATCAAACTAGCTATCTAGCTATATCTACTAGCTATCTATCTATCTATCTAGCTATCTATCTAATCTATCTATCTAGCTATCTATCAATCTAGCTATCTATCTATCTATCTATCTATCTATCTATCTATCTATCTATCTAGCTGTCTAGCTATCTAGCTATCTAGCTATCTATCAATCTAGCTATCTAGCTATCTAGCTATCTATCTAGCTATCTATCTAGCTATCTATCTATCAATCTAGCTATCTATCTATCTATCTATCTATCTATCTATCTATCTATCTATCTATCTATCTATCTATCTATCTATCTATCTATCTATCTATCTATCTATCTATCTATCTATCTATCTATCTATCTATCTATCTATCTATCTATCTATCTATCTATCTATCTAGCTATCTATCAATCTAGCTAGCTATCTAGCTAGCTATCTAGCTATCTAGCTAGCTATCTATCAATCTAGCTATCTAGCTATCTATCAATCTAGCTAGATGTCTAGCTTTCTAGCTATCTAGCTATCAAGCTATCTAGCTATCTATCTAGCTAGCTAGCTAGCTATCTAGCTATCTATCAATCTAGCTACCTATCAATCTAGCTAGATATCTAGCTAGCTATCTAGCTATCTATTTAGCTAGCTAGCTATCTAGCTATCTAGCTAGCTATCTAGCAATCTAGCTATCTAGCTATCTACCATTCTAGCTAGATATCTAGCTATCTAGCTATCTAGCTATCCAGCTATCTAGCTATTTATCTATCTAGCTATCTATCAATCTAGCTATCTAGCTGTCTAGCTATCAAGCTATCTATCAATCTATCTATCTAGCTATCTATCAATCTAGCTATCTATCAATCTAGCTAGCTATCAAGTTATCTACCTATCTATCTAGCTATTTATCAAACTAGCTATCTAGCTATCTATCAATCTAGCTATCTAGCTGTCTATCAATCTAGCTATCTAGCTATTTATCTAGCTATCTAGCTATCTATCAATCTAGCTAGATATCTAGCTATCTACCAATCTAGCTAGATATCTATCTATCTATCTATCTATCTATCTATCTATCTATCTATCTATCTATCTATCTATCTATCTATCTATCTATCTATCTATCTATCTATCTATCTATCTATCTATCTATCTATCTATCTATCTATCTATCTATCTATCTATCTATCTATCTATCTATCTATCTATCTATCTATCTATCTATCTAATCTATCTATCTATCTATCTATCTATCTATCTATCTATCTATCTATCTATCTATCTATCTATCTATCTATCTATCTATCTATCTATCTGTCTAGCTATCTAGCTATCTAGCTATCTATCTATCTAGCTAGCTATCTATCTAGCTAGCTATCTTCCTATCTATCTATCTATCTAGCTATCTAGCTATCTATCTAGCTATCTATCTATCTATCTAGCTATCTAGCTATCTATCTAGCTATCTATCTAGCTATCTAGCTATCTAGCTATCTATCTATCTATCTAGCTATCCATCTATCTATCTATCTATCTATCTATCTATCAATCTAGCTATCTAGCTAGCTATCTACCTATCTATCAGATAGTTATCTAGATTATCTAGCTATCTATCAGATAGATATCTAGATTATCTAGCTATCTATCAATCTATCTAGCTATCTATCTAGCTATCTAGCTATCTATCAATCTAGCTATCTATCAATCTAGCTATCTATCAATCTATCAATCTAGCTAGCTATCTAGCTATCTATCTATCTATCTAGCTATCTATCTAGCTATCTATCTGGCTATCTAGCTAGCTATCGATCTAGCTATCTAGCTATCTAGCTATCTATCTAGCTATCAATCTGGCTATCTAGCTATCTATCAATCTAGCTATCTATCAGCTAGATAGCTACATTATCTAGCTATCTAGCTATCTATCAATCTAGCTATCTAGCTATCTATCTAGCTATCAAGCTGGCTATCTAGCTATCTAGCTATCTATCAATCTAGCTATCTATCAGCTAGATAGCTAGATTATCTAGCTATCCAGCTATCTAGCTACCTAGCTATCTATCTAGCTATCTAGCTATCTAGCTATCTATCAATCTAGCTATCTATCTAGCTATCTAACTATCTAGCTATCTAGCTATCTAGCTATCTATCAATCTATCTAGCTATCTAGCTATCTATCAATCTAGCTATCTAGCTATCTATCAATCTATCTATCTATCTATCTATCTATCTATCTATCTATCTATCTATCTATCTATCTATCTATCTATCTATCTATCTATCTATCTATCTATCTATCTATCTATCTATCTATCTATCTATCTATCTATCTATCTATCTATCTATCTATCTATCTATCTATCTATCTATCAATCTAGCTGTCTAGCTATCAAGCTATCTATCAATCTAGCTATCTAGCTATCTATCAATCTAGCTATCTAGCTATCTATCAATCTAGCTAGCTATCAAGTTATCTACCTATCTATCTAGCTATTTATCAAACTAGCTATCTAGCTATCTATCAATCTAGCCATCTAGCTGTCTATCAATCTAGCTATCTAGCTATTTATCTAGCTATCTAGCTATCTATCAATCTAGCTAGATATCTAGCTATCTACCAATCTAGATAGATATCTAGCTATCTAGCTATCTATCTAGCTATCTATCTAGCTATCTATCTAGCTATCAATCTATCTATCTATCTATCTATCTATCTATCTATCTATCTATCTATCTATCTATCTATCTATCTATCTATCTATCTATCTATCTATCTATCTATCTATCTATCTATCTATCTATCTATCTATCTATCTATCTATCTATCTATCTATCTATCTAGCTATCTAGCTATCTATCTAGCTATCAACCTATCCATCTATCTATCTATCTATCTATCTATCTATCTATCTATCTATCTATCTATCTATCTATCTATCTATCTATCTATCTATCTATCTATCTATCTATCTATCTATCTATCTATCTATCTATCTATCTATCTATCTATCTATCTATCTATCTATCTATCTATCTATCCAGCTATCTAGCTATCTAGCTATGTGTCAATCTAGCTATCCAGATATCTATCAATTTAGCTATCTATCTATCTATCTATCTATCTATCTATCTATCTATCTATCTATCTATCTATCTATCTATCTATCTATCTATCTATCTATCTATCTATCTATCTATCTATCTATCTATCTATCTATCTATCTAGCAATCTATCAATCTAGCTATCTAGCTATCTATCAATCTAGCTAGATATCTAGCTTTCTAGCTATCTAGCTATCAAGCTATCTAGCTATCTATCTAGCTAGCTAGCTAGCTATCTAGCTATCTATCAATCTAGCTATCTAGCTATCTACCATTCTAGCTAGATATCTAGCTATCTAGCTATCTAGCTATCCAGCTATCTAGCTATTTATCTATCTAGCTATCTATCAATCTAGCTATCTAGCTGTCTAGCTATCAAGCTATCTATCAATCTAGCTATCTAGCTATCTATCAATCTAGCTAGCTATCAAGTTATCTACCTATCTATCTAGCTATTTATCAAACTAGCTATCTAGCTATCTATCAATCTAGCTATCTAGCTGTCTATCAATCTAGCTATCTAGCTATTTATCTAGCTATCTATCTATCTATCTATCAATCTAGCTAGATATCTAGCTATCTACCCATCTAGCTAGATATCTATCTATCTATCTATCTATCTATCTATCTATCTATCTATCTATCTATCTATCTATCTATCTATCTATCTATCTATCTATCTATCTATCTATCTATCTATCTATCTATCTATCTATCCAGCTATCTAGCTATCTAGCTATCTATCAATCTAGCTATCCAGATATCTATCAATTTAGCTATCTATCTATCTATCTATCTATCTATCTATCTATCTATCTATCTATCTATCTA
>NC_141694.1:1017675691-1017690691 GCF_964263255.1 Lissotriton vulgaris
GCTAGCTAGCTAGCTAGCTATCTAGCTAGCTATCTAGCAATCTATCAATCTAGCTATCTAGCTATCTATCAATCTAGCTAGATGTCTAGCTTTCTAGCTATCTAGCTATCAAGCTATCTAGCTATCTAGCTATCAAGCTATCTAGCTATCTATCTAGCTAGCTAGCTATCTAGCTATCTATCAATCTAGCTACCTATCAATCTAGCTATCAATCTAGCTAGATATCTAGCTAGCTAGCTATCTAGCTATCTATTTAGCTAGCTAGCTATCTAGCTATCTAGCTAGCTATCTAGCAATCTAGCTATCTAGCTATCTACCATTCCAGCTAGATATCTAGCTAGCTAGCTATCTAGCTATCCAGCTATCTAGCTATTTATCTATCTAGCTATCTATCAATCTAGCTATCTAGCTGTCTAGCTATCAAGCTATCTATCAATCTATCTATCTAGCTATCTATCAATCTAGCTATCTATCAATCTAGCTAGCTATCAAGTTATCTACCTATCTATCTAGCTATTTATCAAACTAGCTATCTAGCTATCTATCAATCTAGCTATCTAGCTGTCTATCAATCTAGCTATCTAGCTATTTATCTAGCTATCTAGCTATCTATCAATCTAGCTAGATATCTAGCTATCTACCAATCTAGCTAGATATCTAGCTATCTGGCTATCTATCTAGCTATCAATCTATCTATCTATCTATCTATCTATCTATCTATCTATCTATCTATCTATCTATCTATCTATCTATCTATCTATCTCTATCTATCTATCTATCTATCTATCTATCTATCTATCTATCTATCTATCTATCTATCTATCTATCTATCTATCTATCTATCTATCTATCTATCTATCTATCTATCTATCAATCTAGCTGTCTAGCTATCAAGCTATCTATCAATCTAGCTATCTAGCTATCTATCAATCTAGCTATCTAGCTATCTATCAATCTAGCTAGCTATCAAGTTATCTACCTATCTATCTAGCTATTTATCAAACTAGCTATCTAGCTATCTATCAATCTAGCCATCTAGCTGTCTATCAATCTAGCTATCTAGCTATTTATCTAGCTATCTAGCTATCTATCAATCTAGCTAGATATCTAGCTATCTACCAATCTAGCTAGATATCTAGCTATCTAGCTATCTATCTAGCTATCTATCTAGCTATCAATCTATCTATCTATCTATCTATCTATCTATCTATCTATCTATCTATCTATCTATCTATCTATCTATCTATCTATCTATCTATCTATCTATCTATCTATCTATCTATCTATCTATCTATCTATCTATCTATCTATCTATCTATCTATCTATCTATCTATCTATCTATCTATCAATCTATCTATCTATCTATCTATCTATCTATCTATCTATCCAGCTATCTAGCTATCTAGCTATGTATCAATCTAGCTATCCAGATATCTATCAATTTATCTATCTATCTATCTATCTATCTATCTATCTATCTATCTATCTATCTATCTATCTATCTATCTATCTATCTATCTATCTATCTATCTATCTATCTATCTATCTATCTATCAATCTATCTATCTATCTATCTAGCAATCTATCAATCTAGCTATCTAGCTATCTATCAATCTAGCTAGATATCTAGCTTTCTAGCTATCTAGCTATCAAGCTATCTAGCTATCTATCTAGCTAGCTAGCTAGCTATCTAGCTATCTATCAATCTAGCTATCTAGCTATCTACCATTCTAGCTAGATATCTAGCTATCTAGCTATCTAGCTATCCAGCTATCTAGCTATTTATCTATCTAGCTATCTATCAATCTAGCTATCTAGCTGTCTAGCTATCAAGCTATCTATCAATCTAGCTATCTAGCTATCTATCAATCTAGCTAGCTATCAAGTTATCTACCTATCTATCTAGCTATTTATCAAACTAGCTATCTAGCTATCTATCTATCTATCTATCTATCTATCTATCTATCTATCTATCTATCTATCTATCTATCTATCTATCTATCTATCTATCTATCTATCTATCTATCTATCTATCTATCTATCTATCTATCTATCTATCTATCTATCTATCTATCTATCTATCTATCTATCTAGCTAGCTAGCTATCAATCTAGCTAGCTATCTAGCTAGCTATCTAGCTATCTAGCTAGCTATCTATCAATCTATCAATCTAGCTATCTAGCTATCTATCAATCTAGCTAGATGTCTAGCTTTCTAGCTATCTAGCTATCAAGCTATCTAGCTATCTATCTAGCTAGCTAGCTAGCTATCTAGCTATCTATCAATCTAGCTACCTATCAATCTAGCTAGATATCTAGCTAGCTATCTAGCTATCTATTTAGCTAGCTAGCTATCTAGCTATCTAGCTATCTATTTAGCTAGCTAGCTATCTAGCTATCTAGCTAGCTATCTAGCAATCTAGCTATCTAGCTATCTACCATTCTAGCTAGATATCTAGCTATCTAGCTATCTAGCTATCCAGCTATCTAGCTATTTATCTATCTAGCTATCTATCAATCTAGCTATCTAGCTGTCTAGCTATCAAGCTATCTATCAATCTATCTATCTAGCTATCTATCAATCTAGCTATCTATCAATCTAGCTAGCTATCAAGTTATCTACCTATCTATCTAGCTATTTATCAAACTAGCTATCTAGCTATCTATCAATCTAGCTATCTAGCTGTCTATCAATCTAGCTATCTAGCTATTTATCTATCTATCTATCTATCTATCTATATATCTATCTATCTATCTATCTAACTATCTATCTATCTATCTATCTATCTATCTATCTATCTATCTATCTATCTATCTATCTATCTATCTATCTATCTATCTATCTATCTATCTATCTATCTATCCAGCTATCTAGCTATCTAGCTATGTATCAATCTAGCTATCCAGATATCTATCAATTTAGCTATCTATCTATCTATCTATCTATCTATCTATCTATCTATCTAGCAATCTATCAATCTAGCTATCTAGCTATCTATCAATCTAGCTAGATGTCTAGCTTTCTAGCTATCTAGCTATCAAGCTATCTAGCTATCTAGCTATCAAGCTATCTAGCTATCTATCTAGCTAGCTAGCTATCTAGCTATCTATCAATCTAGCTACCTATCAATCTAGCTATCAATCTAGCTAGATATCTAGCTAGCTAGCTATCTAGCTATCTATTTAGCTAGCTAGCTATCTAGCTATCTGGCTAGCTATCTAGCAATCTAGCTATCTAGCTATCTACCATTCCAGCTAGATATCTAGCTAGCTAGCTATCTAGCTATCCAGCTATCTAGCTATTTATCTATCTAGCTATCTATCAATCTAGCTATCTAGCTATCTAGCTATCAAGCTATCTAGCTATCTAGCTATCAAGCTATCTAGCTGTCTATCTAGCTAGCTAGCTATCTAGCTATCTATCAATCTAGCTACCTATCAATCTAGCTATCAATCTAGCTAGATATCTAGCTAGCTAGCTATCTAGCTATCTATTTAGCTAGCTAGCTATCTAGCTATCTAGCTAGCTATCTAGCAATCTAGCTATCTAGCTATCTACCATTCCAGCTAGATATCTAGCTAGCTAGCTATCTAGCTATCCAGCTATCTAGCTATTTATCTATCTAGCCATCTATCTATCTAGCTATCAAGCTATCCATCTATCTATCTAGCTATCAAGCTATCCATCTATCTATCCATCTATCTATCTGTCTATCTATCTATCTATCTATCTATCTATCTATCTATCTATCTATCTATCTATCTATCTATCTATCTATCTATCTATCTATCTATCTATCTATCTATCTATATATCTATCTATCTATCTATCTATCTATCTATCTATCTATCTATCTATCTATCTATCTATCTATCTAGCTAGCTAGCTAGCTAGCTAGCTAGCTATCTAGCTAGCTATCTAGCAATCTATCAATCTAGCTATCTAGCTATCTATCAATCTAGCTAGATGTCTAGCTTTCTAGCTATCTAGCTATCAAGCTATCTAGCTATCTAGCTATCAAGCTATCTAGCTATCTATCTAGCTAGCTAGCTATCTAGCTATCTATCAATCTAGCTACCTATCAATCTAGCTATCAATCTAGCTAGATATCTAGCTAGCTAGCTATCTAGCTATCTATTTAGCTAGCTAGCTATCTAGCTATCTAGCTAGCTATCTAGCAATCTAGCTATCTAGCTATCTACCATTCCAGCTAGATATCTAGCTAGCTAGCTATCTAGCTATCCAGCTATCTAGCTATTTATCTATCTAGCTATCTATCAATCTAGCTATCTAGCTGTCTAGCTATCAAGCTATCTATCAATCTATCTATCTAGCTATCTATCAATCTAGCTATCTATCAATCTAGCTAGCTATCAAGTTATCTACCTATCTATCTAGCTATTTATCAAACTAGCTATCTAGCTATCTATCAATCTAGCTATCTAGCTGTCTATCAATCTAGCTATCTAGCTATTTATCTAGCTATCTAGCTATCTATCAATCTAGCTAGATATCTAGCTATCTACCAATCTAGCTAGATATCTAGCTATCTGGCTATCTATCTAGCTATCAATCTATCTATCTATCTATCTATCTATCTATCTATCTATCTATCTATCTATCTATCTATCTATCTATCTATCTATCTATCTCTATCTATCTATCTATCTATCTATCTATCTATCTATCTATCTATCTATCTATCTATCTATCTATCTATCTATCTATCTATCTATCTATCTATCTATCTATCAATCTAGCTGTCTAGCTATCAAGCTATCTATCAATCTAGCTATCTAGCTATCTATCAATCTAGCTATCTAGCTATCTATCAATCTAGCTAGCTATCAAGTTATCTACCTATCTATCTAGCTATTTATCAAACTAGCTATCTAGCTATCTATCAATCTAGCCATCTAGCTGTCTATCAATCTAGCTATCTAGCTATTTATCTAGCTATCTAGCTATCTATCAATCTAGCTAGATATCTAGCTATCTACCAATCTAGCTAGATATCTAGCTATCTAGCTATCTATCTAGCTATCTATCTAGCTATCAATCTATCTATCTATCTATCTATCTATCTATCTATCTATCTATCTATCTATCTATCTATCTATCTATCTATCTATCTATCTATCTATCTATCTATCTATCTATCTATCTATCTATCTATCTATCTATCTATCTATCTATCTATCTATCTATCTATCTATCTATCTATCTATCTATCTATCTATCTATCTATCTATCAATCTATCTATCTATCTATCTATCTATCTATCTATCTATCTATCTATCCAGCTATCTAGCTATCTAGCTATGTATCAATCTAGCTATCCAGATATCTATCAATTTATCTATCTATCTATCTATCTATCTATCTATCTATCTATCTATCTATCTATCTATCTATCTATCTATCTATCTATCTATCTATCTATCTATCTATCTATCTATCTATCTATCTATCTATCTATCTATCTATCTATCAATCTATCTATCTATCTATCTAGCAATCTATCAATCTAGCTATCTAGCTATCTATCAATCTAGCTAGATATCTAGCTTTCTAGCTATCTAGCTATCAAGCTATCTAGCTATCTATCTAGCTAGCTAGCTAGCTATCTAGCTATCTATCAATCTAGCTATCTAGCTATCTACCATTCTAGCTAGATATCTAGCTATCTAGCTATCTAGCTATCCAGCTATCTAGCTATTTATCTATCTAGCTATCTATCAATCTAGCTATCTAGCTGTCTAGCTATCAAGCTATCTATCAATCTAGCTATCTAGCTATCTATCAATCTAGCTAGCTATCAAGTTATCTACCTATCTATCTAGCTATTTATCAAACTAGCTATCTAGCTATCTATCAATCTATCTATCTATCTATCTATCTATCTATCTATCTATCTATCTATCTATCTATCTATCTATCTATCTATCTATCTATCTATCTATCTATCTATCTATCTATCTATCTATCTATCTATCTATCTATCTATCTATCTATCTATCTATCTATCTAGCTAGCTAGCTAGCTAGCTAGCTATCAATCTAGCTAGCTATCTAGCTAGCTATCTAGCTATCTAGCTAGCTATCTATCAATCTATCAATCTAGCTATCTAGCTATCTATCAATCTAGCTAGATGTCTAGCTTTCTAGCTATCTAGCTATCAAGCTATCTAGCTATCTATCTAGCTAGCTAGCTAGCTATCTAGCTATCTATCAATCTAGCTACCTATCAATCTAGCTAGATATCTAGCTAGCTATCTAGCTATCTATTTAGCTAGCTAGCTATCTAGCTATCTAGCTATCTATTTAGCTAGCTAGCTATCTAGCTATCTAGCTAGCTATCTAGCAATCTAGCTATCTAGCTATCTACCATTCTAGCTAGATATCTAGCTATCTAGCTATCTAGCTATCCAGCTATCTAGCTATTTATCTATCTAGCTATCTATCAATCTAGCTATCTAGCTGTCTAGCTATCAAGCTATCTATCAATCTATCTATCTAGCTATCTATCAATCTAGCTATCTATCAATCTAGCTAGCTATCAAGTTATCTACCTATCTATCTAGCTATTTATCAAACTAGCTATCTAGCTATCTATCAATCTAGCTATCTAGCTGTCTATCAATCTAGCTATCTAGCTATTTATCTATCTATCTATCTATCTATCTATATATCTATCTATCTATCTATCTAACTATCTATCTATCTATCTATCTATCTATCTATCTATCTATCTATCTATCTATCTATCTATCTATCTATCTATCTATCTATCTATCTATCTATCTATCCAGCTATCTAGCTATCTAGCTATGTATCAATCTAGCTATCCAGATATCTATCAATTTAGCTATCTATCTATCTATCTATCTATCTATCTATCTATCTATCTATCTATCTATCTATCTATCTATCTATCTATCTATCTATCAATCTATCTATCTATCTATCTAGCAATCTATCAATCTAGCTATCTAGCTATCTATCAATCTAGCTAGATATCTAGCTTTCTAGCTATCTAGCTATCAAGCTATCTAGCTATCTATCTAGCTAGCTAGCTAGCTATCTAGCTATCTATCAATCTAGCTATCTAGCTATCTACCATTCTAGCTAGATATCTAGCTATCCAGCTATCTAGCTATTTATCTATCTAGCTATCTATCAATCTAGCTATCTAGCTGTCTAGCTATCAAGCTATCTATCAATCTAGCTATCTAGCTATCTATCAATCTAGCTAGCTATCAAGTTATCTACCTATCTATCTAGCTATTTATCAAACTAGCTATCTAGCTATCTATCTATCTATCTATCTATCTATCTATCTATCTATCTATCTATCTATCTATCTATCTATCTATCTATCTATCTATCTATCTATCTATCTATCTATCTATCTATCTATCTATCTATCTATCTATCTATCTATCTATCTATCTATCTATCTAGCTATCTATCAATCTAGCTAGCTATCTAGCTAGCTATCTAGCTATCTAGCTAGCTATCTATCAATCTATCAATCTAGCTATCTAGCTATCTATCAATCTAGCTAGATGTCTAGCTTTCTAGCTATCTAGCTATCAAGCTATCTAGCTATCTATCTAGCTAGCTAGCTAGCTATCTAGCTATCTATCAATCTAGCTACCTATCAATCTAGCTAGATATCTAGCTAGCTATCTAGCTATCTATTTAGCTAGCTAGCTATCTAGCTATCTAGCTAGCTATCTAGCAATCTAGCTATCTAGCTATCTACCATTCTAGCTAGATATCTAGCTATCTAGCTATCTAGCTATCCAGCTATCTAGCTATTTATCTATCTAGCTATCTATCAATCTAGCTATCTAGCTGTCTAGCTATCAAGCTATCTATCAATCTATCTATCTAGCTATCTATCAATCTAGCTATCTATCAATCTAGCTAGCTATCAAGTTATCTACCTATCTATCTAGCTATTTATCAAACTAGCTATCTAGCTATCTATCAATCTAGCTATCTAGCTGTCTATCAATCTAGCTATCTAGCTATTTATCTAGCTATCTAGCTATCTATCAATCTAGCTAGATATCTAGCTATCTACCAATCTAGCTAGATATCTATCTATCTAGCTATCTATCTAGCTATCAATCTATCTATCTATCTATCTATCTATCTATCTATCTATCTATCTATCTATCTATCTATCTATCTATCTATCTATCTATCTATCTATCGATCTATCTATCTATCTATCTATCTATCTATCTATCTATCTATCTATCTATCTATCTATCTATCTATCTATCTATCTATCTAATCTATCTATCTATCTATCTATCTATCTAATCTATCTATCTATCTATCTATCTATCTATCTATCTATCTATCTATCTATCTATCTATCTATCTATCTATCTATCTATCTATCTATCTATCTATCTATCTATCTATCTATCTGTCTAGCTATCTAGCTATCTAGCTATCTATCTATCTAGCTAGCTATCTATCTAGCTAGCTATCTTCCTATCTATCTATCTATCTAGCTATCTAGCTATCTATCTAGCTATCTATCTATCTATCTAGCTATCTAGCTATCTATCTAGCTATCTATCTATCTATCTAGCTATCTAGCTATCTAGCTATCTATCTATCTATCTAGCTATCCATCTATCTATCTATCTATCTATCTATCAATCTAGCTATCTAGCTAGCTATCTACCTATCTATCAGATAGTTATCTAGATTATCTAGCTATCTATCAGATAGATATCTAGATTATCTAGCTATCTATCAATCTATCTAGCTATCTATCTAGCTATCTAGCTATCTATCAATCTAGCTATCTATCAATCTAGCTATCTATCAATCTATCAATCTAGCTAGCTATCTAGCTATCTATCTATCTATCTAGCTATCTATCTAGCTATCTATCTGGCTATCTAGCTAGCTATCGATCTAGCTATCTAGCTATCTAGCTATCTATCTAGCTATCAATCTGGCTATCTAGCTATCTATCAATCTAGCTATCTATCAGCTAGATAGCTACATTATCTAGCTATCTAGCTATCTATCAATCTAGCTATCTAGCTATCTATCTAGCTATCAAGCTGGCTATCTAGCTATCTAGCTATCTATCAATCTAGCTATCTATCAGCTAGATAGCTAGATTATCTAGCTATCCAGCTATCTAGCTACCTAGCTATCTATCTAGCTATCTAGCTATCTAGCTATCTATCAATCTAGCTATCTATCTAGCTATCTAGCTATCTAGCTATCTATCAATCTATCTAGCTATCTAGCTATCTATCAATCTAGCTATCTAGCTATCTATCAATCTAGCTATCTATCTATCTATCTATCTATCTATCTATCTATCTATCTATCTATCTATCTATCTATCTAGCTGTCTAGCTATCTAGCTATCTAGCTATCTATCAATCTAGCTATCTAGCTATCTAGCTATCTATCTAGCTATCTATCTATCAATCTATCTATCTATCTATCTATCTATCTATCTATCTATCTATCTATCTATCTATCTATCTATCTATCTATCTATCTATCTATCTATCTATCTATCTATCTATCTATCTATCTATCTATCTATCTATCTATCTATCTATCTATCTATCTATCTATCTATCTATCTATCTATCTATCTATCTATCTATCTATCTATCTATCTATCTGTCTAGCTATCTATCTATCTAGCTATCTATCTATCTAGCTAGCTATCTATCTAGCTAGCTATCTTCCTATCTATCTATCTATCTAGCTATCTAGCTATCTATCTAGCTATCTATCTATCTATCTAGCTATCTAGCTATCTATCTAGCTATCTATCTATCTATCTAGCTATCTAGCTATCTATCTATCTATCTAGCTATCCATCTATCTATATATCTATCTATCTAGCTATCAATCTAGCTATCTAGCTAGCTATCTAGCTATCTATCAGATAGTTATCTAGATTATCTAGCTATCTATCAGATAGATATCTAGATTATCGAGCTATCTATCAATCTATCTAGCTATCTATCTAGCTATCTAGCTATCTATCAATCTAGCTATCTATCAATCTAGCTATCTATCAATCTATCAATCTAGCTAGATATCTAGCTATCTATCTATCTATCTAGCTATCTATCTAGCTATCTATCTGGCTATCTAGCTAGCTATCGATCTAGCTATCTAGCTATCTAGCTATCTATCTAGCTATCAATCTGGCTATCTAGCTATCTATCAATCTAGCTATCTATCAGCTAGATAGCTACATTATCTAGCTATCTAGCTATCTATCAATCTAGCTATCTAGCTATCTATCTAGCTATCAAGCTGGCTATCTAGCCATCTAGCTATCTATCAATCTAGCTATCTATCAGCTAGATAGCTAGATTATCTAGCTATCCAGCTATCTAGCTACCTAGCTATCTATCTAGCTATCTAGCTATCTAGCTATCTATCAATCTAGCTATCTATCTAGCTATCTAACTATCTAGCTATCTAGCTATCTAGCTATCTATCAATCTATCTAGCTATCTAGCTATCTATCAATCTAGCTGTCTAGCTATCTATCAATCTATCTATCTATCTATCTATCTATCTATCTATCTATCTATCTATCTATCTATCTATCTATCTATCTATCTATCTATCTATCTATCTATCTATCAATCTAGCTGTCTAGCTATCAAGCTATCTATCAATCTAGCTATCTAGCTATCTATCAATCTAGCTATCTAGCTATCTATCAATCTAGCTAGCTATCAAGTTATCTACCTATCTATCTAGCTATTTATCAAACTAGCTATCTAGCTATCTATCAATCTAGCCATCTAGCTGTCTATCAATCTAGCTATCTAGCTATTTATCTAGCTATCTAGCTATCTATCAATCTAGCTAGATATCTAGCTATCTACCAATCTAGCTAGATATCTAGCTATCTAGCTATCTATCTAGCTATCTATCTAGCTATCAATCTATCTATCTATCTATCTATCTATCTATCTATCTATCTATCTATCTATCTATCTATCTATCTATCTATCTATCTATCTATCTATCTATCTATCTATCTATCTATCTAGCTATCTATCTAGCTATCAACCTATCCATCTATCTATCTATCTATCTATCTATCTATCTATCTATCTATCTATCTATCTATCTATCTATCTATCTATCTATCTATCTATCTATCTATCTATCTATCTATCTATCTATCTATCTATCTATCTATCTATCTATCTATCTATCTATCTATCTATCTATCTATCTATCCAGCTATCTAGCTATCTAGCTATGTATCAATCTAGCTATCCAGATATCTATCAATTTAGCTATCTATCTATCTATCTATCTATCTATCTATCTATCTATCTATCTATCTATCTATCTATCTATCTATCTATCTATCTATCTATCTATCTATCTATCTATCTATCTATCTATCTATCTATCTATCTATCTATCAATCTATCTATCTATCTATCTAGCAATCTATCAATCTAGCTATCTAGCTATCTATCAATCTAGCTAGATATCTAGCTTTCTAGCTATCTAGCTATCAAGCTATCTAGCTATCTATCTAGCTAGCAAGCTAGCTATCTAGCTATCTATCAATCTAGCTATCTAGCTATCTACCATTCTAGCTAGATATCTAGCTATCTAGCTATCTAGCTATCCAGCTATCTAGCTATTTATCTATCTAGCTATCTATCAATCTAGCTATCTAGCTGTCTAGCTATCAAGCTATCTATCAATCTAGCTATCTAGCTATCTATCAATCTAGCTAGCTATCAAGTTATCTACCTATCTATCTAGCTATTTATCAAACTAGCTATCTAGCTATCTATCAATCTAGCTATCTAGCTGTCTATCAATCTAGCTATCTAGCTATTTATCTAGCTATCTATCTATCTATCAATCTAGCTAGATATCTAGCTATCTACCCATCTAGCTAGATATCTATCTATCTATCTATCTATCTATCTATCTATCTATCTATCTATCTATCTATCTATCTATCTATCTATCTATCTATCTATCTGTCTATCTATCTATCTATCTATCTATCTATCTGTCTATCTATCTATCTATCTATCTATCTATCTATCTATCTATCTATCTATCTATCTATCTATCTATCTATCTATCTATCTATCTATCTATCTATCTATCTATCTATCTATCTATCTATCTATCTATCTATCTATCTATCTATCTATCTATCTATCTATCAATCAAGCTATCTAGCTATCTATCTAGCTAGCTAGCTAGCTATCTAGCTATCTATCAATCTAGCTACCTATCAATCTAGCTATCAATCTAGCTAGATATCTAGCTAGCTAGCTATCTAGCTATCTATTTAGCTAGCTAGCTATCTAGCTAGCTATCTAGCAATCTATCAATCTAGCTATCTAGCTATCTACCATTCTAGCTAGATATCTAGCTATCTAGCTATCTAGCTATCCAGCTATCTAGCTATTTATCTATCTAGCTATCTATCAATCTAGCTATCTAGCTGTCTAGCTATCAAGCTATCTATCAATCTAGCTATCTAGCTATCTATCAATCTAGCTATCTAGCTATCTATCAATCTAGCTAGCTATCAAGTTATCTACCTATCTATCTAGCTATTTATCAAACTAGCTATCTAGCTATCTATCAATCTAGCTATCTAGCTGTCTATCAATCTAGCTATCTAGCTATTTATCTAGCTATCTATCTATCTATCTATCTATCTATCTATCTATCTATCTATCTATCTATCTATCTATCTATCTATCAATCTAGCTAGATATCTAGCTATCTACCAATCTAGCTAGATATCTATCTATCTATCTATCTATCTATCTATCTATCTATCTATCTATCTATCTATCTATCTATCTATCTATCTATCTATCTATCTATCTATCTATCTATCTATCTATCTATCTATCTATCTATCTATCTATCTATCTATCTATCTATCAATCTAGCTAGCTATGTAGCTATCTATCTATCTATCTATCTATCTAGCTATCTATCTATCTATCTATCTAGCTATCTAGCTATCTATCAATCTAGCTATCTAGCTATCTATCAATCTAGCTATCTATCTATCTATCTATCTATCTATCTATCTATCTATCTATCTATCTATCTATCTATCTATCTATCTATCTATCTATCTATCTATCTATCTATCTATCTATCTATCTATCTATCTATCTATCTATCTATCTATCTATCTATCTATCTATCTATCTATCTATCTATCTATCTATCAATCTAGCTAGCTATCTATCTAGCTATCTAGCTATCTATCTAGCTATCAAGTTATCTATCTATCTATCTATCTATCTATCTATCTATCTATCTATCTATCTATCTATCTATCTATCTATCTATCTATCTATCTATCTATCTATCTATCTATCTATCTATCTATCTATCTATCTATCTATCTATCTATCTATCCAGCTATCTATCTATCTATCTATCCAGCTATCTAGCTATCTAGCTATCTATCAATCTAGCTATCTAGATATCTATCAATTTATCTATCTATCTATCTATCTATCTATCTATCTATCTATCTATCTATCTATCTATCTATCTATCTATCTATCTATCTATCTATCTATCTATCTATCTATCTATCTATCTATCTATCTATCTATCTATCTATCTATCTATCTGTCTGTCTATCTATCTATCTATCTATCTATCTATCTATCTATCTATCTATCTATCTATCTATCTATCTATCTATCCAGCTATCTAGCTATCTAGCTATCTATCAATCTAGCTATCTAGATATCTATCAATTTAGCTATCTATCTATCTATCTATCTATCTATCTATCTATCTATCTATCTATCTATCTATCTATCTATCTATCTATCTATCTATCTATCTATCTATCTATCTATCTATCTAGCTATCTAGCTATCTATCTAGCTATCTATCTATCTATCTAGCTATCTAGCTATCTATCTATCTATCTAGCTATCCATCTATCTATATATCTATCTATCTAGCTATCAATCTAGCTATCTAGCTAGCTATCTAGCTATCTATCAGATAGTTATCTAGATTATCTAGCTATCTATCAGATAGATATCTAGATTATCGAGCTATCTATCAATCTATCTAGCTATCTATCTAGCTATCTAGCTATCTATCAATCTAGCTATCTATCAATCTAGCTATCTATCAATCTATCAATCTAGCTAGATATCTAGCTATCTATCTATCTATCTAGCTATCTATCTAGCTATCTATCTGGCTATCTAGCTAGCTATCGATCTAGCTATCTAGCTATCTAGCTATCTATCTAGCTATCAATCTGGCTATCTAGCTATCTATCAATCTAGCTATCTATCAGCTAGATAGCTACATTATCTAGCTATCTAGCTATCTATCAATCTAGCTATCTAGCTATCTATCTAGCTATCAAGCTGGCTATCTAGCCATCTAGCTATCTATCAATCTAGCTATCTATCAGCTAGATAGCTAGATTATCTAGCTATCCAGCTATCTAGCTACCTAGCTATCTATCTAGCTATCTAGCTATCTAGCTATCTATCAATCTAGCTATCTATCTAGCTATCTAACTATCTAGCTATCTAGCTATCTAGCTATCTATCAATCTATCTAGCTATCTAGCTATCTATCAATCTAGCTGTCTAGCTATCTATCAATCTATCTATCTATCTATCTATCTATCTATCTATCTATCTATCTATCTATCTATCTATCTATCTATCTATCTATCTATCTATCTATCTATCTATCTATCTATCTATCAATCTAGCTGTCTAGCTATCAAGCTATCTATCAATCTAGCTATCTAGCTATCTATCAATCTAGCTATCTAGCTATCTATCAATCTAGCTAGCTATCAAGTTATCTACCTATCTATCTAGCTATTTATCAAACTAGCTATCTAGCTATCTATCAATCTAGCCATCTAGCTGTCTATCAATCTAGCTATCTAGCTATTTATCTAGCTATCTAGC
>NC_141694.1:1017718191-1017720691 GCF_964263255.1 Lissotriton vulgaris
ATCTATCTATCTATCTATCTATCTCTATCTATCTATCTATCTATCTATCTATCTATCTATCTATCTATCTATCTATCTATCTATCTATCTATCTATCTATCTATCTATCTATCTATCTATCTATCTCTCAATCTATCTATCTATCTATCTATCTATCTATCTATCTATCTATCTATCTATCTATCTATCTATCTATCTATCTATCTATCTATCAATCTAGCTGTCTAGCTATCAAGCTATCTATCAATCTAGCTATCTAGCTATCTATCAATCTAGCTATCTAGCTATCTATCAATCTAGCTACCTATCAAGTTATCTACCTATCTATCTAGCTATTTATCAAACTAGCTATCTAGCTATCTATCAATCTAGCCATCTAGCTGTCTATCAATCTAGCTATCTAGCTATTTATCTAGCTATCTAGCTATCTAGCTATCTATCAATCTAGCTAGATATCTAGCTATCTACCAATCTAGCTAGATATCTAGCTATCTAGCTATCTATCTAGCTATCTATCTAGCTATCAATCTATCTATCTATCTATCTATCTATCTATCTATCTATCTATCTATCTATCTATCTATCTATCTATCTATCTATCTATCTATCTATCTATCTATCTATCTATCTATCTATCTATCTATCTATCCAGCTATCTAGCTATCTAGCTATGTATCAATCTAGCTATCCAGATATCTATCAATTTAGCTATCTATCTATCTATCTATCTATCTATCTATCTATCTATCTATCTATCTATCTATCTATCTATCTATCTATCTATCTATCAATCTATCTATCTATCTATCTAGCAATCTATCAATCTAGCTATCTAGCTATCTATCAATCTAGCTAGATATCTAGCTTTCTAGCTATCTAGCTATCAAGCTATCTAGCTATCTATCTAGCTAGCTAGCTAGCTATCTAGCTATCTATCAATCTAGCTATCTAGCTATCTACCATTCTAGCTAGATATCTAGCTATCTAGCTATCTAGCTATCCAGCTATCTAGCTATTTATCTATCTAGCTATCTATCAATCTAGCTATCTAGCTGTCTAGCTATCAAGCTATCTATCAATCTAGCTATCTAGCTATCTATCAATCTAGCTAGCTATCAAGTTATCTACCTATCTATCTAGCTATTTATCAAACTAGCTATCTAGCTATCTATCAATCTAGCTATCTAGCTGTCTATCAATCTAGCTATCTAGCTATTTATCTAGCTATCTATCTATCTATCAATCTAGCTAGATATCTAGCTATCTACCCATCTAGCTAGATATCTATCTATCTATCTATCTATCTATCTATCTATCTATCTATCTATCTATCTATCTATCTATCTATCTATCTATCTATCTATCTATCTATCTATCTATCTATCTATCTATCTATCTATCTATCTATCTATCTATCTATCTATCTATCTATCTATCTATCTATCTATCTATCTATCTATCTATCTATCTATCTATCTATCTATCTATCTATCTATCTATCTATCTATCTATCTATCTATCTATCTATCTATCTATCTATCTATCTATCTATCTATCTATCTATCTATCTATCTATCTATCTATTTATCTATCTATCTATCTATCTATCTATCTATCTATCCAGCTATCTAGCTATCTAGCTATCTATCAATCTAGCTATCCAGATATCTATCAATTTAGCTATCTATCTATCTATCTATCTATCTATCTATCTATCTATCTATCTATCTATCTATCTATCTATCTATCTATCTATCTATCTATCTATCTATCTATCTATCTATCTATCTATCTATCTATCTATCTATCTATCTATCTATCTATCTATCTATCTATCTATCTATCTATCTATCTATCTATCTATCTAACAATCAAGCTATCTAGCTATCTATCTAGCTAGCTAGCTAGCTATCTAGCTATCTATCAATCTAGCTACCTATCAATCTAGCTATCAATCTAGCTAGATATCTAGCTAGCTAGCTATCTATTTAGCTAGCTAGCTATCTAGCTAGCTATCTAGCAATCTATCAATCTAGCTATCTAGCTATCTACCATTCTAGCTAGATATCTAGCTATCTAGCTATCTAGCTATCCAGCTATCTAGCTATTTATCTATCTAGCTATCTATCAATCTAGCTATCTAGCTGTCTAGCTATCAAGCTATCTATCAATCTAGCTATCTAGCTATCTATCAATCTAGCTATCTAGCTATCTATCAATCTAGCTAGCTATCAAGTTATCTACCTATCTATCTAGCTATTTATCAAACTAGCTATCTATCAATCTATCTATCTATCTATCTATCTATCTATCTATCTATCTATCTATCTATCTATCTATCTATCTATCTATCTATCTATCTATCTATCTATCTAGCTATCTAGCTATCTATCAATCTAGCTAGCTATGTAGCTATCTATCTATCTATCTATCTATCTATCTATCTATCTATCTATCTATCTATCTATCTAGCTATCTATCTATCTGTCTATCTAGCTAT
>NC_141694.1:1017768191-1017770691 GCF_964263255.1 Lissotriton vulgaris
TAGCTATCTATCTAGCTATCTAGCTAGCTATCTAGCTATCTATCAATCTATCTATCTATCTATCTATCTATCTATCTATCTATCTATCTATCTATCTATCTATCTATCTATCTATCAATCTAGCTATCTAGCTATCTAACTATCTATCACTCTAGCTAGCTATCAGGTTATCTATCTATCTATCTATCTATCTATCTATCTATCTATCTATCTATCTATCTATCTATCTATCTATCTATCTATCTATCTATCTATCTATCTATCTATCTATCTATCTATCTATCTATCTATCTATCTATCTATCTATCTATCTATCCAGCTATCTAGCTATCTAGCTATCTATCAATCTAGCTATCCAGATATCTATCAATTTAGCTATCTATCTATCTATCTATCTATCTATCTATCTATCTATCTATCTATCTATCTATCTATCTATCTATCTATCTATCTATCTATATATCTATCTATCTATCTATCTATCTATCTATCTATCTATCTATCTATCTATCTATCTATCTATCTATCTATCTATCTATCTATCTATCTATCTATCTAACAATCAAGCTATCTAGCTATCTATCTAGCTAGCTAGCTAGCTATCTAGCTATCTATCAATCTAGCTACCTATCAATCTAGCTATCAATCTAGCTAGATATCTAGCTAGCTAGCTATCTATTTAGCTAGCTAGCTATCTAGCTAGCTATCTAGCAATCTATCAATCTAACTATCTAGCTATCTACCATTCTAGCTAGATATCTAGCTATCTAGCTATCTAGCTATCCAGCTATCTAGCTATTTATCTATCTAGCTATCTATCAATCTAGCTATCTAGCTGTCTAGCTATCAAGCTATCTATCAATCTAGCTATCTAGCTATCTATCAATCTAGCTATCTAGCTATCTATCAATCTAGCTAGCTATCAAGTTATCTACCTATCTATCTAGCTATTTATCAAACTATCTATCTATCTATCTATCTATCTATCTATCTATCTATCTATCTATCTATCTATCTATCTATCTATCTATCTATCTATCTATCTATCTATCTATCTATCTATCTATCTATCTATCTATCTATCTATCTATCTAGCTATCTAGCTATCTATCAATCTAGCTAGCTATGTAGCTATCTATCTATCTATCTATCTATCTATCTATCTATCTATCTATCTATCTATCTATCTATCTATCTATCTATCTATCTATCTATCTATCTATCTAGCTATCTATCTATCTGTCTATCTAGCTATCTAGCTATCTATCAATCTAGCTATCTAGCTATCTAGCAATCTAGCTATCTATCTATCTATCTATCTAGCTATATAGCTATCTATCTATCTAGCTAGCTATCTATCTAGCTAGCTATCTTGCTATCTAGCTATCTATCTAGCTATCTAGCTATCTATCTAGCTATCTATCTATCTATCTATCTATCTATCTATCTATCTATCTATCTATCTATCTATCTATCTATCTATCTATCTATCTATCTATCTATCTATCTATCTATCTATCTATCTATCAATCTAGCTATCTAGCTATCTAACTATCTATCACTCTAGCTAGCTATCAGGTTATCTATCTATCTATCTATCTATCTATCTATCTATCTATCTATCTATCTATCTATCTATCTATCTATCTATCTATCTATCTATCTATCTATCTATCTATCTATCTATCTATCAATCTATCTATCTATCTATCTAGCAATCTATCAATCTAGCTATCTAGCTATCTATCAATCTGGCTAGATATCTAGCTTTCTAGCTATCTAGCTATCAAGCTATCTAGCTATCTATCTAGCTAGCTAGCTAGCTATCTAGCTATCTATCAATCTAGCTATCTAGCTATCTACCATTCTAGCTAGATATCTAGCTATCTAGCTATCTAGCTATCCAGCTATCTAGCTATTTATCTATCTAGCTATCTATCAATCTAGCTATCTAGCTGTCTAGCTATCAAGCTATCTATCAATCTAGCTATCTAGCTATCTATCAATCTATCTAGCTATCAAGTTATCTACCTATCTATCTAGCTATTTATCAAACTAGCTATCTAGCTATCTATCAATCTAGCTATCTAGCTGTCTATCAATCTAGCTATCTAGCTATTTATCTAGCTATCTATCTATCTATCAATCTAGCTAGATATCTAGCTATCTACCCATCTAGCTAGATATCTATCTATCTATCTATCTATCTATCTATCTATCTATCTATCTATCTATCTATCTATCTATCTATCTATCTATCTATCTATCTATCTATCTATCTATCTATCTATCTATCTATCTATCTATCTATCTATCTATCTATCTATCTATCTATCTATCCAGCTATCTAGCTATCTAGCTATCTATCAATCTAGCTATCCAGATATCTATCAATTTAGCTATCTATCTATCTATCTATCTATCTATCTATCTATCTATCTATCTATCTATCTATCTATCTATCTATCTATCTATCTATCTATCTATCTATCTATCTATC
>NC_141694.1:1017808191-1017818191 GCF_964263255.1 Lissotriton vulgaris
CTATCAATCTAGCTACCTATCAATCTAGCTATCAATCTAGCTAGATATCTAGCTAGCTAGCTATCTAGCTAGCTAGCTATCTAGCTATCTATTTAGCTAGCTAGCTATCTAGCTAGCTATCTAGCAATCTATCAATCTAGCTATCTAGCTATCTACCATTCTAGCTAGATATCTAGCTGACTAGCTATCTAGCTATCCAGCTATCTAGCTATTTATCTATCTAGCTATCTATCAATCTAGCTATCTAGCTGTCTAGCTATCAAGCTATCTATCAATCTAGCTATCTAGCTATCTATCAATCTAGCTATCTAGCTATCTATCAATCTAGCTAGCTATCAAGTTATCTACCTATCTATCTAGCTATTTATCAAAGTAGCTATCTAGCTATCTATCAATCTAGCTATCTAGCTGTCTATCAATCTAGCTATCTAGCTATTTATCTAGCTATCTATCTATCTATCTATCTATCAATCTAGCTAGATATCTAGCTATCTACCAATCTAGCTAGATATCTATCTATCTATCTATCTATCTATCTATCTATCTATCTATCTATCTATCTATCTATCTATCTATCTATCTATCTATCTATCTATCTATCTATCTATCTATCTATCTATCTATCTATCTATCTATCTATCTATCTATCTATCTATCTATCTATCTATCTATCTATCTATCTATCTATCTATCTAGCTATCTATCAATCTAGCTAGCTATGTAGCTATCTATCTATCTATCTATCTATCTATCTATCTATCTATCTAGCTATCTATCTATCTATCTATCTAGCTATCTAGCTATCTATCAATCTAGCTATCTAGCTATCTATCAATCTAGCTATCTATCTATCTATCTATCTAGCTATATAGCTATCTATCTATCTAGCTAGCTATCTATCTAGCTAGCTATCTTGCTATCTAGCTATCTATCTAGCTATCTAGCTATCTATCTAGCTATCTAGCTATCTATCTAGCTATCTATCTATCAATCTAGCTAGCTATCTATCTAGCTATCTAGCTATCTATTTAGCTATCAAGTTATCTATCTATCTATCTATCTATCTATCTATCTATCTATCTATCTATCTATCTATCTATCTATCTATCTATCTATCTATCTATCTATCTATCTATCTATCTATCTATCTATCTATCTATCTATCTATCTATCTATCTATCTATCTATCCAGCTATCTAGCTATCTAGCTATCTATCAATCTATCTATCTAGCTATCTATCAATTTATCTATCTATCTATCTATCTATCTATCTATCTATCTATCTATCTATCTATCTATCTATCTATCTATCTATCTATCTATCTATCTATCTATCTATCTATCTATCTATCTATCTATCTATCTATCCAGCTATCTAGCTATCTAGCTATCTATCAATCTAGCTATCTAGATATCTATCAATTTAGCTAGCTATCTAGCTATCTATCTATCTATCTATCTAGCTATCTAGCTATCTATCTATCTATCTAGCTATATATCTATCTATCTATCTATCTATCTATCTATCTATCTATCTATCTATCTATCTATCTATCTATCTATCTATCTATCTATCTATCTATCTATCTAGCTATCTAGCTATCAATCTAGCTATCTAGCTATCTAGCTATCTATCAATCTAGCTAGATATCTAGCTTTCTAGCTATCTAGCTATCAAGCTATCTAGCTATCTATCTAGCTAGCTAGCTAGCTATCTAGCTATCCATCAATCTAGCTACCTATCAATCTAGCTATCAATCTAGCTAGATATCTAGCTAGCTAGCTATCTAGCTATCTATTTAGCTAGCTAGCTATCTAGCTATCTAGCTAGCTATCTAGCAATCTATCAATCTAGCTATCTAGCTATCTATCTAGCTAGCTAGCTATCTAGCTATCTATCAATCTAGCTACCTATCAATCTAGCTATCAATCTAGCTAGATATCTAGCTAGCTAGCTATCTAGCTATCTATTTAGCTAGCTAGCTATCTAGCTATCTAGCTAGCTATCTAGCAATCTAGCTATCTAGCTATCTACCATTCCAGCTAGATATCTAGCTAGCTAGCTATCTAGCTATCCAGCTATCTAGCTATTTATCTATCTAGCTATCTATCAATCTAGCTATCTAGCTGTCTAGCTATCAAGCTATCTATCAATCTATCTATCTAGCTATCTATCAATCTAGCTATCTATCAATCTAGCTAGCTATCAAGTTATCTACCTATCTATCTAGCTATTTATCAAACTAGCTATCTAGCTATCTATCAATCTAGCTATCTAGCTGTCTATCAATCTAGCTATCTAGCTATTTATCTAGCTATCTAGCTATCTATCAATCTAGCTAGATATCTAGCTATCTACCAATCTAGCTAGATATCTAGCTATCTGGCTATCTATCTAGCTATCAATCTATCTATCTATCTATCTATCTATCTATCTATCTATCTATCTATCTATCTATCTATCTATCTATCTATCTATCTATCTATCTATCTATCTATCTATCTATCTATCTATCTATCTATCTATCTATCTATCTATCTATCTATCTATCTATCTATCTATCTATCTATCTATCTATCTATCTATCTAGCTATCTATCTAGCAATCTATCAATCTAGCTATCTAGCTATCTATCAATCTAGCTAGATATCTAGCTTTCTAGCTATCTAGCTATCAAGCTATCTAGCTATATATCTAGCTAGCTAGCTAGCTATCTAGCTATCTATCAATCTAGCTATCTAGCTATCTACCATTCTAGCTAGATATCTAGCTATCTAGCTATCTAGCTATCCAGCTATCTAGCTATTTATCTATCTAGCTATCTGTCAATCTAGCTATCTAGCTGTCTAGCTATCAAGCTATCTATCAATCTAGCTATCTAGCTATCTATCAATCTAGCTATCTAGCTATCTATCAATCTAGCTAGCTATCAAGTTATCTACCTATCTATCTAGCTATTTATCAAACTAGCTATCTAGCTATCTATCAATCTAGCTATCTAGCTGTCTATCAATCTAGCTATCTAGCTATTTATCTAGCTATCTATCTATCTATCTATCAATCTAGCTAGATATCTAGCTATCTACCCATCTAGCTAGCTAGCTATCTAGCTATCTATCTAACTATCTATCTAGCTATCAATCTATCTATCTATCTATCTATCTATCTATCTATCTATCTATCTATCTATCTATCTATCTATCTATCTATCTATCTATCTATCTATCTATCTATCTATCTATCTATCTATCTATCTATCTATCTATCTATCTATCTATCTATCTATCTATCTATCTATCTATCTATCTATCTATCTATCTATCTATCAATCTATCAATCTAGCTATCTAGCTATCTATCTAGCTAGCTAGCTATCTAGCTATCTATCAATCTAGCTACCTATCAATCTAGCTATCAATCTAGCTAGATATCTAGCTAGCTAGCTATCTAGCTATCTATTTAGCTAGCTAGCTATCTAGCTATCTAGCTAGCTATCTAGCAATCTAGCTATCTAGCTATCTACCATTCCAGCTAGATATCTAGCTAGCTAGCTATCTAGCTATCCAGCTATCTAGCTATTTATCTATCTAGCTATCTATCAATCTAGCTATCTAGCTATCTATCAATCTAGCTAGCTATCAAGTTATCTACCTATCTATCTAGCTATTTATCAAACTAGCTATCTAGCTATCTATCAATCTAGCCATCTAGCTGTCTATCAATCTAGCTATCTAGCTATTTATCTAGCTATCTAGCTATCTATCAATCTAGCTAGATATCTAGCTATCTACCAATCTAGCTAGATATCTAGCTATCTAGCTATCTATCTATCTATCTATCTATCTATCTATCTATCTATCTATCTATCAATCTATCTATCTATCTATCTATCTATCTATCTATCTATCTATCTATCTATCTATCTATCTATCTATCTATCTATCTATCTATCTATCTATCTATCTATCTATCTATCTATATATCTATCTATCTATCTATCTAGCTATCTAGCTATCTAGCTAGCTATCTAGCAATCTATCAATCTAGCTATCTAGCTATCTATCAATCTAGCTAGCTATCAAGTTATCTACCTATCTATCTAGCTATTTATCAAACTAGCTATCTAGCTATCTATCAATCTAGCTATCTAGCTGTCTATCAATCTAGCTATCTAGCTATTTATCTAGCTATCTATCTATCTATCTATCAATCTAGCTAGATATCTAGCTATCTACCCATCTAGCTAGATATCTATCTATCTATCTATCTATCTATCTATCTATCTATCTATCTATCTATCTATCTATCTATCTATCTATCTATCTATCTATCTATCTATCTATCTATCTATCTATCTATCTATCTATCTATCTATCTATCTATCTATCTATCTATCTATCTATCTATCTATTTATCTATCTGTCCAGCTATCTAGATATCTAGCTATCTATCAATCTAGCTATCCAGATATCTATCAATTTAGCTATCTATCTATCTATCTATCTATCTATCTATCTATCTATCTATCTATCTATCTATCTATCTATCTATCTATCTATCTATCTATCTATCTATCTATCTATCTATCTATCTATCTATCTATCTAACAATCAAGCTATCTAGCTATCTATCTAGCTAGCTAGCTAGCTATCTAGCTATCTATCAATCTAGCTACCTATCAATCTAGCTATCATTCTAGCTAGATATCTAGCTAGCTAGCTATCTAGCTATCTATTTAGCTAGCTAGCTATCTAGCTAGCTATCTAGCAATCTATCAATCTAGCTATCTAGCTATCTACCATTCTAGCTAGATATCTAGCTATCTAGCTATCTAGCTATCCAGCTATCTAGCTATTTATCTATCTAGCTATCTATCAATCTAGCTATCTAGCTGTCTAGCTATCAAGCTATCTATCAATCTAGCTATCTAGCTATCTATCAATCTAGCTATCTAGCTATCTATCAATCTAGCTAGCTATCAAGTTATCTACCTATCTATCTAGCTATTTATCAAACTAGCTATCTAGCTATCTATCAATCTAGCTATCTAGCTGTCTATCAATCTAGCTATCTAGCTATTTATCTAGCTATCTATCTATCTATCTATCAATCTAGCTAGATATCTAGCTATCTACCAATCTAGCTAGATATCTATTTATCTATCTATCTATCTATCTATCTATCTATCTATCTATCTATCTATCTATCTATCTATCTATCTATCTATCTATCTATCTATCTATCTATCTATCTAGCAATCTATCAATCTAGCTATCTAGCTATCTAGCTATCTATCAATCTAGCTATCTATCTATCTATCTATCTATCTAGCTATCTAGCTAGCTATCTATCTAGCTAGCTATCTATCTAGCTAGCTATCTTGCTATCTAGCTATCTATCTAGCTATCTAGCTATCTATCTAGCTATCTAGCTATCTATCTAGCTATCTATCTATCAATCTAGCTAGCTATCTATCTAGCTATCTAGCTATCTATTTAGCTATCAAGTTATCTATCTATCTATCTATCTATCTATCTATCTATCTATCTATCTATCTATCTATCTATCTATCTATCTATCTATATATCTATCTATCTATCTATCTATCTATCTATCTATCTATCTATCTATCTATCTATCTATCTATCTATCTATCTATCTATCTATCTATCTATCTATCTATCTATCTATCTATCTAGCTATCTATCTATCTATCCAGCTATCTAGCTATCTAGCTATCTATCAATCTAGCTATCTAGCTATCTATCAATTTATCTATCTATCTATCTATCTATCTATCTATCTATCTATCTATCTATCTATCTATCTATCTATCTATCTATCTATCTATCTATCTATCTATCTATCTATCTATCTATCTATCTATCTATCTATCTATCTATCTATCTATCTATCTATCCAGCTATCTAGCTATCTAGCTATCTATCAATCTAGCTATCTAGATATCTATCAATTTAGCTAGCTATCTAGCTATCTATCTATCTATCTATCTATCTATCTAGCTATCTAGCTATCTATCTATCTATCTAGCTATATATCTATCTATCTATCTATCTATCTATCTATCTATCTATCTATCTATCTATCTATCTATCTATCTATCTATCTATCTATCTATCTATCTATCTATCTATCTATCTATCTATCTAGCTATCTATCTATCTATCTAGCTATCTAGCTATCTAGCTATCTAGCTATCTAGCTATCTAGCTATCTAGCTATCAATCTAGCTATCTAGCTATCTAGCTATCTATCAATCTAGCTAGATATCTAGCTTTCTAGCTATCTAGCTATCAAGCTATCTAGCTATCTATCTAGCTAGCTAGCTAGCTATCTAGCTATCCATCAATCTAGCTACCTATCAATCTAGCTATCAATCTAGCTAGATATCTAGCTAGCTAGCTATCTAGCTATCTATTTAGCTAGCTAGCTATCTAGCTATCTAGCTAGCTATCTAGCAATCTATCAATCTAGCTATCTAGCTATCTATCTAGCTAGCTAGCTATCTAGCTATCTATCAATCTAGCTACCTATCAATCTAGCTATCAATCTAGCTAGATATCTAGCTAGCTAGCTATCTAGCTATCTATTTAGCTAGCTAGCTATCTAGCTATCTAGCTAGCTATCTAGCAATCTAGCTATCTAGCTATCTACCATTCCAGCTAGATATCTAGCTAGCTAGCTATCTAGCTATCCAGCTATCTAGCTATTTATCTATCTAGCTATCTATCAATCTAGCTATCTAGCTGTCTAGCTATCAAGCTATCTATCAATCTATCTATCTAGCTATCTATCAATCTAGCTATCTATCAATCTAGCTAGCTATCAAGTTATCTACCTATCTATCTAGCTATCAATCTATCTATCTATCTCTCTCTATCTATCTATCTATCTATCTATCTATCTATCTATCTATCTATCTATCTATCTATCTATCTATCTATCTATCTATCTATCTATCTATCTATCTATCTATCTATCTATCTATCTATCTATCTATCTATCTAGCAATCTATCAATCTAGCTATCTAGCTATCTATCAATCTAGCTAGATATCTAGCTTTCTAGCTATCTAGCTATCAAGCTATCTAGCTATCTATCTAGCTAGCTAGCTAGCTATCTAGCTATCTATCAATCTAGCTATCTAGCTATCTACCATTCTAGCTAGATATCTAGCTATCTAGCTATCTAGCTATCCAGCTATCTAGCTATTTATCTATCTAGCTATCTATCAATCTAGCTATCTAGCTGTCTAGCTATCAAGCTATCTATCAATCTAGCTATCTAGCTATCTATCAATCTAGCTATCTAGCTATCTATCAATCTAGCTAGCTATCAAGTTATCTACCTATCTATCTAGCTATTTATCAAACTAGCTATCTAGCTATCTATCAATCTAGCTATCTAGCTGTCTATCAATCTAGCTATCTAGCTATTTATCTAGCTATCTATCTATCTATCAATCTAGCTAGATATCTAGCTATCTACCCATCTAGCTAGATATCTATCTATCTATCTATCTATCTATCTATCTATCTATCTATCTATCTATCTATCTATCTATCTATCTATCTATCTATCTATCTATCTATCTATCTATCTATCTATCTATCTATCTATCTATTTATCTATCTATCCAGCTATCTAGCTATCTAGCTATCTATCAATCTAGCTATCCAGATATCTATCAATTTAGCTATCTATCTATCTATCTATCTATCTATCTATCTATCTATCTATCTATCTATCTATCTATCTATCTATCTATCTATCTATCTATCTATCTATCTATCTATCTATCTATCTATCTATCTATCTATCTATCTATCTATCTATCTAACAATCAAGCTATCTAGCTATCTATCTAGCTAGCTAGCTAGCTATCTAGCTATCTATCAATCTAGCTACCTATCAATCTAGCTATCAATCTAGCTAGATATCTAGCTAGCTAGCTATCTAGCTATCTATTTAGCTAGCTAGCTATCTAGCTAGCTATCTAGCAATCTATCAATCTAGCTATCTAGCTATCTACCATTCTAGCTAGATATCTAGCTATCTAGCTATCCAGCTATCTAGCTATTTATCTATCTAGCTATCTATCAATCTAGCTATCTAGCTGTCTAGCTATCAAGCTATCTATCAATCTAGCTATCTAGCTATCTATCAATCTAGCTATCTAGCTATCTATCAATCTAGCTAGCTATCAAGTTATCTACCTATCTATCTAGCTATTTATCAAACTAGCTATCTAGCTATCTATCAATCTAGCTATCTAGCTGTCTATCAATCTAGCTATCTAGCTATTTATCTAGCTATCTATCTATCTATCTATCTATCAATCTAGCTAGATATCTAGCTATCTACCAATCTAGCTAGATATCTATCTATCTATCTATCTATCTATCTATCTATCTATCTATCTATCTATCTATCTATCTATCTATCTATCTATCTATCTATCTATCTATCTATCTATCTATCTATCTATCTATCTATCTATCTATCTATCTATCTATCTATCTATCTATCTATCTATCTAGCTATCTATCAATCTAGCTAGCTATGTAGCTATCTATCTATCTATCTATCTATCTATCTATCTATCTATCTATCTATCTATCTAGCTATCTATCTATCTATCTATCTAGCTATCTAGCTATCTATCAATCTAGCTATCTAGCTATCTATCAATCTAGCTATCTATCTATCTATCTATCTAGCTATATAGCTATCTATCTATCTAGCTAGCTATCTATCTATCTAGCTATCTTGCTATCTAGCTATCTATCTAGCTATCTAGCTATCTATCTAGCTATCTAGCTATCTATCTAGCTATCTATCTATCAATCTAGCTAGCTATCTATCTAGCTATCTAGCTATCTATTTAGCTATCAAGTTATCTATCTATCTATCTATCTATCTATCTATCTATCTATCTATCTATCTATCTATCTATCTATCTATCTATCTTTCTATCTATCTATCTATCTATCCAGCTATCTAGCTATCTAGCTATCTATCAATCTATCTATCTAGCTATCTATCAATTTATCTATCTATCTATCTATCTATCTATCTATCTATCTATCTATCTATCTATCTATCTATCTATCTATCTATCTATCTATCTATCTATCTATCTATCTATCTATCCAGCTATCCAGCTATCTAGCTATCTATCAATCTAGCTATCTAGATATCTATCAATTTAGCTAGCTATCTATCTATCTATCTATCTATCTATCTAGCTATCTAGCTATCTATCTATCTATCTATCTATCTATCTATCTATCTATCTATCTATCTATCTATCTATCTATCTATCTATCTATCTATCTATCTATCTATCTATCTATCTATCTATCTATCTATCTATCTATCTATCTATCTAGCTATCTAGCTATCAATCTAGCTATCTAGCTATCTAGCTATCTATCAATCTAGCTAGATATCTAGCTTTCTAGCTATCTAGCTATCAAGCTATCTAGCTATCTATCTAGCTAGCTAGCTAGCTATCTAGCTATCCATCAATCTAGCTACCTATCAATCTAGCTATCAATCTAGCTAGATATCTAGCTAGCTAGCTATCTAGCTATCTATTTAGCTAGCTAGCTATCTAGCTATCTAGCTAGCTATCTAGCAATCTATCAATCTAGCTATCTAGCTATCTATCTAGCTAGCTAGCTATCTAGCTATCTATCAATCTAGCTACCTATCAATCTAGCTATCAATCTAGCTAGATATCTAGCTAGCTAGCTATCTAGCTATCTATTTAGCTAGCTAGCTATCTAGCTATCTAGCTAGCTATCTAGCAATCTAGCTATCTAGCTATCTACCATTCCAGCTAGATATCTAGCTAGCTAGCTATCTAGCTATCCAGCTATCTAGCTATTTATCTATCTAGCTATCTATCAATCTAGCTATCTAGCTGTCTAGCTATCAAGCTATCTATCAATCTATCTATCTAGCTATCTATCA
>NC_141694.1:1017845691-1017853191 GCF_964263255.1 Lissotriton vulgaris
TAACTATCTATTTATCTATCTATCTATCTATCTATCTATCTATCTATCTATCTGTGAGAAGTTGGCCTGGTATATAATGCTCACTAGTTCTAGTGATCACTTTGTACCATGCCAAGCAACCCTTATGATGATGGTTGTAATTCAACCTTGTAGACCAGTTATCCTATTGGTAACGTGGACAAAGCAGTCTTAGGCTAAACTCTGAAAGGCATGTGAAGCCAGCTGTTATACCATACACAACCCCCTTGAATACCAAATGAAAGGGACACCACACAGATATATATTGAAAATATATATTGATTTATTAACTATAAAAATCCCCTGGACTCTTTATGAGCACAGAAGCACAAGCGTTAAATCACAAGACAGTTTAAAATACACAAAAGTTGCACAATATGGATGAGCCCTAGGGGCCACCTAAACCATATACTAAATAAGTGGTATAAGGGATACCTAAAGGAAAGTGAAGAGGCCTAGGGCCTTGGGAATCGCTGGAGCTATTCGAGACTGGAGTTAACTAAGTCGGGAAAGGCCCACGGGACTCGGGTGCAGTGTTCAAAGTGCACGCACTTCTCAATACAAAGTCTATGGTGCGTAAAAAGCACAAAGTTAGAAAGTTAGGAACCTTCCGAGTGACCTACGGAGCTGAAACTTAAAACACAGGCCCTTGGGATGTGTACCAATGCAGGAGCACCGGCGGAGCTGAGTTACCTCACCCACAGGAAGCGGGTGCACAGGGTCGAAGATGTGTCGGGTTTCGTCACGCTGGTCGATGGTGCTTGGAGCTGAAGATGCTGCAGGCGGCTCGATGAGAAGAGTTCCGGTGGATCCAAGGGTGGATCTGAAGAGTTGAAGACCTGAAAGCAGAGGGGACAGTGTTCAAAGTCACTAGCCAGTGACTACCGTGGAACCAGATTGGAACCAGGCGATGTCGGGTGCAAACAGGCGTTGTCGGGTAGCTTCTTTCTGCAGCCACGTGGATACCCGGGGTCGAGGACGTCCAGGAGTCGGTCACGAGCTGTCCCACGTAGGCTTCTCGCTGTTGGCGGTGTCGGCGACCTGATCGGAGCAAACAGGCCTTGGCAAATGCAAGCCACGCAGAAGTTGAAAGATGCTGTTCACTCGGACCAGCAAGGTCAGAGCGGGTGCTCCTTTTCACAGGAGCTTGGGTAGGTCTGGAGCAACCAGACCTGCTGTTTAAATCTTCGGGTTCGTCGCCAAGTTGGCCGCTGGCCGCGTGGCTAGTGGCCGGGATGGCGCGTCGAGTGGCACAATGCAAAAGGGCCCCACGCAGATCGTGGAGATGCTGGAGGGCTGATCTTCGGTGCAAGGGCTGCTCGGTGGTGGGGGTTCTCAATCCCCAAAGCACAACGTCGAGGATGCCTCAGAAGCTGCGCAGTCAGCTTTTCGGGTGTCTTTCAAGAGGTCCGGTCCCACGTCACTCGGTGCCTCCACGGGTCCCTTCTTTGCAGGGACTGTGGATCGGGCTCTGAGAGGTCTGGGAATCTGGTTCTTGTCGGGCTCTGGGCTCGGGCTCCGGCGGGAGGCGGCGGCAAAGCAGACGTCGAGTTGCTGGTTGGTACCTGTGTTCACAGGGTGGTCACTCCTTGGCCACAAGGGAGATTCTTCTTCAGTCTTCTGTGCAGCAGAATGTCGAAGTCCAGTCTTCTTCTTAGTTTAAGTTGATTTCGGGATGATCTGCTGTGCAATGGCACTGCTCCCCCTCTTATTCCAATCTAGGGGGTGGATCACCTACTAGGTCCCTCCTCTGGGAGGAACCAGGAAGGGGGGCGGTTACACCCCCTTTCCTTTGTCCAGCTCCGCGCCAGGACTGGGGCTGGAAGGCCCCAGAACCGGTTTGGGCTGGCCTATGCACGGGGACACCTTGTGTGCCCCGGGCATGTCTGATTCTATTCAGCCCTGTCCTACCCAATACACAAAATCCTGTCTGGGGTGGTGCTCGCACCTCCCAAGGCAGGAAACCCTTTGTCCAGGCCACCATCTGCCGAGTTTCGGTCAGCAGCAGGAGGCCAGACTTGTGTCTGTGGTGGCAGCGTCCATTTTGTGAAGCTGAGGCTCTGTTTAACTTTAACCGGGGTTAAGGCTACGCACATGTCGTGACCCTCTAGAAGGGTGGAATGCTATCCCCGTCGCCAGAATTGGCGAGGGGATAGTATTCCAATTCGTATGACACCTTACTCGACATGTTTTGATAAAGCCAAACCAAAGTTAGCATTTAACCGCGAGGATTATAATGCACTTAAGAGTATATGGTATGGCAATATCCCGGACCAGCTTAGGGAGTTGTTCCCGACAGCTGCAGACAGGCTCAGCTCATGCCAGAGCACCATCTCACATATTTCCAAGCACTCTGCCTCCAGGATTGATGAGGCCTTCCATAGGAGTGGCTGATAGGAACATATGTGTCCAGTTTAGGGTTAGGCACAGACATACTGTACCTAAGTAAGAGGTGGTTACACCGACTTACCCCAGCTGAGTGATCAGCCAGTTGTGTCAAATATGGAGGCCAGGCCAGGGGTGGCACAATACATGCTGCAGCCCCTGGCAGGCCTTGGCTACACCTATGCCCTGGGTACCTATGGTACACTGTTACAGGGGCCTATAAGGTGAACCAATTCCAATTGTGTTATGCACCTAAGGTACATGGAGTCCATTTTAAGGAGAGAGCAATCAGCCTGGGGCCCTGAATAGCAGGATCCCAGGCCAACTAAGTCAAAAACCAGCTAAACACCAGGCAAAAAGTTTGGGGGTAACCATAGTCAGATATCCACCTTCCTACATAACCCCCCCCCAAACGAAAGGAGATAAGGCTATCCTTGACCAGGTAAGCCTATATTGCCTAAGTGGCCATATAAGGAAGTGCCAGCTCTGGCTTGGTAACCCCCTGTCTCATGGTCCACTAAGCAATCCCTCACCCTAAGGGTATCTGAGGGTCTCCACCATAGGGAATCTCTACCTGTGGTGTGTCTTTGCAAAGTCAAAGGCTGGTGTTGAGATGGAGTACTGAAGTGAGTTTCCTCTGTAGGGCTCAGCTTCCTCCAATCACTCTCCACCATGTGTGCCTTTCTTTCTCTGACTGAGTTGCACTGTGCTCTCAGGGTCAACCTCTGGCTACCTAAAGCTGGAGGCTGGGTCCCTCTGTTTGGCTTACTGGAGGGACAGGTCAGGTTTGGGCCCTTGGGGTCCCAGGTTTGGCTGTGCCCAACAATATCCATCTGGGGGAGGTCCCTAACTACTTTTAAGGGGAATCCCTCGGGAGTTTTTAAAGCTTGCACCTCACTAGGGCTACTAGTTTCGGTGCCCCTAATCTGCTGATGGGGGTGCTTTATTTGACAGGGGGCCCTTTGGGTCTCACTGTCCTTCTTGTCCTCTGCAGCCCTGGGCTGAGTAAGGCAAGGTAGAGAGGGGCAGGTTACCTGCTCCAGACTGGGTCCCTCCTGAGAAGGGTCCACTGCCATCAGAGGCTCTGTCAGGCCAGGCCTAACAACCTCTGGAACAGTTCCTTCATCAGGGGTAAGATCAGTTCCCTGAGGAGGCTGATCCTTTCCTAAAGTCTGGTGGGAGGGAGATTTCTCTTCCTCCTCAATGCTCTCTGTTTGGGTGGAGTGATCCATCATTTCAGGCTTCACTACCCAGGTATCGGTTTGAGTTTGGGCTGTGGCCATCACAGCCCCACCAACCTTTTCAGGAGGAGACTCAGTTTGGGTATGGGCTGTTACTAGTACAGCCCTGCTACTCTTTCCAGGAGGGAAGTTATCTAAAGATGGGGCTGAGGTTTGCTCAGCCCTCCCAACCTTTTCAGGAAGGACATCTTGAATTGGGGCTGTAGCCATTACAGCCCCACTAACCTTTCCATGGAGATTTACCATTCTAGAATGGGTTTGCTGTTCAACCTCAGCCCAGGCTGAGATTTCCAAATCATTACCCAGTAGGCAATCTAAAGGCAAGTTTGCTGACACTGCCACTCTCTTTGGGCCAGTGACACCTCCCCAGCTAAGATTGACTACTGCCATGGGATGATTGGATTCTAGGCCATCAATGTTTGTCACCTGATATTTGGCATCAGGTAAAAGTTGCCTTGAGGGGACTAGACATTCAGCCACCATGGTGATGCTAGCCCCTGTGTCTCTGAAGGCCTCAACTTTCAAGCCATTGATGAGGGGCTCCTGTCTATACTTGCTCAAAGTGTTTGGGCAAGCTGTGAAATTGGCAAACCCCATGCCAGTCTCATAGACAAGAGTATCTGAGTTAGGGGACCTGGATAGGCCAGAGTCCACCTGTCCTCCAAAAGTAAACCCACCCAAATTCTTGGGGGTGCTCCCACCACCTGGGGGACCACTGCTAACAGTGACAGGAGGTGTTGGAGCCTTACCTAGAGGTATGTTCTCCTTATTGCCATTCTTGGGACAACAGCTATCTGTTTTGTAATGCCCCACCTGTTTACAGGTATGACAATACGGCTTTTTCTGGGATGTAGAAGTGTCTTGGGACCCACCCCCATTCTTGGAGTTTTGGGGCCCTGGGGAAGTCTTTTCCTTACTTTTATCCCCACCCTTCTCTTGAGGCTTGGTAGTCTCTTTCTTTTGGTCACCACCTTGGTTCTTAGGCCTGATCCTGGTTCTGACCCATTTGTCTGCCCTCCTACCCAATTCTTGTGGGGAGGTCAGATCAGAGTCAACCAGGTGCTGATGTAGAAGCTGATTTTGACAATTACTTAAGATTTGCTCTCTCATAATTAAATTATACAATCCTGTATAGTCAGTAACCTTACTTCCCAGCAACCAGCCCTCCAGAGCCTTAGTGGCACACTCAACAAATTCAGACCAGTCCTGAGTCTGTGTCTTCTGGGTATCTCTGAACATTAACCTGTACTGTTCAGTGGTTAAGCCTAACCCATCAATCAGAGCACTCTTCAGGACCATGTAGTTTCTAGAATCCTCATCACTAACGGTGAGGAGTCTGTCTCTGCCTCTACCTTCAAAGGAGAGCCACAAGATTGCTGCCCACTGCTCCTGAGGGATCTGCTGTACCATGCAGGCTCTCTCAAGTGCAGTCATCCATTTGTGGATATCATCCCCAGCTTTGTAGGGGGGCACAATCTTACTCAGGTTTCTTGTATCAAAAGACCTGTCTTTATCCTTCTGGATAGTGCTGCCACCAGTGGATCCTAATCCACTCTCTCTAGGCTGTCTTGCTCTAGCAAGTTTCTCCTTGGCCAGGGCAACCTCTAGTTCTTGCCTCTGGATCCTAAGCTCAGCCTCTCTCATCTTGGCCTCATGTTCCCTTCTCTGAGGGCTAGTCATCTCCTTCCTGGAGTGACCATGAGAGCCTCTAGAGACATGGGAGGTATTGGATTCACCTGAGTGATGCCTCCTCCTCCTATGGCCCTGGTTAAGTCCACCTGGGGGTCTGAATGGGTTGTTACCTGATTCATTCCCAAGTTGACTTAAGTTAGCCTGGTTCAGTCTACTGACCAGCACCTGACTATCTCTGTCATCATCTGACTCACTGCTTTCCACCTCCTCCTCCTCTTCTTCTTCCTCTACATCTACTTGAGGAGCTCCAGTGGTGGAGGCTTCCTCATCTACTAGGATGATAGGGGTAGGGGTGTCTACAGTGTCATCCTCTGAAGGATGGCCTCCTTCAGCATTCCCTGTGGGGTTTGCTTTAGAGGTCTTTAGAGCTTCAGACTGATCCAAGAGCTCTCTTAGGTGGTCTGCAGTAGGGGTAGGCCCTGTCTTCAGACCCCTTAAGACACAAAGCTGTCTTAATTCCTTAAAGGGAAAAATAGCAAACTGGGATGGTGCCCTTGGAGGGTCACTCTCAACAGGAGTAAGTCCACTGGACCCCTCTGTTCCAGACATTGCTCTAGTGTGGGTGGATGTGTTGCAATCTACCTACACTGGTGTTTACCTACTAAACCTATCTAGTAGTTGTAGCTAGGGTGTGCTACTCCCTTTGCTCTACAACAACTAAGTTCAGTAGAACTTAAGTATACTAGTCTTGTTTTATATGTACCTAGCAGGTACCTGTATGATCTTTCAAATGATAATCTCAAAGATTGCAATGGTAAAACAACAGCAAGCTCAGATCCCAATCCGCTGCTCACCAATGTGAGAAGTTGGCCTGGTATATAATGCTCACTAGTTCTAGTGATCACTTTGTACCATGCCAAGCAACCCTTATGATGATGGTTGTAATTCAACCTTGTAGACCAGTTATCCTATTGGTAACGTGGACAAAGCAGTCTTAGGCTAAACTCTGAAAGGCATGTGAAGCCAGCTGTTATACCATACACAACCCCCTTGAATACCAAATGAAAGGGACACCACACAGATATATATTGAAAATATATATTGATTTATTAACTATAAAAATCCCCTGGACTCTTTATGAGCACAGAAGCACAAGCGTTAAATCACAAGACAGTTTAAAATACACAAAAGTTGCACAATATGGATGAGCCCTAGGGGCCACCTAAACCATATACTAAATAAGTGGTATAAGGGATACCTAAAGGAAAGTGAAGAGGCCTAGGGCCTTGGGAATCGCTGGAGCTATTCGAGACTGGAGTTAACTAAGTCGGGAAAGGCCCACGGGACTCGGGTGCAGTGTTCAAAGTGCACGCACTTCTCAATACAAAGTCTATGGTGCGTAAAAAGCACAAAGTTAGAAAGTTAGGAACCTTCCGAGTGACCTACGGAGCTGAAACTTAAAACACAGGCCCTTGGGATGTGTACCAATGCAGGAGCACCGGCGGAGCTGAGTTACCTCACCCACAGGAAGCGGGTGCACAGGGTCGAAGATGTGTCGGGTTTCGTCACGCTGGTCGATGGTGCTTGGAGCTGAAGATGCTGCAGGCGGCTCGATGAGAAGAGTTCCGGTGGATCCAAGGGTGGATCTGAAGAGTTGAAGACCTGAAAGCAGAGGGGACAGTGTTCAAAGTCACTAGCCAGTGACTACCGTGGAACCAGATTGGAACCAGGCGATGTCGGGTGCAAACAGGCGTTGTCGGGTAGCTTCTTTCTGCAGCCACGTGGATACCCGGGGTCGAGGACGTCCAGGAGTCGGTCACGAGCTGTCCCACGTAGGCTTCTCGCTGTTGGCGGTGTCGGCGACCTGATCGGAGCAAACAGGCCTTGGCAAATGCAAGCCACGCAGAAGTTGAAAGATGCTGTTCACTCGGACCAGCAAGGTCAGAGCGGGTGCTCCTTTTCACAGGAGCTTGGGTAGGTCTGGAGCAACCAGACCTGCTGTTTAAATCTTCGGGTTCGTCGCCAAGTTGGCCGCTGGCCGCGTGGCTAGTGGCCGGGATGGCGCGTCGAGTGGCACAATGCAAAAGGGCCCCACGCAGATCGTGGAGATGCTGGAGGGCTGATCTTCGGTGCAAGGGCTGCTCGGTGGTGGGGGTTCTCAATCCCCAAAGCACAACGTCGAGGATGCCTCAGAAGCTGCGCAGTCAGCTTTTCGGGTGTCTTT
>NC_141694.1:1017883191-1017885691 GCF_964263255.1 Lissotriton vulgaris
TATCTATCTATCTATCTATCTATCTATCTATCTATCTATCTATCTATCTAGCTAGCTATCTAGCAATCTATCAATCTAGCTATCTAGCTATCTATCAATCTAGCTAGATATCTAGCTTTCTAGCTATCTAGCTATCAAGCTATCTAGCTATCTATCTAGCTAGCTAGCTAGCTATCTAGCTATCTATCAATCTAGCTACCTATCAATCTAGCTATCAATCTAGCTAGATATCTAGCTAGCTAGCTATCTAGCTATCTATTTAGCTATCTAGCTATCTAGCTATCTAGCTAGCTATCTAGCAATCTATCAATCTAGCTATCTAGCTATCTACCATTCTAGCTAGATATCTAGCTATCTAGCTATCTAGCTATCCAGCTATCTAGCTATTTATCTATCTAGCTATCTATCAATCTAGCTATCTAGCTGTCTAGCTATCAAGCTATCTATCAATCTAGCTATCTAGCTATCTATCAATCTAGCTATCTAGCTATCTATCAATCTAGCTAGCTATCAAGTTATCTACCTATCTATCTAGCTATTTATCAAACTAGCTATCTAGCTATCTATCAATCTAGCCATCTAGCTGTCTATCAATCTAGCTATCTAGCTATTTATCTAGCTATCTAGCTATCTATCAATCTAGCTAGATATCTAGCTATCTACCAATCTAGCTAGATATCTAGCTATCTAGCTATCTATCTAGCTATCTATCTAGCTATCAATCTATCTATCTATCTATCTATCTATCTATCTATCTATCTATCTATCTATCTATCAATCTAGCTATCTAGCTAGCTATCTAGCTATCTATCAGATAGTTATCTAGATTATCTAGCTATCTATCAGATAGATATCTAGATTATCTAGCTATCTATCAATCTATCTAGCTATCTATCTAGCTATCTAGCTATCTATCTAGCTATCAATCTGGCTATCTAGCTATCTATCAATCTAGCTATCTATCAGCTAGATAGCTACATTATCTAGCTATCTAGCTATCTATCAATCTAGCTATCTAGCTATCCATCTAGCTATCAAGCTGGCTATCTAGCTATCTAGCTATCTATCATTCTAGCTATCTATCAGCTAGATAGCTAGATTATCTAGCTATCTAGCTATCTAGCTACCTAGCTATCTATCTAGCTATCTAGCTATCTAGCTATCTATCAATCTAGCTATCTATCTAGCTATCTAACTATCTAGCTATCTAGCTATCTAGCTATCTATCAATCTATCTAGCTATCTAGCTATCTATCAATCTAGCTATCTAGCTATCTATCAATCTAGCTATCTATCTATCTATCTATCTATCTATCTATCTATCTATCTATCTATCTATCTATCTATCTATCTATCTATCTATCTATCTATCTATCTATCTATCTAGCTGTCTAGCTATCTAGCTATCTAGCTATCTATCAATCTAGCTATCTAGCTATTTATCTAGCTATCTAGCTATCTATCAATCTAGCTAGATATCTAGCTATCTACCAATCTAGCTAGATATCTAGCTATCTATCTATCTATCTATCTATCTATCTATCTATCTATCTATCTATCTATCTATCTATCTATCTATCTATCTATCTATCTATCTATCTATCTATCTATCTATCTATCTATCTATCTATCTATCTATCTAGCTAGCTAGCTATCTAGCAATCTATCAATCTAGCTATCTAGCTATCTATCAATCTAGCTAGATGTCTAGCTTTCTAGCTATCTAGCTATCAAGCTATCTAGCTATCTATCTATCTAGCTAGCTATCTAGCTATCTATCAATCTAGCTACCTATCAATCTAGCTATCAATCTAGCTAGATATCTAGCTAGCTAGCTATCTAGCTATCTAGCTATCTATTTAGCTAGCTAGCTATCTATCTATCTATCTATCTATCTATCTATCTATCTATCTATCTATCTATCTATCTATCTATCTATCTATCTAGCTATCAATCTATCTATCTATCTATCTATCTATCTATCTATCTATCTATCTATCTATCTATCTATCTATCTATCTATCTATCTATCTATCTATCTATCTATCTATCTATCTATCTATCTATCTATCTATCTATCTATCTATCTATCTATCTATCTATCTATCTATCTATCTATCTATCAATCTAGCTATCTATCTAGCTATCTAGCTAGCTAGCTAGCTATCTAGCAATCTATCAATCTAGCTATCTATCTATCTATCAATCTAGCTAGATATCTAGCTTTCTAGCTATCTAGCTATCAAGCTATCTAGCTATCTATCTAGCTAGCTAGCTAGCTATCTAGCTATCTATCAATCTAGCTACCTATCAATCTAGCTATCAATCTAGCTAGATATCTAGCTAGCTAGCTATCTAGCTATCTATGTAGCTAGCTATCTAGCTATCTAGCTAGCTATCTAGCAATCTATCAATCTAGCTATCTAGCTATCTACCATTCTAGCTAGATATCTAGCTATCTAGCTATCCAGCTATCTAGCTATTTATCTATCTAGCTATC
>NC_141694.1:1017925691-1017928191 GCF_964263255.1 Lissotriton vulgaris
TATCTATCTATCTATCTATCTATCTATCTATCTATCTATCTATCTATCTATCTATCTATCTATCTATCTATCTATCTATCTATCTATCTATCTATCTATCTATCTATCTATCTATCTATCTATCTATCTATCTATCTATCTATCTATCTATCAATCTAGCTATCTAGCTGTCTAGCTATCAAGCTATCTATCAATCTAGCTATCTATCTATCTATCAATCTAGCTATCTAGCTATCTATCAATCTAGCTAGCTATCAAGTTATCTACCTATCTATCTAGCTATTTATCAAACTAGCTATCTAGCTATCTATCAATCTAGCCATCTAGCTGTCTATCAATCTAGCTATCTAGCTATTTATCTAGCTATCTAGCTATCTATCAATCTAGCTAGATATCTAGCTATCTACCAATCTAGCTAGATATCTAGCTATCTCGCTATCTATCTAGCTATCTATCTAGCTATCAATCTATCTATCTATCTATCTATCTATCTATCTATCTATCTATCTATCTATCTATCTATCTATCTATCTATCTATCTATCTATCTATCTATCTATCTATCTAGCTATCTAGCTATCTAGCTATCTAGCTATCTAGCTAGCTATCTAGCAATCTATCAATCTAGCTATCTAGCTATCTATCAATCTAGCTAGAGGTCTAGCTTTCTAGCTATCTAGCTATCAAGCTATCTAGCTATCTATCTAGCTAGCTAGCTATCTAGCTATCTATCAATCTAGCTACCTATCAATCTAGCTATCAATCTAGCTAGATATCTAGCTAGCTAGCTATCTAGCTATCTATTTAGCTAGCTAGCTATCTAGCTATCTAGCTAGCTATCTAGCAATCTAGCTATCTAGCTATCTACCATTCCAGCTAGATATCTAGCTAGCTAGCTATCTAGCTATCCAGCTATCTAGCTATTTATCTATCTAGCTATCTATCAATCTATCTATCTAGCTGTCTAGCTATCAAGCTATCTATCAATCTATCTATCTAGCTATCTATCAATCTAGCTATCTATCAATCTAGCTAGCTATCAAGTTATCTACCTATCTATCTAGCTATTTATCAAACTAGCTATCTAGCTATCTATCAATCTAGCTATCTAGCTGTCTATCAATCTAGCTATCTAGCTATTTATCTAGCTATCTAGCTATCTATCAATCTAGCTAGATATCTAGCTATCTACCAATCTAGCTAGATATCTAGCTATCTGGCTATCTATCTAGCTATCAATCTATCTATCTATCTATCTATCTATCTATCTATCTCTATCTATCTATCTATCTATCTATCTATCTATCTATCTATCTATCTATCTATCTATCTATCTATCTATCTATCTATCTATCTATCTATCTATCTATCTATCTATCTATCTATCTATCTATCTATCTATCTATCTATCTATCTATCTATCTATCAATCTAGCTATCTAGCTGTCTAGCTATCAAGCTATCTATCAATCTAGCTATCTATCTATCTATCAATCTAGCTATCTAGCTATCTATCAATCTAGCTAGCTATCAAGTTATCTACCTATCTATCTAGCTATTTATCAAACTAGCTATCTAGCTATCTATCAATCTAGCCATCTAGCTGTCTATCAATCTAGCTATCTAGCTATTTATCTAGCTATCTAGCTATCTATCAATCTAGCTAGATATCTAGCTATCTACCAATCTAGCTAGATATCTAGCTATCTCGCTATCTATCTAGCTATCTATCTAGCTATCAATCTATCTATCTATCTATCTATCTATCTATCTATCTATCTATCTATCTATCTATCTATCTATCTATCTATCTATCTATCTATCTATCTATCTATCTATCTATCTATCTATCTATCTATCTATCTATCTATCTATCTATCTATCTATATATCTATCTAGCTATCTATCTAGCTATCAAGCTATCCATCTATCTATCTATCTATCTATCTATCTATCTATCTATCTATCTATCTATCTATCTATCTATCTATCTATCTATCTATCTATCTATCTATCTATCTATCTATCTATCTATCTATCTATCTATCTATCTATCTATCTATCTATCTATCCAGCTATCTAGCTATCTAGCTATGTATCAATCTAGCTATCCAGATATCTATCAATTTAGCTATCTATCTATCTATCTATCTATCTATCTATCTATCTATCTATCTATCTATCTATCTATCTATCTATCTATCTATCTATCTATCTATCTATCTATCTATCTATCTATCTATCTATCTATCTATCTATCTATCTATCTATCTATCTATCTATCTATCTATCTAGCAATCTATCTATCTATCTATCTAGCAATCTATCAATCTAGCTATCTAGCTATCTATCAATCTAGCTAGATATCTAGCTTTCTAGCTATCTAGCTATCAAGCTATCTAGCTATCTATCTAGCTAGCTAGCTAGCTATCTAGCTATCTATCAATCTAGCTATCTAGCTATCTACCATTCTAGCTAGATATCTAGCTATCTAGCTATCTA
>NC_141694.1:1017930691-1017938191 GCF_964263255.1 Lissotriton vulgaris
TCTATCTATCTATCTATCTATCTATCTATCTATCTATCTAGCAATCTATCTATCTGTCTATCTAGCAATCTATCAATCTAGCTATCTAGCTATCTATCAATCTAGCTAGATATCTAGCTTTCTAGCTATCTAGCTATCAAGCTATCTAGCTATCTATCTAGCTAGCTAGCTAGCTATCTAGCTATCTATCAATCTAGCTATCTGGCTATCTACCATTCTAGCTAGATATCTAGCTATCTAGCTATCTAGCTATCCAGCTATCTAGCTATTTATCTATCTAGCTATCTATCAATCTAGCTATCTAGCTGTCTAGCTATCAAGCTATCTATCAATCTAGCTATCTAGCTATCTATCAATCTAGCTATCTAGCTATCTATCAATCTAGCTAGCTATCAAGTTATCTACCTATCTATCTAGCTATTTATCAAACTAGCTATCTAGCTATCTATCAATCTAGCTATCTAGCTGTCTATCAATCTAGCTATCTAGCTATTTATCTAGCTATCTATCTATCTATCTATCAATCTAGCTAGATATCTAGCTATCTACCCATCTAGCTAGATATCTATCTATCTATCTATCTATCTATCTATCTATCTATCTATCTATCTATCTATCTATCTATCTATCTATCTATCTATCTATCTATCTATCTATCTATCTATCTATCTATCTATCTATCTATCTATCTATCTATCTATCTATCTATCTATCTATCTATCTATCTATCTATCTATCTATCTATCTATCTATCTAGCCATCTAGCTATCTAGCAATCTATCAATCTAGCTATCTAGCTATCTATCAATCTAGCTAGATATCTAGCTTTCTAGCTATCTAGCTATCTATTTAGCTAGCTAGCTATCTAGCTATCTAGCTAGCTATCTAGCAATCTATCAATCTAGCTATCTAGCTATCTATCATTCTAGCTAGATATCTAGCTATCTAGCTATCTAGCTATCTAGCTATCTAGCTATCTAGCTATCTAGCTATCAATCTATCAATCTAGCTATCTAGCTATCTATCAATCTATCACTCTATCTAGATATCTAGCTTTCTAGCTATCTAGCTATCAAGCTATCTAGCTATCTATCTAGCTAGCTAGCTAGCTATCTAGCTATCTATCAATCTAGCTACCTATCAATCTAGCTATCAATCTAGCTAGATATCTAGCTAGCTAGCTATCTAGCTATCTATTTAGCTAGCTAGCTATCTAGCTATCTAGCAATCTATCAATCTAGCTATCTAGCTATCTATCATTCTAGCTAGATATCTAGCTATCTAGCTATCTAGCTATCAAGCTATCTAGCTATCTATCTAGCTATCTAGCTATCTATCTATCTATCTATCTATCTATCTATCTATCTATCTATCTATCTATCTATCTATCTATCTATCTATCTATCTATCTATCTAGCTATCTATCTATCTATCTATCTATCTATCTAGCTATCTATCTATCTAGCAATCTATCTATCTAGCTATCTAGCTATCTATCAATCTAGCTAGATATCTAGCTTTCTAGCTATCTAGCTATCAAGCTATCTAGCTATCTATCTAGCTAGCTAGCTAGCTATCTAGCTATCTATCAATCTAGCTATCTAGCTATCTACCATTCTAGCTAGATATCTAGCTATCTAGCTATCTAGCTATCCAGCTATCTAGCTATTTATCTATCTAGCTATCTATCAATCTAGCTATCTAGCTGTCTAGCTATCAAGCTATCTATCAATCTAGCTATCTAGCTATCTATCAATCTAGCTATCTAGCTATCTATCAATCTAGCTAGCTATCAAGTTATCTACCTATCTATCTAGCTATTTATCAAACTAGCTATCTAGCTATCTATCAATCTAGCCATCTAGCTGTCTATCAATCTAGCTATCTAGCTATTTATCTAGCTATCTAGCTATCTATCAATCTAGCTAGATATCTAGCTATCTACCAATCTAGCTAGATATCTAGCTATCTAGCTATCTATCTAGCTATCTATCTAGCTATCAATCTATCTATCTATCTATCTATCTATCTATCTATCTATCTATCTATCTATCTATCTATCTATCTATCTATCTATCTATCTATCTATCTATCTATCTATCTATCTATCTATCTATCTCTATCTATCTATCTATCTCTATCTATCTATCTATCTATCTATCTATCTATCTATCTATCTATCTATCTATCTATCTATCTATCTATCTATCTATCTATCTATCTATCTATCTATCTATCTATCTATCTATCTATCTATCTATCTATCTATCTATCTATCAATCTAGCTATCTAGCTGTCTAGCTATCAAGCTATCTATCAATCTAGCTATCTATCTATCTATCAATCTAGCTATCTAGCTATCTATCAATCTAGCTAGCTATCAAGTTATCTACCTATCTATCTAGCTATTTATCAAACTAGCTATCTAGCTATCTATCAATCTAGCCATCTAGCTGTCTATCAATCTAGCTATCTAGCTATTTATCTAGCTATCTAGCTATCTATCAATCTAGCTAGATATCTAGCTATCTACCAATCTAGCTAGATATCTAGCTATCTCGCTATCTATCTAGCTATCTATCTAGCTATCTATCTAGCTATCAATCTATCTATCTATCTATCTATCTATCTATCTATCTATCTATCTATCTATCTATCTATCTATCTATCTATCTATCTATCTATCTATCTATCTATCTATCTATCTATCTATCTATCTATCTATCTAGCTATCTATCTATCTAGCTATCAAGCTATCCATCTATCTATCTATCTATCTATCTATCTATCTATCTATCTATCTATCTATCTATCTATCTATCTATCTATCTATCTATCTATCTATCTATCTATCTATCTATCTATCTATCTATCTATCTATCTATCTATCTATCTATCTATCTATCTATCTATCTATCTATCTATCCAGCTATCTAGCTATCTAGCTATGTATCAATCTAGCTATCCAGATATCTATCAATTTAGCTATCTATCTATCTATCTATCTATCTATCTATCTATCTATCTATCTATCTATCTATCTATCTATCTATCTATCTATCTATCTATCTAGCAATCTATCTATCTATCTATCTAGCAATCTATCAATCTAGCTATCTAGCTATCTATCAATCTAGCTAGATATCTAGCTTTCTAGCTATCTAGCTATCAAGCTATCTAGCTATCTATCTAGCTAGCTAGCTAGCTATCTAGCTATCTATCAATCTAGCTATCTAGCTATCTACCATTCTAGCTAGATATCTAGCTATCTAGCTATCTAGCTATCCAGCTATCTAGCTATTTATCTATCTAGATATCTATCAATCTAGCTATCTAGCTGTCTAGCTATCAAGCTATCTATCAATCTAGCTATCTAGCTATCTATCAATCTAGCTATCTAGCTATCTATCAATCTAGCTAGCTATCAAGTTATCTACCTATCTATCTAGCTATTTATCAAACTAGCTATCTAGCTATCTATCAATCTAGCCATCTAGCTGTCTATCAATCTAGCTATCTAGCTATTTATCTAGCTATCTAGCTATCTATCAATCTAGCTAGATATCTAGCTATCTACCAATCTAGCTAGATATCTAGCTATCTAGCTATCTATCTAGCTATCTATCTAGCTATCTATCTATCTATCTATCTATCTATCTATCTATCTATCTATCTATCTATCTATCTATCTATCTATCTATCTATCTATCTATCTATCTATCTATCTATCCAGCTATCTAGCTATCTAGCTATGTATCAATCTAGCTATCCAGATATCTATCAATTTAGCTATCTATCTATCTATCTATCTATCTATCTATCTATCTATCTATCTATCTATCTATCTATCTATCTATCTATCTATCTATCTATCTACCTATCTATCTATCTATCTATCTATCTATCTATCTATCTATCAATCTATCTATCTATCTATCTATCTATCTAGCAATCTATCTATCTATCTATCTAGCAATCTATCAATCTAGCTATCTAGCTATCTATCAATCTAGCTAGATATCTAGCTTTCTAGCTATCTAGCTATCAAGCTATCTAGCTATCTATCTAGCTAGCTAGCTAGCTATCTAGCTATCTATCAATCTAGCTATCTAGCTATCTACCATTCTAGCTAGATATCTAGCTATCTAGCTATCTAGCTATCCAGCTATCTAGCTATTTATCTATCTAGCTATCTATCAATCTAGCTATCTAGCTGTCTAGCTATCAAGCTATCTATCAATCTAGCTATCTAGCTATCTATCAATCTAGCTATCTAGCTATCTATCAATCTAGCTAGCTATCAAGTTATCTACCTATCTATCTAGCTATTTATCAAACTAGCTATCTAGCTATCTATCAATCTAGCCATCTAGCTGTCTATCAATTTAGCTATCTAGCTATTTATCTAGCTATCTAGCTATCTATCAATCTAGCTAGATATCTAGCTATCTACCAATCTAGCTAGATATCTAGCTATCTAGCTATCTATCTAGCTATCTATCTAGCTATCAATCTATCTATCTATCTATCTATCTATCTATCTATCTATCTATCTATCTATCTATCTATCTATCTATCTATCTATCTATCTATCTCTATCTATCTATCTATCTCTATCTATCTATCTATCTATCTATCTATCTATCTATCTATCTATCTATCTATCTATCTATCTATCTATCTATCTATCTATCTATCTATCTATCTATCTATCTATCTATCTATCTATCAATCTAGCTATCTAGCTGTCTAGCTATCAAGCTATCTATCAATCTAGCTATCTATCTATCTATCAATCTAGCTATCTAGCTATCTATCAATCTAGCTAGCTATCAAGTTATCTACCTATCTATCTAGCTATTTATCAAACTAGCTATCTAGCTATCTATCAATCTAGCCATCTAGCTGTCTATCAATCTAGCTATCTAGCTATTTATCTAGCTATCTAGCTATCTATCAATCTAGCTAGATATCTAGCTATCTACCAATCTAGCTAGATATCTAGCTATCTCGCTATCTATCTAGCTATCTATCTAGCTATCTATCTAGCTATCAATCTATCTATCTATCTATCTATCTATCTATCTATCTATCTATCTATCTATCTATCTATCTATCTATCTATCTATCTATCTATCTATCTATCTATCTATCTATCTATCTATCTATCTATCTATCTATCTATCTATCTATCTATCTAGCTATCTATCTATCTAGCTATCAAGCTATCCATCTATCTATCTATCTATCTATCTATCTATCTATCTATCTATCTATCTATCTATCTATCTATCTATCTATCTATCTATCTATCTATCTATCTATCTATCTATCTATCTATCTATCTATCTATCCAGCTATCTAGCTATCTAGCTATGTATCAATCTAGCTATCCAGATATCTATCAATTTAGCTATCTATCTATCTATCTATCTATCTATCTATCTATCTATCTATCTATCTATCAATCTAGCTATCTAGCTATCTATCAATCTAGCTAGCTATCAAGTTATCTACCTATCTATCTAGCTATTTATCAAACTAGCTATCTAGCTATCTATCAATCTAGCCATCTAGCTGTCTATCAATTTAGCTATCTAGCTATTTATCTAGCTATCTAGCTATCTATCAATCTAGCTAGATATCTAGCTATCTACCAATCTAGCTAGATATCTAGCTATCTAGCTATCTATCTAGCTATCTATCTAGCTATCAATCTATCTATCTATCTATCTATCTATCTATCTATCTATCTATCTATCTATCTATCTATCTATCTATCTATCTATCTATCTATCTATCTATCTATCTATCTATCTCTATCTATCTATCTATCTCTATCTATCTATCTATCTATCTATCTATCTATCTATCTATCTATCTATCTATCTATCTATCAATCTAGCTAGCTATCTAGCTATCTAGCTAGCTATCTAGCTATCTAGCTAGCTATCTAGCAATCTATCAATCTAGCTATCTAGCTATCTATCAATCTAGCTAGATATCTAGCTTTCTAGCTATCTAGCTATCAAGCTATCTAGCTATCTATCTAGCTAGCTATCTAGCTATCTAGCTATCTATCAATCTAGCTACCTATCAATCTAGCTATCAATCTAGCTAGCTATCAAGTTATCTATCTATCCAGCTATCTAGCTATCTATCTATCTATCTATCTATCTATCTATCTATCTATCTATCTATCTATCTATCTATCTATCTATCCAGCTATCTAGCTATCTAGCTATGTATCAATCTAGCTATCCAGATATCTATCAATTTAGCTATCTATCTATCTATCTATCTATCTATCTATCTATCTATCTATCTATCTATCTATCTATCTATCTATCTATCTATCTATCTATCTATCTATCTATCTATCTATCTATCTATCTATCTATCTATCTATCTATCTATCTATCTATCTATCTATCTATCTATCTATCTATCTATCTATCTATCTATCTATCTATCTATCTATCTATCTATCTATCTATCTATCTATCTATCTATCTATCTATCTATCTATCTATCTATCTATCCAGCTATCTAGCTATCTAGCTATGTATCAATCTAGCTATCCAGATATCTATCAATTTAGCTATCTATCTATCTATCTATCTATCTATCTATCTATCTATCTATCTATCTATCTATCTATCTATCTATCTATCTATCTATCTATCTATCTAGCAATCTATCTATCTATCTATCTAGCAATCTATCAATCTAGCTATCTAGCTATCTATCAATCTAGCTATCTAGCTATCTATCAATCTAGCTAGATATCTAGCTATCTACCAATCTAGCTAGATATCTAGCTATCTATCTATCTATCTATCTATCTATCTATCTATCCAGCTATCTAGCTATCTAGCTATGTATCAATCTAGCTATCCAGATATCTATCAATTTAGCTATCTATCTATCTATCTATCTATCTATCTATCTATCTATCTATCTATCTATCTATCTATCTATCTATCTATCTATCTATCTATCTATCTATCTATCTATCTATCTATCTATCTATCTATCTATCTATCTATCTATCTATCTAGCAATCTATCTATCTATCTATCTAGCAATCTATCAATCTAGCTATCTAGCTATCTATCAATCTAGCTAGATATCTAGCTTTCCAGCTATCTAGCTATCAAGCTATCTAGCTATCTATCTAGCTAGCTAGCTAGCTAGCTATCTAGCTATCTATCAATCTAGCTACCTATCAATCTAGCTATCAATCTAGCTAGATATCTAGCTAGCTAGCTATCTAGCTATCTATTTAGCTAGCTAGCTATCTAGCTATCTAGCAATCTATCAATCTAGCTATCTAGCTATCTATCATTCTAGCTAGATATCTAGCTATCTAGCTATCTAGCTATCAAGCTATCTAGCTATCTATCTAGCTATCTAGCTATCTATCAATCTATCTATCTATCTATCTATCTATCTATCTATCTATCTATCTATCTATCTATCTATCTATCTATCTATCTA
>NC_141694.1:1017945691-1017953191 GCF_964263255.1 Lissotriton vulgaris
GCAATCTATCAATCTAGCTATCTAGCTATCTATCAATCTAGCTAGATGTCTAGCTTTCTAGCTATCTAGCTATCAAGCTATCTAGCTATCTATCTAGCTAGCTAGCTATCTAGCTATCTATCAATCTAGCTACCTATCAATCTAGCTATCAATCTAGCTAGATATCTAGCTATCTAGCTATCTAGCTATCTAGCTATCTATTTAGCTAGCTATCTATCTAGCTATCTATCTAGCTATCTATCTAGCTATCAATCTATCTATCTATCTATCTATCTATCTATCTATCTATCTATCTATCTATCTATCTATCTATCTATCTATCTATCTATCTATCTATCTATCTATCTATCTATCTATCTATCTATCTATCTATCTATCTACCTATCTATCTATCTATCTATCTATCTATCTATCTATCTATCTATCTATATATCTATCTATCTATCTATCTATCTATCTATCTATCTATCTATCTATCTATCTATCTATCTATCTATCTATCTATCTATCTATCTATCTATCAATCTAGCTATCTATCTAGCTATCTAGCTAGCTATCTAGCTATCTAGCTAGCTATCTAGCAATCTATCAATCTAGCTACCTATCAATCTAGCTATCAATCTAGCTAGATATCTAGCTAGCTAGCTATCTAGCTATCTAGCTATCTATTTAGCTAGCTATCTATCTAGCTATCTATCTAGCTATCTATCTAGCTATCAATCTATCTATCTATCTATCTATCTATCTATCTATCTATCTATCTATCTATCTATCTATCTATCTATCTATCTATCTATCTATCTATCTATCTATCTATCTATCTATCAATCTAGCTATCTATCTAGCTATCTAGCTAGCTATCTAGCTATCTAGCTAGCTATCTAGCAATCTATCAATCTAGCTATCTAGCTATCTATCAATCTAGCTAGAGATCTAGCTTTCTAGCTATCTAGCTATCAAGCTATCTATCTATCTATCTAGCTAGCTAGCTAGCTATCTAGCTATCTATCAATCTAGCTACCTATCAATCTAGCTATCAATCTAGCTAGATATCTAGCTAGCTAGCTATCTAGCTATCTATGTAGCTAGCTAGCTATCTAGCTATCTAGCTAGCTATCTAGCAATCTATCAATCTAGCTATCTAGCTATCTACCATTCTAGCTAGATATCTAGCTATCTAGCTATCTAGCTATCCAGCTATCTAGCTATTTATCTATCTAGCTATCTATCAATCTAGCTATCTAGCTGTCTAGCTATCAAGCTATCTATCAATCTAGCTATCTAGCTATCTATCAATCTAGCTATCTAGCTATCTATCAATCTAGCTAGCTATCAAGTTATCTACCTATCTATCTAGCTAATCATCAAACTAGCTATCTAGCTATCTATCAATCTAGCCATCTAGCTGTCTATCAATCTAGCTATCTAGCTATTTATCTAGCTATCTAGCTATCTATCAATCTAGCTAGATATCTAGCTATCTACCAATCTAGCTAGATATCTAGCTATCTAGCTATCTATCTAGCTATCTATCTAGCTATCAATCTATCTATCTATCTATCTATCTATCTATCTATCTATCTATCTATCTATCTATCTATCTATCTATCTATCTATCTATCTATCTATCTATCTATCTATCTATCTATCTATCTATCTATCTATCTATCTATCTATCTATCTATCTAGCTATCTAGCTAGCTAGCTATCTAGCTAGCTATCTAGCTAGCTAGCTATCTAGCTAGCTATCTAGCAATCTATCAATCTAGCTATCTAGCTATCTATCAATCTAGCTAGATGTCTAGCTTTCTAGCTATCTAGCTATCAAGCTATCTAGCTATCTATCTAGCTAGCTAGCTATCTAGCTATCTATCAATCTAGCTACCTATCAATCTAGCTATCAATCTAGCTAGATATCTAGCTAGCTAGCTATCTAGCTATCTATTTAGCTAGCTAGCTATCTAGCTATCTAGCTAGCTATCTAGCAATCTAGCTATCTAGCTATCTACCATTCCAGCTAGATATCTAGCTAGCTAGCTATCTAGCTATCCAGCTATCTAGCTATTTATCTATCTAGCTATCTATCAATCTAGCTATCTAGCTGTCTAGCTATCAAGCTATCTATCAATCTATCTATCTAGCTATCTATCAATCTAGCTATCTATCAATCTAGCTAGCTATCAAGTTATCTACCTATCTATCTAGCTATTTATCAAACTAGCTATCTAGCTATCTATCAATCTAGCTATCTAGCTGTCTATCAATCTAGCTATCTAGCTATTTATCTAGCTATCTAGCTATCTATCAATCTAGCTAGATATCTAGCTATCTACCAATCTAGCTAGATATCTAGCTATCTGGCTATCTATCTAGCTATCAATCTATCTATCTATCTATCTATCTATCTATCTATCTATCTATCTATCTATCTATCTATCTATCTATCTATCTATCTATCTATCTATCTATCTATCAATCTAGCTATCTAGCTGTTTAGCTATCAAGCTATCTATCAATCTAGCTATCTATCTATCTATCAATCTAGCTATCTAGCTATCTATCAATCTAGCTAGCTATCAAGTTATCTACCTATCTATCTAGCTATTTATCAAACTAGCTATCTAGCTATCTATCAATCTAGCCATCTAGCTGTCTATCAATCTAGCTATCTAGCTATTTATCTAGCTATCTAGCTATCTATCAATCTAGCTAGATATCTAGCTATCTACCAATCTAGCTAGATATCTAGCTATCTAGCTATCTATCTAGCTATCTATCTAGCTATCAATCTATCTATCTATCTATCTATCTATCTATCTATCTATCTATCTATCTATCTATCTATCTATCTATCTATCTATCTATCTATCTATCTATCTATCTATCTATCTATCTATCTATCTATCCAGCTATCTAGCTATCTAGCTATGTATCAATCTAGCTATCCAGATATCTATCAATTTAGCTATCTATCTATCTATCTATCTATCTATCTATCTATCTATCTATCTATCTATCTATCTATCTATCTATCTATCTATCTATCTATCTATCTATCTAGCAATCTATCAATCTAGCTATCTAGCTATCTATCAATCTAGCTAGATATCTAGCTTTCTAGCTATCTAGCTATCAAGCTATCTAGCTATCAAGCTATCTAGCTATCTATCTAGCTAGCTAGCTAGCTATCTAGCTATCTATCAATCTAGCTATCTAGCTATCTACCATTCTAGCTAGATATCTAGCTATCTAGCTATCTAGCTATCCAGCTATCTAGCTATTTATCTATCTAGCTATCTATCAATCTAGCTATCTAGCTGTCTAGCTATCAAGCTATCTATCAATCTAGCTATCTAGCTATCTATCAATCTAGCTATCTAGCTATCTATCAATCTAGCTAGCTATCAAGTTATCTACCTATCTATCTAGCTATTTATCAAACTAGCTATCTAGCTATCTATCAATCTAGCTATCTAGCTGTCTATCAATCTAGCTATCTAGCTATTTATCTAGCTATCTATCTAGCTAGATATCTAGCTAGCTAGCTATCTAGCTATCTAGCTATCTATTTAGCTAGCTATCTATCTAGCTATCTATCTAGCTATCTATCTAGCTATCAATCTATCTATCTATCTATCTATCTATCTATCTATCTATCTATCTATCTATCTATCTATCTATCTATCTATCAATCTAGCTATCTATCTAGCTATCTAGCTAGCTATCTAGCTATCTAGCTAGCTATCTAGCAATCTATCAATCTAGCTATCTAGCTATCTATCAATCTAGCTAGAGATCTAGCTTTCTAGCTATCTAGCTATCAAGCTATCTATCTATCTATCTAGCTAGCTAGCTAGCTATCTAGCTATCTATCAATCTAGCTACCTATCAATCTAGCTATCAATCTAGCTAGATATCTAGCTAGCTAGCTATCTAGCTATCTATGTAGCTAGCTAGCTATCTAGCTATCTAGCTAGCTATCTAGCAATCTATCAATCTAGCTATCTAGCTATCTACCATTCTAGCTAGATATCTAGCTATCTAGCTATCTAGCTATCCAGCTATCTAGCTATTTATCTATCTAGCTATCTATCAATCTAGCTATCTAGCTGTCTAGCTATCAAGCTATCTATCAATCTAGCTATCTAGCTATCTATCAATCTAGCTATCTAGCTATCTATCAATCTAGCTAGCTATCAAGTTATCTACCTATCTATCTAGCTAATCATCAAACTAGCTATCTAGCTATCTATCAATCTAGCCATCTAGCTGTCTATCAATCTAGCTATCTAGCTATTTATCTAGCTATCTAGCTATCTATCAATCTAGCTAGATATCTAGCTATCTACCAATCTAGCTAGATATCTAGCTATCTAGCTATCTATCTAGCTATCTATCTAGCTATCAATCTATCTATCTATCTATCTATCTATCTATCTATCTATCTATCTATCTATCTATCTATCTATCTATCTATCTATCTATCTATCTATCTATCTATCTATCTATCTATCTATCTATCTATCTATCTATCTATCTATCTATCTATCTATCTAGCTAGCTAGCTATCTAGCTAGCTATCTAGCTAGCTAGCTATCTAGCTAGCTATCTAGCAATCTATCAATCTAGCTATCTAGCTATCTATCAATCTAGCTAGATGTCTAGCTTTCTAGCTATCTAGCTATCAAGCTATCTAGCTATCTATCTAGCTAGCTAGCTATCTAGCTATCTATCAATCTAGCTACCTATCAATCTAGCTATCAATCTAGCTAGATATCTAGCTAGCTAGCTATCTAGCTATCTATTTAGCTAGCTAGCTCTCTAGCTATCTAGCTAGCTATCTAGCAATCTAGCTATCTAGCTATCTACCATTCCAGCTAGATATCTAGCTAGCTAGCTATCTAGCTATCCAGCTATCTAGCTATTTATCTATCTAGCTATCTATCAATCTAGCTATCTAGCTGTCTAGCTATCAAGCTATCTATCAATCTATCTATCTAGCTATCTATCAATCTAGCTATCTATCAATCTAGCTAGCTATCAAGTTATCTACCTATCTATCTAGCTATTTATCAAACTAGCTATCTAGCTATCTATCAATCTAGCTATCTAGCTGTCTATCAATCTAGCTATCTAGCTATTTATCTAGCTATCTAGCTATCTATCAATCTAGCTAGATATCTAGCTATCTACCAATCTAGCTAGATATCTAGCTATCTGGCTATCTATCTAGCTATCAATCTATCTATCTATATATCTATCTATCTATCTATCTATCTATCTATCTATCTATCTATCTATCTATCTATCTATCTATCTATCTATCTATCTATCTATCTATCTATCTATCTATCTATCTATCTATCTATCTATCTATCTATCTATCTATCTATCTATCTATCAATCTAGCTATCTAGCTGTTTAGCTATCAAGCTATCTATCAATCTAGCTATCTATCTATCTATCAATCTAGCTATCTAGCTATCTATCAATCTAGCTAGCTATCAAGTTATCTACCTATCTATCTAGCTATTTATCAAACTAGCTATCTAGCTATCTATCAATCTAGCCATCTAGCTGTCTATCAATCTAGCTATCTAGCTATTTATCTAGCTATCTAGCTATCTATCAATCTAGCTAGATATCTAGCTATCTACCAATCTAGCTAGATATCTAGCTATCTAGCTATCTATCTAGCTATCTATCTAGCTATCAATCTATCTATCTATCTATCTATCTATCTATCTATCTATCTATCTATCTATCTATCTATCTATCTATCTATCTATCTATCTATCTATCTATCTATCTATCTATCTATCTATCTATCTATCTATCTATCCAGCTATCTAGCTATCTAGCTATGTATCAATCTAGCTATCCAGATATCTATCAATTTAGCTATCTATCTATCTATCTATCTATCTATCTATCTATCTATCCAGCTATCTAGCTATCTAGCTATCTATCAATCTAGCTATCTAGATATCTATCAATTTAGCTAGCTATCTAGCTATCTATCTATCTATCTATCTATCTATCTATCTATCTATCTATCTATCTATCTATCTATCTATCTATCTATCTATCTATCTATCTATCTATCCAGCTATCTAGCTATCTAGCTATGTATCAATCTAGCTATCCAGATATCTATCAATTTAGCTATCTATCTATCTATCTATCTATCTATCTATCTATCTATCTATCTATCTATCTATCTATCTATCTATCTATCTATCTATCTATCTATCTATCTAGCAATCTAGCAATCTAGCTATCTAGCTATCTATCAATCTAGCTAGATATCTAGCTTTCTAGCTATCTAGCTATCAAGCTATCTAGCTATCAAGCTATCTAGCTATCTATCTAGCTAGCTAGCTAGCTATCTAGCTATCTATCAATCTAGCTATCTAGCTATCTACCATTCTAGCTAGATATCTAGCTATCTAGCTATCTAGCTATCCAGCTATCTAGCTATTTATCTATCTAGCTATCTATCAATCTAGCTATCTAGCTGTCTAGCTATCAAGCTATCTATCAATCTAGCTATCTAGCTATCTATCAATCTAGCTATCTAGCTATCTATCAATCTAGCTAGCTATCAAGTTATCTACCTATCTATCTAGCTATTTATCAAACTAGCTATCTAGCTATCTATCAATCTAGCTATCTAGCTGTCTATCAATCTAGCTATCTAGCTATTTATCTAGCTATCTATCTATCTATCAATCTAGCTAGATATCTAGCTATCTACCCATCTAGCTAGATATCTATCTATCTATCTATCTATCTATCTATCTATCTATCTATCTATCTATCTATCTATCTATCTATCTATCTATCTATCTATCTATCTATCTAGCAATCTATCAATCTAGCTATCTAGCTATCTATCAATCTAGCTAGATATCTAGCTTTCTAGCTATCTAGCTATCTATTTAGCTAGCTAGCTATCTAGCTATCTAGCTAGCTATCTAGCAATCTATCAATCTAGCTATCTAGCTATCTATCATTCTAGCTAGATATCTAGCTATCTAGCTATCTAGCTATCTAGCTATCTAGCTATCTAGCTATCTAGCTATCTAGCTATCAATCTATCAATCTAGCTATCTAGCTATCTATCAATCTATCACTCTAGCTAGATATCTAGCTTTCTAGCTATCTAGCTATCAAGCTATCTAGCTATCTATCTAGCTAGCTAGCTAGCTATCTAGCTATCTATCAATCTAGCTACCTATCAATCTAGCTATCAATCTAGCTAGATATCTAGCTAGCTAGCTATCTAGCTATCTATTTAGCTAGCTAGCTATCTAGCTATCTAGCTAGCTATCTAGCAATCTATCAATCTAGCTATCTAGCTATCTATCATTCTAGCTAGATATCTAGCTATCTAGCTATCTAGCTATCAAGCTATCTAGCTATCTATCTAGCTATCTATCTAGCTATCTATCTATCTATCTATCTATCTATCTATCTATCTATCTATCTATCTATCTA
>NC_141694.1:1017958191-1017973191 GCF_964263255.1 Lissotriton vulgaris
TAGCTAGATATCTAGCTATCTAGCTATCTAGCTATCCAGCTATCTAGCTATTTATCTATCTAGCTATCTATCAATCTAGCTATCTAGCTGTCTAGCTATCAAGCTATATATCAATCTAGCTATCTAGCTATCTATCAATCTAGCTATCTAGCTATCTATCAATCTAGCTAGCTATCAAGTTATCTACCTATCTATCTAGCTATTTATCAAACTAGCTATCTAGCTATCTATCTATCTATCTATCTAGCTATCTATCTAGCTATCTATCTGGCTATCTAGCTAGCTATCGATCCAGCTATCTAGCTATCTAGCTATCTAGATATCTATCTAGCTATCAATCTGGCTATCTAGCTATCTATCAATCTAGCTATCTATCAGCTAGATAGCTAGATTATCTATCTATCTAGCTATTTATCAAACTAGCTATCTAGCTACCTATCTATCTAGCTATTTATCAAACTAGCTATCTAGCTATCTATCAATCTAGCCATCTAGCTGTCTATCAATCTAGCTATCTAGCTATTTATCTAGCTATCTAGCTATCTATCAATCTAGCTAGATATCTAGCTATCTACCAATCTAGCTAGATATCTAGCTATCTAGCTATCTATCTAGCTATCTATCTAGCTATCAATCTATCTATCTATCTATCTATCTATCTATCTATCTATCTATCTATCTATCTATCTATCTATCTATCTATCTATCTATCTATCTATCTATCTATCTATCTATCTATCTATCTATCTATCTATCTATCTATCTATCAATCTATCTATCTATCTATCTATCTAGCAATCTATCAATCTAGCTATCTAGCTATCTATCAATCTAGCTAGATATCTAGCTTTCTAGCTATCTAGCTATCAAGCTATCTAGCTATCTATCTAGCTAGCTAGCTAGCTATCTAGCTATCTATCAATCTAGCTATCTAGCTATCTACCATTCTAGCTAGATATCTAGCTATCTAGCTATCTAGCTATCCAGCTATCTAGCTATTTATCTATCTAGCTATCTATCAATCTAGCTATCTAGCTGTCTAGCTATCAAGCTATCTATCAATCTAGCTATCTAGCTATCTATCAATCTAGCTATCTAGCTATCTATCAATCTAGCTAGCTATCAAGTTATCTACCTATCTATCTAGCTATTTATCAAACTAGCTATCTAGCTATCTATCAATCTAGCTATCTAGCTGTCTATCAATCTAGCTATCTAGCTATTTATCTAGCTATCTATCTATCTATCAATCTAGCTAGATATCTAGCTATCTACCCATCTAGCTAGATATCTATCTATCTATCTATCTATCTATCTATCTATCTATCTATCTATCTATCTATCTATCTATCTATCTATCTATCTATCTATCTATCTATCTATCTATCTATCTATCTATCTATCTATCTATCTATCTATCTATCTATCTATCTATCTATCTATCTATCTATCTAGCCATCTAGCTATCTAGCTATCTAGCAATCTATCAATCTAGCTATCTAGCTATCTATCAATCTAGCTAGATATCTAGCTTTCTAGCTATCTAGCTATCTATTTAGCTAGCTAGCTATCTAGCTAGCTATCTAGCAATCTATCAATCTAGCTATCTAGCTATCTATCATTCTAGCTAGATATCTAGCTATCTAGCTATCTAGCTATCTAGCTATCTAGCTATCTAGCTATCAATCTATCAATCTAGCTATCTAGCTATCTATCAATCTATCACTCTAGCTAGATATCTAGCTTTCTAGCTATCTAGCTATCAAGCTATCTAGCTATCTATCTAGCTAGCTAGCTAGCTATCTAGCTATCTATCAATCTAGCTACCTATCAATCTAGCTATCAATCTAGCTAGATATCTAGCTAGCTAGCTATCTAGCTATCTATTTAGCTAGCTAGCTATCTAGCTATCTAGCTAGCTATCTAGCAATCTATCAATCTAGCTATCTAGCTATCTATCATTCTAGCTAGATATCTAGCTATCTAGCTATCTAGCTATCAAGCTATCTAGCTATCTATCAAGCTATCTATCTAGCTATCTAGCTATCTATCAATCTATCTATCTATCTATCTATCTATCTATCTATCTATCTATCTATCTATCTATCTATCTATCTATCTATCTATCTATCTATCTATCTATCTATCTATCTATCTATCTATCTATCTATCTATCTATCTATCTAGCTATCAAGCTATCCATCTATCTATCTATCTATCTATCTATCTATCTATCTATCTATCTATCTATCTATCTATCTATCTATCTATCTATCTATCTATCTATCTATCCAGCTATCTAGCTATCTAGCTATGTATCAATCTAGCTATCCAGATATCTATCAATTTAGCTATCTATCTATCTATCTATCTATCTATCTATCTATCTATCTATCTATCTATCTATCTATCTATCTATCTATCTATCTATCTATCTATCTATCTATCTATCTATCTATCTATCTATCTATCTATCTATCTATCTATCTATCTATCTATCTATCTATCTAGCCATCTAGCTATCTAGCTATCTAGCAATCTATCAATCTAGCTATCTAGCTATCTATCAATCTAGCTAGATATCTAGCTTTCTAGCTATCTAGCTATCTATTTAGCTAGCTAGCTATCTAGCTAGCTATCTAGCAATCTATCAATCTAGCTATCTAGCTATCTATCATTCTAGCTAGATATCTAGCTATCTAGCTATCTAGCTATCTAGCTATCTAGCTATCTAGCTATCAATCTATCAATCTAGCTATCTAGCTATCTATCAATCTATCACTCTAGCTAGATATCTAGCTTTCTAGCTATCTAGCTATCAAGCTATCTAGCTATCTATCTAGCTAGCTAGCTAGCTATCTAGCTATCTATCAATCTAGCTACCTATCAATCTAGCTATCAATCTAGCTAGATATCTAGCTAGCTAGCTATCTAGCTATCTATTTAGCTAGCTAGCTATCTAGCTATCTAGCTAGCTATCTAGCAATCTATCAATCTAGCTATCTAGCTATCTATCATTCTAGCTAGATATCTAGCTATCTAGCTATCTAGCTATCAAGCTATCTAGCTATCTATCTAGCTATCTATCTAGCTATCTAGCTATCTATCAATCTATCTATCTATCTATCTATCTATCTATCTATCTATCTATCTATCTATCTATCTATCTATCTATCTATCTATCTATCTAGCTATCAAGCTATCCATCTATCTATCTATCTATCTATCTATCTATCTATCTATCTATCTATCTATCTATCTATCTATCTATCTATCTATCTATCTATCTATCTATCTATCCAGCTATCTAGCTATCTAGCTATGTATCAATCTAGCTATCCAGATATCTATCAATTTAGCTATCTATCTATCTATCTATCTATCTATCTATCTATCTATCTATCTATCTATCTATCTATCTATCTATGTATCTATCTATCTATCTATCTATCTATCTATCTATCTATCTATCTATCTATCTATCTATCTATCTATCTATCTATCTAGCAATCTATCAATCTAGCTATCTAGCTATCTATCAATCTAGCTAGATATCTAGCTTTCTAGCTATCTAGCTATCAAGCTATCTAGCTATCTATCTAGCTAGCTAGCTAGCTATCTAGCTATCTATCAATCTAGCTATCTAGTTATCTACCATTCTAGCTAGATATCTAGCTATCTAGCTATCTAGCTATCCAGCTATCTAGCTATTTATCTATCTAGCTATCTATCAATCTAGCTATCTAGCTGTCTAGCTATCAAGCTATCTATCAATCTAGCTATCTAGCTATCTATCAATCTAGCTATCTAGCTATCTATCAATCTAGCTAGCTATCAAGTTATCTACCTATCTATCTAGCTATTTATCAAACTAGCTATCTAGCTATCTATCAATCTAGCTATCTAGCTGTCTATCAATCTAGCTATCTAGCTATTTATCTAGCTATCTATCTATCTATCAATCTAGCTAGATATCTAGCTATCTACCCATCTAGCTAGATATCTATCTATCTATCTATCTATCTATCTATCTATCTATCTATCTATCTATCTATCTATCTATCTATCTATCTATCTATCTATCTATCTATCTATCTATCTATCTATCTATCTATCTATCTATCTATCTATCTAGCTATCTATCTATCTATCTATCTAGCTATCTAGCAATCTATCAATCTAGCTATCTAGCTATCTATCAATCTAGCTAGATATCTAGCTTTCTAGCTATCTAGCTATCTATTTAGCTAGCTAGCTATCTAGCTATCTAGCTAGCTATCTAGCAATCTATCAATCTAGCTATCTAGCTATCTATCATTCTAGCTAGATATCTAGCTATCTAGCTATCTAGCTATCTAGCTATCTAGCTATCTAGCTATCTAGCTATCTAGCTATCAATCTATCAATCTAGCTATCTAGCTATCTATCAATCTATCACTCTAGCTAGATATCTAGCTTTCTAGCTATCTAGCTATCAAGCTATCTAGCTATCTATCCAGCTAGCTAGCTAGCTATCTAGCTATCTATCAATCTAGCTACCTATCAATCTAGCTATCAATCTAGTTAGATATCTAGCTAGCTAGCTATCTAGCTATCTATTTAGCTAGCTAGCTATCTAGCTATCTAGCTAGCTATCTAGCAATCTATCAATCTAGCTATCTAGCTATCTATCATTCTAGCTAGATATCTAGCTATCTAGCTATCTAGCTATCAAGCTATCTAGCTATCTATCTAGCTATCTATCTAGCTATCTAGCTATCTATCAATCTATCTATCTATCTATCTATCTATCTATCTATCTATCTATCTATCTATCTATCTATCTATCTATCTATCTATCTATCTATCTATCTATCTATCTATCTATCTATCTATCTATCTATCTATCTAGCTATCAAGCTATCTATCTATCTATCTATCTATCTATCTATCTATCTATCTATCTATCTATCTATCTATCTATCTATCTATCTATCTATCTATCTATCTATCTATCTATCTATCTATCTATCCAGCTATCTAGCTATCTAGCTATGTATCAATCTAGCTATCCAGATATCTATCAATTTATCTATCTATCTATCTATCTATCTATCTATCTATCTATCTATCTATCTATCTATCTATCTATCTATCTATCTATCTATCTATCTATCTATCTATCTATCTATCTATCTATCTATCTATCTATCTATCTAGCAATCTATCAATCTAGCTATCTAGCTATCTATCAATCTAGCTAGATATCTAGCTTTCTAGCTATCTAGCTATCAAGCTATCTAGCTATCTATCTAGCTAGCTAGCTAGCTATCTAGCTATCTATCAATCTAGCTATCTAGCTATCTACCATTCTAGCTAGATATCTAGCTATCTAGCTATCTAGCTATCCAGCTATCTAGCTATTTATCTATCTAGCTATCTATCAATCTAGCTATCTAGCTGTCTAGCTATCAAGCTATCTATCAATCTAGCTATCTAGCTATCTATCAATCTAGCTATCTAGCTATCTATCAATCTAGCTAGCTATCAAGTTATCTACCTATCTATCTAGCTATTTATCAAACTAGCTATCTAGCTATCTATCAATCTAGCTATCTAGCTGTCTATCAATCTAGCTATCTAGCTATTTATCTAGCTATCTATCTATCTATCAATCTAGCTAGATATCTAGCTATCTACCCATCTAGCTAGATATCTATCTATCTATCTATCTATCTATCTATCTATCTATCTATCTATCTATCTATCTATCTATCTATCTATCTATCTATCTATCTATCTATCTATCTATCTATCTATCTATCTATCTATCTATCTATCTATCTATCTATCTATCTATCTATCTATCTATCTATCTATCTATCTATCTATCTAGCCATCTAGCTATCTAGCTATCTAGCAATCTATCAATCTAGCTATCTAGCTATCTATCAATCTAGCTAGATATCTAGCTTTCTAGCTATCTAGCTATCTATTTAGCTAGCTAGCTATCTAGCTAGCTATCTAGCAATCTATCAATCTAGCTATCTAGCTATCTATCATTCTAGCTAGATATCTAGCTATCTAGCTATCTAGCTATCTAGCTATCTAGCTATCTAGCTATCAATCTATCAATCTAGCTATCTAGCTATCTATCAATCTATCACTCTAGCTAGATATCTAGCTTTCTAGCTATCTAGCTATCAAGCTATCTAGCTATCTATCTAGCTAGCTAGCTAGCTATCTAGCTATCTATCAATCTAGCTACCTATCAATCTAGCTATCAATCTAGCTAGATATCTAGCTAGCTAGCTATCTAGCTATCTATTTAGCTAGCTAGCTATCTAGCTATCTAGCTAGCTATCTAGCAATCTATCAATCTAGCTATCTAGCTATCTATCATTCTAGCTAGATATCTAGCTATCTAGCTATCTAGCTATCAAGCTATCTAGCTATCAAGCTATCTAGCTATCTATCTAGCTATCTAGCTATCTATCAATCTATCTATCTATCTATCTATCTATCTATCTATCTATCTATCTATCTATCTATCTATCTATCTATCTATCTATCTATCTATCTATCTATCTATCTATCTATCTATCTATCTATCTATCTATCTATCTATCTATCTATCTATCTATCTATCTATCTATCTATCTATCTAGCTATCTATCTAGCTATCAAGCTATCCATCTATCTATCTATCTATCTACCTATCTATCTATCTATCTATCTATCTATCTATCTATCTATCTATCCAGCTATCTAGCTATCTAGCTATGTATCAATCTAGCTATCCAGATATCTATCAATTTAGCTATCCAGATATCTATCAATTTAGCTATCTATCTATCTATCTATCTATCTATCTATCTATCTATCTATCTATCTATCTATCTATCTATCTATCTATCTATCTATCTATCTATCTATCTATCTATCTATCTATCTATCTATCTATCTAGCAATCTATCAATCTAGCTATCTAGCTATCTATCAATCTAGCTAGATATCTAGCTTTCTAGCTATCTAGCTATCAAGCTATCTAGCTATCTATCTAGCTAGCTAGCTAGCTATCTAGCTATCTATCAATCTAGCTATCTAGTTATCTACCATTCTAGCTAGATATCTAGCTATCTAGCTATCTAGCTATCCAGCTATCTAGCTATTTATCTATCTAGCTATCTATCAATCTAGCTATCTAGCTGTCTAGCTATCAAGCTATCTATCAATCTAGCTATCTAGCTATCTATCAATCTAGCTATCTAGCTATCTATCAATCTAGCTAGCTATCAAGTTATCTACCTATCTATCTAGCTATTTATCAAACTAGCTATCTAGCTATCTATCAATCTAGCTATCTAGCTGTCTATCAATCTAGCTATCTAGCTATTTATCTAGCTATCTATCTATCTATCAATCTAGCTAGATATCTAGCTATCTACCCATCTAGCTAGATATCTATCTATCTATCTATCTATCTATCTATCTATCTATCTATCTATCTATCTATCTATCTATCTATCTATCTATCTATCTATCTATCTATCTATCTATCTATCTATCTAGCTATCTATCTATCTATCTATCTAGCTATCTAGCAATCTATCAATCTAGCTATCTAGCTATCTATCAATCTAGCTAGATATCTAGCTTTCTAGCTATCTAGCTATCTATTTAGCTAGCTAGCTATCTAGCTATCTAGCTAGCTATCTAGCAATCTATCAATCTAGCTATCTAGCTATCTATCATTCTAGCTAGATATCTAGCTATCTAGCTATCTAGCTATCTAGCTATCTAGCTATCTAGCTATCTAGCTATCTAGCTATCTAGCTATCAATCTATCAATCTAGCTATCTAGCTATCTATCAATCTATCACTCTAGCTAGATATCTAGCTTTCTAGCTATCTAGCTATCAAGCTATCTAGCTATCTATCCAGCTAGCTAGCTAGCTATCTAGCTATCTATCAATCTAGCTACCTATCAATCTAGCTATCAATCTAGTTAGATATCTAGCTAGCTAGCTATCTAGCTATCTATTTAGCTAGCTAGCTATCTAGCTATCTAGCTAGCTATCTAGCAATCTATCAATCTAGCTATCTAGCTATCTATCATTCTAGCTAGATATCTAGCTATCTAGCTATCTAGCTATCAAGCTATCTAGCTATCTATCTAGCTATCTATCTAGCTATCTAGCTATCTATCAATCTATCTATCTATCTATCTATCTATCTATCTATCTATCTATCTATCTATCTATCTATCTATCTATCTATCTATCTATCTATCTATCTATCTATCTATCTATCTATCTATCTATCTATCTATCTATCTATCTATCTATCTATCTATCTATCTATCTATCTATCTATCTATCTATCTATCTATCTATCTATCTATCTATCTATCTATATATCTATCTATCTATCTATCTATCTATCTATATATCTATCTATCTATCTATCTATCTATCTATCTATCTATCTATCTATCTATCTATCTATCTATCTATCTATCTATATCTATCTATCTATCTATCTATCTATCTATCTATCTATCTATCTATCTATCTATCTATCTATCTATCTATCTATCTATCTATCTATCCAGCTATCTAGCTATCTAGCTATGTATCAATCTAGCTATCCAGATATCTATCAATTTATCTATCTATCTATCTATCTATCTATCTATCTATCTATCTATCTATCTATCTATCTATCTATCTATCTATCTATCTATCTATCTATCTATCTATCTATCTATCTATCTATCTATCTATCTATCTATCTATCTATCTAGCAATCTATCAATCTAGCTATCTAGCTATCTATCAATCTAGCTAGATATCTAGCTTTCTAGCTATCTAGCTATCAAGCTATCTAGCTATCTATCTAGCTAGCTAGCTAGCTATCTAGCTATCTAGCTATCTATCAATCTAGCTATCTAGCTATCTACCATTCTAGCTAGATATCTAGCTATCTAGCTATCTAGCTATCCAGCTATCTAGCTATTTATCTATCTAGCTATCTATCAATCTAGCTATCTAGCTGTCTAGCTATCAAGCTATCTATCAATCTAGCTATCTAGCTATCTATCAATCTAGCTATCTAGCTATCTAGCTATCTATCAATCTAGCTAGCTATCAAGTTATCTACCTATCTATCTAGCTATTTATCAAACTAGCTATCTAGCTATCTATCAATCTAGCTATCTAGCTGTCTATCAATCTAGCTATCTAGCTATTTATCTAGCTATCTATCTATCTATCTATCAATCTAGCTAGATATCTAGCTATCTACCCATCTAGCTAGATATCTATCTATCTATCTATCTATCTATCTATCTATCTATCTATCTATCTAGCTAGATATCTATCTATCTATCTATCTATCTATCTATCTATCTATCTATCTATCTATCTATCTATCTATCTATCTATCTATCTATCTATCTATCTATCTATCTATCTATCTATCTATCTATCTATCTATCTATCTATCTATCTAGCTATCAAGCTATCCATCTATCTATCTATCTATCTATCTATCTATCTATCTATCTATCTATCTATCTATCTATCTATCTATCTATCTATCTATCTATCTATCTATCTATCTATCTATCTATCTAGCTATCTATGTATCTATCTATCTATCCAGCTATCTAGCTATCTAGCTATCTATCAATCTAGCTATCTAGCTATCTATCAATCTAGCTAGCTATCAAGTTATCTACCTATCTATCTAGCTATTTATCAAACTAGCTATCTAGCTATCTATCAATCTAGCTATCTAGCTGTCTATCAATCTAGCTATCTAGCTATTTATCTAGCTATCTATCTATCTATCAATCTAGCTAGATATCTAGCTATCTACCCATCTAGCTAGATATCTATCTACCTATCTATCTATCTATCTATCTATCTATCTATCTATCTATCTATCTATCTATCTATCTATCTATCTATCTATCTATCTATCTATCTATCTATCTATCTATCTATCTATCTATCTATCTATCTATCTATCTATCTATCTATCTATCTATCTAGCTATCAAGCTATCCATCTATCTATCTATCTATCTATCTATCTATCTATCTATCTATCTATCTATCTATCTATCTATCTATCTATCTATCTATCTATCTATCTATCTATCTATCTATCTATCTATCTATCTATCTATCTATCTATCTATCTATCTATCTATCCAGCTATCTAGCTATCTAGCTATGTATCAATCTAGCTGTCCAGATATCTATCAATTTAGCTATCTATCTATCTATCTATCTATCTATCTATCTATCTATCTATCTATCTATCTATCTATCTATCTATCTATCTATCTATCTATCTATCTATCTATCTATCTATCTATCTATCTATCTATCTATCTAGCAATCTATCAATCTAGCTATCTAGCTATCTATCAATCTAGCTAGATATCTAGCTTTCTAGCTATCTAGCTATCAAGCTATCTAGCTATCTATCTAGCTAGCTAGCTAGCTATCTAGCTATCTATCAATCTAGCTATCTAGTTATCTACCATTCTAGCTAGATATCTAGCTATCTAGCTATCTAGCTATCCAGCTATCTAGCTATTTATCTATCTAGCTATCTATCAATCTAGCTATCTAGCTGTCTAGCTATCAAGCTATCTATCAATCTAGCTATCTAGCTATCTATCAATCTAGCTATCTAGCTATCTATCAATCTAGCTAGCTATCAAGTTATCTACCTATCTATCTAGCTATTTATCAAACTAGCTATCTAGCTATCTATCAATCTAGCTATCTAGCTGTCTATCAATCTAGCTATCTAGCTATTTATCTAGCTATCTATCTATCTATCAATCTGGCTAGATATCTAGCTATCTACCCATCTAGCTAGATATCTATCTATCTATCTATCTATCTATCTATCTATCTATCTATCTATCTATCTATCTATCTATCTATCTATCTATCTATCTATCTATCTATCTATCTATCTATCTATCTATCTATCTATCTATCTATCTATCTATCTATCTATCTATCTATCTATCTATCTAGCCATCTAGCTATCTAGCTATCTAGCAATCTATCAATCTAGCTATCTAGCTATCTATCAATCTAGCTAGATATCTAGCTTTCTAGCTATCTAGCTATCTATTTAGCTAGCTAGCTATCTAGCTATCTAGCTAGCTATCTAGCAATCTATCAATCTAGCTATCTAGCTATCTATCATTCTAGCTAGATATCTAGCTATCTAGCTATCTAGCTATCTAGCTATCTAGCTATCTAGCTATCTAGCTATCAATCTATCAATCTAGCTATCTAGCTATCTATCAATCTATCACTCTAGCTAGATATCTAGCTTTCTAGCTATCTAGCTATCAAGCTATCTAGCTATCTATCTAGCTAGCTAGCTAGCTATCTAGCTATCTATCAATCTAGCTACCTATCAATCTAGCTATCAATCTAGCTAGATATCTAGCTAGCTAGCTATCTAGCTATCTATTTAGCTAGCTAGCTATCTAGCTATCTAGCTAGCTATCTAGCAATCTATCAATCTAGCTATCTAGCTATCTATCATTCTAGCTAGATATCTAGCTATCTAGCTATCTAGCTATCAAGCTATCTAGCTATCTATCTAGCTATCTATCTAGCTATCTAGCTATCTATCAATCTATCTATCTATCTATCTATCTATCTATCTATCTATCCAGCTATCTAGCTATCTAGCTATCTATCAATCTAGCTATCTAGCTATCTATCAATCTAGCTAGCTATCAAGTTATCTACCTATCTATCTAGCTATTTATCAAACTAGCTATCTAGCTATCTATCAATCTAGCTATCTAGCTGTCTATCAATCTAGCTATCTAGCTATTTATCTAGCTATCTATCTATCTATCAATCTAGCTAGATATCTAGCTATCTACCCATCTAGCTAGATATCTATCTACCTATCTATCTATCTATCTATCTATCTATCTATCTATCTATCTATCTATCTATCTATCTATCTATCTATCTATCTATCTATCTATCTATCTATCTATCTATCTATCTATCTATCTATCTATCTATCTATCTATCTATCTATCTATCTATCTATCTATCTATCTAGCTATCAAGCTATCCATCTATCTATCTATCTATCTATCTATCTATCTAGCTATCTATCTATCTATCTATCTATCTATCTATCTATCTATCTATCTATCTATCTATCTATCTATCTATCTATCTATCTATCTATCTATCTATCCTATCATCTATCTATCTATCTATCTATCTATCTATCTATCTATCTATCTATCTATCTATCTATCCAGCTATCTAGCTATCTAGCTATGTATCAATCTAGCTGTCCAGGTATCTATCAATTTAGCTATCTATCTATCTATCTATCTATCTATCTATCTATCTATCTATCTATCTATCTATCTATCTATCTATCTATCTATCTATCTATCTATCTATCTATCTATCTATCTATCTATCTATCTATCTAGCAATCTATCAATCTAGCTATCTAGCTATCTATCAATCTAGCTAGATATCTAGCTTTCTAGCTATCTAGCTATCAAGCTATCTAGCTATCTATCTAGCTAGCTAGCTAGCTATCTAGCTATCTATCAATCTAGCTATCTAGTTATCTACCATTCTAGCTAGATATCTAGCTATCTAGCTATCTAGCTATCCAGCTATCTAGCTATTTATCTATCTAGCTACCTAGCTATCTATCAATCTAGCTAGCTATCAAGTTATCTACCTATCTATCTAGCTATTTATCAAACTAGCTATCTAGCTATCTATCAATCTAGCTATCTAGCTGTCTATCAATCTAGCTATCTAGCTATTTATCTAGCTATCTATCTATCTATCAATCTGGCTAGATATCTAGCTATCTACCCATCTAGCTAGATATCTATCTATCTATCTATCTATCTATCTATCTATCTATCTATCTATCTATCTATCTATCTATCTATCTATCTATCTATCTATCTATCTATCTATCTATCTATCTATCTATCTATCTATCTATCTATCTATCTATCTATCTATCTATCTATCTATCTATCTATCTAGCCATCTAGCTATCTAGCTATCTAGCAATCTATCAATCTAGCTATCTAGCTATCTATCAATCTAGCTAGATATCTAGCTTTCTAGCTATCTAGCTATCTATTTAGCTAGCTAGCTATCTAGCTATCTAGCTAGCTATCTAGCAATCTATCAATCTAGCTATCTAGCTATCTATCATTCTAGCTAGATATCTAGCTATCTAGCTATCTAGCTATCTAGCTATCTAGCTATCTAGCTATCTAGCTATCTAGCTATCTAGCTATCAATCTATCAATCTAGCTATCTAGCTATCTATCAATCTATCACTCTAGCTAGATATCTAGCTTTCTAGCTATCTAGCTATCAAGCTATCTAGCTATCTATCTAGCTAGCTAGCTAGCTATCTAGCTATCTATCAATCTAGCTACCTATCAATCTAGCTATCAATCTAGCTAGATATCTAGCTATCTAGCTATCTAGCTATCAAGCTATCTAGCTATCTATCTAGCTATCTATCTAGCTATCTAGCTATCTATCAATCTATCTATCTATCTATCTATCTATCTATCTATCTATCTATCTATCTATCTATCTATCTATCTATCTATCTATCTATCTATCTATCTATCTATCTATCTATCTATCTATCTATCTATCTATCTATCTATCTATCTATCTATCTATCTATCTATCTATCTATCTATCTATCTATCCAGCTATCTAGCTATCTAGCTATGTATCAATCTAGCTATCCAGATATCTATCAATTTAGCTATCTATCTATCTATCTATCTATCTATCTATCTATCTATCTATCTATCTATCTATCTATCTATCTATCTATCTATCTATCTATCTATCTATCTATCTATCTATCTATCTATCTATCTATCTATCTATCTATCTATCTATCTATCTATCTATCCAGCTATCTAGCTATCTAGCTATGTATCAATCTAGCTATCCAGATATCTATCAATTTAGCTATCTATCTATCTATCTATCTATCTATCTATCTATCTATCTATCTATCTATCTATCTATCTATCTATCTATCTATCTATCTATCTATCTATCTATCTATCTATCTATCTATCTATCTATCTATCTATCTATCTATCTATCTATCTATCTATCTAGCAATCTATCAATCTAGCTATCTAGCTATCTATCAATCTAGCTAGATATCTAGCTTTCTAGCTATCTAGCTATCAAGCTATCTAGCTATCTATCTAGCTAGCTAGCTAGCTATCTAGCTATCTAGCTATCTATCAATCTAGCTATCTAGCTATCTACCATTCTAGCTAGATATCTAGCTATCTAGCTATCCAGCTATCTAGCTATTTATCTATCTAGCTATCTATCAATCTAGCTATCTAGCTGTCTAGCTATCAAGCTATCTATCAATCTATCTATCTATCTATCTATCTATCTATCTATCTATCTATCTATCTATCTATCTATCTATCTATCTATCTATCTATCTATCCAGCTATCTAGCTATCTAGCTATGTATCAATCTAGCTATCCAGATATCTATCAATTTAGCTATCTATCTATCTATCTATCTATCTATCTATCTATCTATCTATCTATCTATCTATCTATCTATCTATCTATCTATCTATCTATCTATCTATCTAGCAATCTATCAATCTAGCTATCTAGCTATCTATCAATCTAGCTAGATATCTAGCTTTCTAGCTATCTAGCTATCAAGCTATCTAGCTATCTAGCTATCTATCAATCTAGCTACCTATCAATCTAGCTATCAATCTAGCTAGATATCTAGCTAGCTAGCTATCTAGCTATCTATTTAGCTAGCTAGCTATCTAGCTAGCTATCTAGCAATCTATCAATCTAGCTATCTAGCTATCTACCATTCTAGCTAGATATCTAGCTATCTAGCTATCTAGCTATCCAGCTATCTAGCTATTTATCTATCTAGCTATCTA
>NC_141694.1:1018025691-1018053191 GCF_964263255.1 Lissotriton vulgaris
CTATCAATCTAGCTATCTAGCTATCTATCAATCTAGCTATCTAGCTATCTATCAATCTAGCTAGCTATCAAGTTATCTACCTATCTATCTAGCTATTTATCAAACTAGCTATCTAGCTATCTATCAATCTAGCCATCTAGCTGTCTATCAATCTAGCTATCTAGCTATTTATCTAGCTATCTAGCTATCTATCAATCTAGCTAGATATCTAGCTATCTACCAATCTAGCTAGATATCTAGCTATCTATCTATCTATCTATCTATCTATCTATCTATCTATCTATCTATCTATCTATCTATCTATCTATCTATCTATCTATCTATCTATCTATCTATCTATCTATCTATCTATCTATCTATCTATCTATCTATCTATCTAGCTATCAAGCTATCCATCTATCTATCTATCTATCTATCTATCTATCTATCTATCTATCTATCTATCTATCTATCTATCTATCTATCTATCTATCTATCTATCTATCTATCTATCTATCTATCTATCTATCTATCTATCTATCTATCTATCTATCTATCTATCTATCTATCTATCTAGCTAGATATCTAGCTATCTAGCTATCTAGCTATCCAGCTATCTAGCTATTTATCTATCTAGCTATCTATCAATCTAGCTATCTAGCTGTCTAGCTATCAAGCTATCTATCAATCTAGCTATCTAGCTATCTATCAATCAATCTAGCTATCTAGCTGTCTATCAATCTAGCTATCTAGCAATCTATCAATCTAGCTATCTAGCTATCTATCATTCTAGCTAGATATCTAGCTATCTAGCTATCTAGCTATCAAGCTATCTAGCTATCTATCTAGCTATCTAGCTAGCTATCTAGCTATCTATCAATCTATCTATCCATCTATCTATCTATCTATCTATCTATCTATCTATCTATCTATCTATCTATCTATCTATCTATCTATCTATCTATCTATCTATCTATCTATCTATCTATCTATCTATCTATCTATCTATCTATCTATCTATCTATCTATCTAGCTATCTAGCTAGCTATCTAGCTAGCTATCTAGCAATCTATCAATCTAGCTATCTAGCTATCTATCAATCTAGCTAGATATCTAGCTTTCTAGCAATCTAGCTACCTATCAATCTAGCTATCAATCTAGCTAGCTAGCTATCTATCTATCTATCTATCTATCTATCTATCTATCTATCTATCTATCTATCTATCTATCTATCTATCTATCTATCTATCTATCTATCTATCTATCTATCTATCTATCTATCTAGCTATCTAGCTAGCTATCTAGCAATCTATCAATCTAGCTATCTAGCTATCTATCAATCTAGCTAGATGTCTAGATTTCTAGCTATCTAGCTATCAAGCTATCTAGCTATCTATCTAGCTAGCTAGCTATCTAGCTATCTATCAATCTAGCTACCTATCAATCTAGCTATCAATCTAGCTAGATATCTAGCTAGCTAGCTATCTAGCTATCTAGCTATCTATTTAGCTAGCTAGCTATCTAGCTATCTATCTAGCTATCTATCTAGCTATCAATCTATCTATCTATCTATCTATCTATCTATCTATCTATCTATCTATCTATCTATCTATCTATCTATCTATCTATCTATCTATCTATCTATCTAGCTATCTAGCTAGCTATCTAGCAATCTATCAATCTAGCTATCTAGCTATCTATCAATCTAGCTAGATGTCTAGCTTTCTAGCTATCTAGCTATCAAGCTATCTAGATATCTATCTAGCTAGCTAGCTATCTAGCTATCTATCAATCTAGCTACCTATCAATCTAGCTATCAATCTAGCTAGATATCTAGCTAGCTAGCTATCTAGCTATCTATTTAGCTAGCTAGCTATCTAGCTATCTAGCTAGCTATCTAGCAATCTAGCTATCTAGCTATCTACCATTCCAGCTAGATATCTAGCTAGCTAGCTATTTAGCTATCCAGCTATCTAGCTATTTATCTATCTAGCTATCTATCAATCTAGCTATCTAGCTGTCTAGCTATCAATCTAGCTATCTAGCTATCTATCAATCTAGCTATCTAGCTATCTATCAATCTAGCTAGCTATCAAGTTATCTACCTATCTATCTAGCTATTTATCAAACTAGCTATCTAGCTATCTATCAATCTAGCTATCTAGCTGTCTATCAATCTAGCTATCTAGCTATCTAGCTAGCTATCTAGCAATCTATCAATCTAGCTATCTAGCTATCTATCATTCTAGCTAGATATCTAGCTATCTAGCTATCTAGCTATCTAGCTATCTAGCTATCTAGCTATCAATCTATCAATCTAGCTATCTAGCTATCTATCAATCTATCACTCTAGCTAGATATCTAGCTTTCTAGCTATCTAGCTATCAAGCTATCTAGCTATCTATCTAGCTAGCTAGCTAGCTATCTAGCTATCTATCAATCTAGCTACCTATCAATCTAGCTATCAATCTAGCTAGATATCTAGCTAGCTAGCTATCTAGCTATCTATTTAGCTAGCTAGCTATCTAGCTATCTAGCTAGCTATCTAGCAATCTATCAATCTAGCTATCTAGCAATCTATCAATCTAGCTATCTAGCTATCTATCATTCTAGCTAGATATCTAGCTATCTAGCTATCTAGCTATCAAGCTATCTAGCTATCTATCTATCTATCTATCTATCTATCTATCTATCTATCTATCTATCTATCTATCTATCTATCTATCTATCTATCTATCTAGCTATCTAGCAATCTATCAATCTAGCTATCTAGCTATCTATCAATCTAGCTAGATGTCTAGCTTTCTAGCTATCTAGCTATCAAGCTATCTAGCTATCTATCTAGCTAGCTAGCTATCTAGCTATCTATCAATCTAGCTACCTATCAATCTAGCTATCAATCTAGCTAGATATCTAGCTAGCTAGCTATCTAGCTATCTAGCTATCTATTTAGCTAGCTATCTGTCTAGCTATCTATCTAGCTATCTATCTAGCTATCTATCTAGCTATCTATCTAGCTATCAATCTATCTATCTATCTATCTATCTATCTATCTATCTATCTATCTATCTATCTATCTATCTATCTATCTATCTATCTATCTATCTATCTATCTATCTATCTATCTATCTATCTATCTACCTATCTATCTATCTATCTATCTATCTATCCAGCTATCCAGCTATCTATCTATCTATCTATCTATCTATCTATCTATCTATCTATCTATCTATCTATCTATCTATCTATCTATCTATCTATCTATCTATCTATCTATCTATCTATCTATCTATCTATCTATCTATCTATCTATCTATCTATCTATCTATCTATCTATCTATCTATCTATCTATCTACCTATCTATCTATCTATCTATCTATCTATCCAGCTATCCAGCTATCTATCTATCTATCTATCTATCTATCTATCTATCTATCTATCTATCTATCTATCTATCTATCTATCTATCTATCTATCTATCTATCTATCTATCTATCTATCTATCTATCTATCTATCTATCTATCTATCTATCTATCTATCTATCTAGCTGTCTATCTATCTAGCTGTCTATCTAGCTAGCTATCTAGCAATCTATCAATCTAGCTATCTAGCTATCTATCAATCTAGCTAGATATCTAGCTTTCTAGCTATCTAGCTATCAAGCTATCTAGCTATCTATCTAGCTAGCTAGCTAGCTATCTAGCTATCTATCAATCTATCTATCTATCTATCTATCTATCTATCTATCTATCTATCTATCTATCTAGCTATCTAGCAATCTATCAATCTAGCTATCTAGCTATCTATCAATCTAGCTAGATGTCTAGCTTTCTAGCTATCTAGCTATCAAGCTATCTAGCTATCTATCTAGCTAGCTAGCTATCTAGCTATCTATCAATCTAGCTACCTATCAATCTAGCTATCAATCTAGCTAGATATCTAGCTAGCTAGCTATCTAGCTATCTAGCTATCTATTTAGCTAGCTATCTGTCTAGCTATCTATCTAGCTATCTATCTAGCTATCTATCTAGCTATCTATCTAGCTATCAATCTATCTATCTATCTATCTATCTATCTATCTATCTATCTATCTATCTATCTATCTATCTATCTATCTATCTATCTATCTATCTATCTATCTATCTATCTATCTATCTACCTATCTATCTATCTATCTATCTATCTATCCAGCTATCCAGCTATCTATCTATCTATCTATCTATCTATCTATCTATCTATCTATCTATCTATCTATCTATCTATCTATCTATCTATCTATCTATCTATCTATCTATCTATCTATCTATCTATCTATCTATCTATCTATCTATCTATCTATCTATCTATCTATCTATCTATCTACATATCTTTCTATCTATCTATCAATCTAGCTATCTATCAATCTAGCTATCTATCAATCTAGCTATCTATCTATCTATCTATCTAGCTATCTAGCTATCTAGCTATCTATCTAGCTATCTATCTATCTATCAATCTAGCTGTCTATCTATCTATCTATCTATCTATCTATCTATCTATCTATCTATCTATCTATCTATCTATCTATCTATCTATCTATCTATCTATCTATCTATCTATCTATCTATCTATCTATCTATCTATCTAGCTATCTAGCTATCTATCAATCTAGCTAGCTATGTAGCTATCTATCTATCTATCTAGCTATCTAGTTATCTATCTAGCTATCTAGCTATCTATCAATCTAGCTATCTAGCTATCTATCTGTAAAAAGGGGTGCAAAGACAACCGGTAACCAAAGACCCTTTTTGTTGCCCGGCGATGTCGCCTCTATGACCCACCGATATTAATCAATGAAGAAGCAGGCGCTGGAGACTGAAAGGCAGGAAACGAAGTTTTATTTTCTCCGGAGGAGAACACATCAATTCCGACAGCAAGTATCGTCACGAGGTGCTCTAGCCACATCTCTGAGGCCTGGCCTCTTATACTCGGGTTTATGATCTTTATTGCACGTAACACATTCTTGCAACACTTTGATATTTGAAAGAACATCCTCGGAATCTCCCCTTCAGGCCCGTTCCCACATACATTTACAGTTGAATTCCCCACCCCGGTCGCAACAGGTGATGATTATCGCGCAGCAGGACATTCCGCCGATTCACGGAATGTGTGAAGTTTGATCGGATCTCGTAGGGTGGGGGCTTTGATCGGCTCGAGGGTCTTTTGATGGGGAGGGGAGGCTTCCTACTGTACGGGGTAATAAACAGTATCCGCAGGGCCAGGTGATGGCTTGGGAACAAGGAAGACAGACGGGCACACAGGAAAAGGGAGGTTTTGCGTCAAAGGGCCTGAGACTATGAAAGGAATGAAGGGAGGTGTCGCGCTGGGAACAGGGTGGGATTCTGAGGCAGATCTGCGCTGAAGAGGGGTTTACGACCCAAGGAGAGCGAGGGGGTTGCCAGCGTGCGGGGGATGTCTGCGAGGCTAAGAAAGAGAGTGAGAGACGCGCTGGCTATCAGCGAGGGGCAGAGGGGCCATGGTGCTTGAAATGGCTGTCGCCTACGCGCACGAATGAGCTTGAAAGGGGCAAGATGGCGCCGATAATGTTGACATTTGCAATCTAATCTTCAACATATCAATCTAGCTATCTATCTATCTATCTAGCTGTCTAGCTATCTAGCTATATAGCTATCTATCTATCTAGCTAGCTAGCTATCTAGCTAGCTATCTCGCTATCTAGCTATCTATCTAGCTATCTAGCTATCTATCTAGCTATCTATCTAGCTATCTATCTATCAATCTAGCTAGCTATCTAGCTATCTATCTAGCTATCTTGCTATCTAGCTATCTATCTAGCTATCAAGCTATCTATCTATCTATCTATCTATCTATCTATCTATCTATCTATCTATCTATCTATCTATCTATCTATCTATCTATCTATCTATCTATCTATCTATCTATCTATCTATCTAGCTATCAAGTTATCTGCCTATCTATCTGGCTATCTAGCTACCAATCTAGCTATCTAGCTATCTATCTAGCTATCCAGCTATCTAGCTATTTATCTATCTAGCTATCTATCAATCTAGCTATCCAGCTGTCTAGCTATCAAGCTATCTATCAATCTAGCTATCTAGCTATCTATCAATCTAGCTATCTATCAATCTAGCTAGCTATCAAGTTATCTACCTATCTATCTAGCTATTTATCAAACTAGCTATCTAGCTATCTATCAATCTAGCTATCTAGCTGTCAATCAATCTAGCTATCTATTTGATATTTGATATTTGATATTTATGGGTATTTGTAAAGCGCAGACGTTCGCTCCCAGGGGAGCATCATGGCTAGCTATTTATCTAGCTATCTAGCTATCTAACTATCTAGCTATCCAGCTATCTATCAATCTAGCTATCTCGCTGTCTAGCTATCAAGCTATCTATCAATCTAGCTATCTAGCTATCTATCAATCTAGCTATCTAGCTATCTATCAATCTAGCTAGCTATCAAGTTATCTACCTATCTATCTAGCTATCTAACTATCTAGCTAGCTATCTAGCTATCTAGCTAGCTATCTAGCAATCTATCAATCTAGCTATCTAGCTATCTATCAATCTAGCTAGATATCTAGCTATCTAGCTATCAAGCTATCTAGCTATCTATCTAGCTATCTAGCTAGCTATCTAGCTATCTATCAATCTAGCTACCTATCAATCTAGCTATCAATCTAGCTAGATATCTAGCTAGCTAGCTATCTAGCTATCTATTTAGCTATCTAACTATCTATCTGTCTATCTATCTATCTATCTATCTATCTATCTATCTATCATCTATCTATCTATCTATCTATCTATCTATCTATCTATCTATCTATCTATCTATCTATCTATCTATCTATCTATCTATCTATCTATCTATCTATCTATCTATCTATCTATCTATCTATATATCTTTCTATCTATCTATCAATCTAGCTATCTATCAATCTAGCTAGCTATGTAGCTATCTATCTATCTATCTATCTATCTAGCTATCTAGCTATCTAGCTATCTATCTAGCTATCTATCTATCTATCAATCTAGCTGTCTAGCTATCTATCAATCTATCTATCTATCTATCTATCTATCTATCTATCTATCTATCTATCTATCTATCTATCTATCTATCTATCTAGCTATCTATCAATCTAGCTAGCTATGTAGCTATCTATCTATCTATCTAGCTATCTAGCTATCTATCTAGCTATCTATCAATCTAGCTATCTAGCTATCTATCTGTAAAAAGGGGTGCAAAGACAACCGGTAACCAAAGACCCTTTTTGTTGCCCGGCGATGTCGCCTCTATGACCGACCGATATTAATCAATGAAGAAGCAGGCGCTGGAGACTGAAAGGCAGGAAACGAAGTTTTATTTTCTCCGGAGGAGAACACATCAATTCCGACAGCAAGTATCGTCACGAGGTGCTCTAGCCACATCTCTGAGGCCTGGCCTCTTATACTCGGGTTTATGATCTTTATTGCACGTAACACATTCTTGCAACACTTTGATATTTGAAAGAACATCCTCGGAATCTCCCCTTCAGGCCCGTTCCCACATACATTTACAGTTGAATTCCCCACCCCGGTCGCAACAGGTGATGATTATCGCGCAGCAGGACATTCCGCCGATTCACGGAATGTGTGAAGTTTGATCGGATCTCGTAGGGTGGGGGCTTTGATCGGCTCGAGGGTCTTTTGATGGGGAGGGGAGGCTTCCTACTGTACGGGGTAATAAACAGTATCCGCAGGGCCAGGTGATGGCTTGGGAACAAGGAAGACAGACGGGCACACAGGAAAAGGGAGGTTTTGCGTCAAAGGGCCTGAGACTATGAAAGGAATGAAGGGAGGTGTCGCGCTGGGAACAGGGTGGGATTCTGAGGCAGATCTGCGCTGAAGAGGGGTTTACGACCCAAGGAGAGCGAGGGGGTTGCCAGCGTGCGGGGGATGTCTGCGAGGCTAAGAAAGAGAGTGAGAGACGCGCTGGCTATCAGCGAGGGGCAGAGGGGCCATGGTGCTTGAAATGGCTGTCGCCTACGCGCACGAATGAGCTTGAAAGGGGCAAGATGGCGCCGATAATGTTGACATTTGCAATCTAATCTTCAACATATCAATCTAGCTATCTATCTATCTATCTAGCTGTCTAGCTATCTAGCTATATAGCTATCTATCTATCTAGCTAGCTAGCTATCTAGCTAGCTATCTCGCTATCTAGCTATCTATCTAGCTATCTAGCTATCTATCTAGCTATCTATCTAGCTATCTATCTATCAATCTAGCTAGCTATCTAGCTATCTATCTAGCTATCTTGCTATCTAGCTATCTATCTAGCTATCAAGCTATCTATCTATCTATCTATCTATCTATCTATCTATCTATCTATCTATCTATCTATCTATCTATCTATCTATCTATCTATCTATCTATCTATCTATCTAGCTATCTAGCTATCTATCAATCTAGCTATCTAGCTATCTATCAATCTAGCTAGCTATGTAGCTATCTATCTATCTATCTAGCTATCTAGCTATCTAGCTAGCTATCTAGCAATCTATCAATCTAGCTATCTAGCTATCTAGCTATCTATCAATCTAGCTAGATATCTAGCTTTCTAGCTATCTAGCAATCAAGCTATCTAGCTATCTATCTAGCTAGCTAGCTAGCTATCTAGCTATCTATCAATCCAGCTACCTATCAATCTAGCTATCAATCTAGCTAGATATCTAGCTAGCTAGCTATCTAGCTATCTATTTAGCTATCTAGCTATCTATCTAGCTATCTAGCTATATAGCTATCTATCTAGCTATCTAGCTATCTATCAATCTAGCTATCTAGCTATCTATCAATCTAGCTAGCTATGTAGCTATCTATCTAGCTATCTAGCTAGCTAGCTATCTATCAATCTAGCTATCTATCAGCTAGATAGCTAGATTATCTAGCTATCTAGCTATCTATCAATCTAGCTATCTGGCTATCTATCTAGCTATTTATCAAACTAGCTATCTAGCTATCTAGCTATCTATCAATCTAGCTATCTAGCTATCTATCAATCTAGCTATCTAGCTATCTATCTAGCTATCTAGCTATCTAACTATCTAGCTATCCAGCTATCTGTCAATCTAGCTATCTAGCTGTCTAGCTATCCAGCTATCTATCAATCTAGCTATCTAGCTATCTATCAGTCTAGCTAGCTATCAAGTTATCTACCTATCTATCTAGCTATCTAGCTATCTATCTAGCTATCTAGCTATCTAGCTATCTAGCTATCTATCTAGCTATCTAGATAGCTAGCTATCTAGCTTTCTATCTAGCTATCTATCTAGCTATCTAGATAGCTATCTAGCTACCTAGCTAGCTATCTAGATATCTATCAATCTAGCTATCTAGCTATCTGGCTATCTATCTAGCTATCAAGCTATCTAGCTATCTATCAATCTATCTATCTATCTATCTATCTATCTATCTATCTATCTATCTATCTATCTATCTATCTATCTATCTATCTATCTATCTATCTATCTATCTATCTATCTATCTATCTATCTATCTATCTATCTATCTATCTATCTATCTATCTATCTATCTATCTATCTATCTATCAATCTTGCTATCTAGCTATCTAGCTATCTATCAATCTATCTATCTATCTATCTATCTATCTATCTATCTATCTATCTATCTATCTATCTATCTATCTATCTATCTATCTATCTATCTATCTATCTATCTATCTATCTATCTATCTATCTATCTATCTATCTATCTATCTATCTATCTATCTAGCTATCTATCTATCTATCAATCTAGCTATCTAGCTAGCTATCTATCTATCAGATAGATAGCTAGATTATCTAGCTATCTATCAATCTATCTAGCTATCTATCTATCTATCTATCAATCTAGCTATCTAGCTATCTAGCTATCTATCAATCTAGCTATCTAGCTATCTATCAATCTAGCTATCTATCAAGTTATCTACCCATCTATCTAGCTATCTATCTAGCTATCTAGCTAGCTATCTAGCTATCTAGCTAGCTATCGATCTAGCTATCTAGCTATCTAGCTATCTAGCTATCAATCTAGCTATCTAGCTATCTATCTAGCTATCCAGCTATCTAGCTATTTATCTATCTAGATATCTATCAATCTAGCTATATAGCTGTCTAGCTATCAAGCTATCTATCAATCTAGCTATCTAGCTATCTATCAATCTAGCTATCTAGCTATCTATCAATCTAGCTATCTAGCTGTCTATCAATCTAGCTATCTAGCTATCTATCAATCTAGCTAGCTATCTAGCTAGCTATCTAGCTATCTAGCTAGCTATCTAGCTATCTAGCTAGCTATCTAGCAATCTATCAATCTAACTATCTAGCTATCTATCAATCTAGCTAGTTCTATTGATCTATCTATCTATCTATCTATCTATCTATCTATCTATCTATCTATCTATCTATCTATCTATCTATCTATCTATCTATCTATCTATCTATCTATCTATCTATCTATCTATCTATCTATCTATCTATCTATCTATCTATCTATCTATCTATCTATCTATCAATCTAGCGATCTAGCTAGCTATCTAGCTATCTATCAATCTATCTAGCTATCTATCTAGCTATCTAGCTATCTATCAATCTAGCTATCTATCAATCTAGCTAGCTATGTAGCTATCTATCTAGCTATCTAGCTAGCTAGCTATCTATCAATCTAGCTATCTATCAGCTAGATAGCTAGATTATCTAGCTATCTAGCTATCTATCAATCTAGCTATCTGGCTATCTATCTAGCTATTTATCAAACTAGCTATCTAGCTATCTAGCTATCTATCAATCTAGCTATCTAGCTATCTATCAATCTAGCTATCTAGCTATCTATCTAGCTATCTAACTATCTAGCTATCCAGCTATCTGTCAATTTAGCTATCTAGCTGTCTAGCTATCCAGCTATCTATCAATCTAGCTATCTAGCTATCTATCAATCTAGCTATCTAGCTATCTATCAGTCTAGCTAGCTATCAAGTTATCTACCTATCTATCTAGCTATCTAGCTATCTATCTAGCAATCTATCTAGCTATCTAGCTATCTAGCTATCTAGCTATCTAGCTATCTATCTAGCTATCTAGATAGCTTGCTATCTAGCTTTCTATCTAGCTATATATCTAGCTATCTAGATAGCTATCTAGCTACCTAGCTAGCTATCTAGATATCTATCAATCTAGCTATCTAGCTATCTAGCCAGCTATCTAGCTATCTATCAATCTAGCTAGATATCTAGCTATCTAGCTATCAAGCTATCTAGCTATCTATCTAGCTATCTAGCTAGCTATCTAGCTATCTATCAATCTAGCTACCTATCAATCTAGCTATCAATCTAGCTAGATATCTAGCTAGCTAGCTATCTAGCTATCTATTTAGCTATCTAACTATCTAGCTATCTAGCTATATAGCTATCTATCTATCTATCTATCTATCTATCTATCTATCTATCTATCTATCTATCTATCTATCTATCTATCTATCTATCTATCTATCTATCTATCTATCTATCTATCTATCTATCTATCTATCTATCTATCAATCTAGCTATCTAGCTATCTATCAATCTAGCTAGCTATGTAGCTATCTATCTATCTATCTAGCTATCTAGCTATCTATCTAGCTATCTAGCTATCTAGCTATCTAGCTATCTATCAATCTAGCTAGATATCTAGCTATCTAGCTATCAAGCTATCTAGCTATCTATCTAGCTATCTAGCTAGCTATCTAGCTATCTATCAATATAGCTACCTATCAATCTAGCTATCAATCTAGCTAGATATCTAGCTAGCTAGCTATCTAGCTATCTATTTAGCTATCTAACTATCTATCTATCTATCTATCTATCTATCTATCTATCTATCTATCTATCTATCTATCTATCTATCTATCTATCTATCTATCTATCTATCTATCTATCTATCTATCTATCTATCTATCTATCTATCTATCTATCTATCTATCTATCTATCTATCTATCTATCTATCTATCTATCTATCTATCTATCTATCTATCTATCTATCTATCTATCTATCTATCTATCTATCTATCTATCTAGCTATCTAGCTATCTATCAATCTAGCTATCTAGCTATCTATCAATCTAGCTAGCTATGTAGCTATCTATCTATCTATCTAGCTATCTAGCTATCTAGCTAGCTATCTAGCAATCTATCAATCTAGCTATCTAGCTATCTAGCTATCTATCAATCTAGCTAGATATCTAGCTTTCTAGCTATCTAGCAATCAAGCTATCTAGCTATCTATCTAGCTAGCTAGCTAGCTATCTAGCTATCTATCAATCCAGCTACCTATCAATCTAGCTATCAATCTAGCTAGATATCTAGCTAGCTAGCTATCTAGCTATCTATTTAGCTATCTAGCTATCTATCTAGCTATCTAGCTATATAGCTATCTATCTAGCTATCTATCTATCTATCAATCTAGCTATCTAGCTATCTATCAATCTAGCTAGCTATGTAGCTATCTATCTAGCTATCTAGCTAGCTAGCTATCTATCAATCTAGCTATCTATCAGCTAGATAGCTAGATTATCTAGCTATCTAGCTATCTATCAATCTAGCTATCTGGCTATCTATCTAGCTATTTATCAAACTAGCTATCTAGCTATCTATCAATCTAGCTATCTAGCTATCTATCAATCTAGCTATCTAGCTATCTATCTAGCTATCTAGCTATCTAACTATCTAGCTATCCAGCTATCTGTCAATCTAGCTATCTAGCTGTCTAGCTATCCAGCTATCTATCAAACTAGCTATCTAGCTATCTATCAATCTAGCTATCTAGCTATCTATCAGTCTAGCTAGCTATCAAGTTATCTACCTATCTATCTAGCTATCTAGCTATCTATCTAGCTATCTAGCTATCTAGCTATCTAGCTATCTATCTATTTATCTAGATAGCTAGCTATCTATCTATCTATCTATCTATCTATCTATCTATCTATCTATCTATCTATCTATCTATCTATCTATCTATCTATCTATCTATCCATCTATCTATCTATCTATCTATCTATCTATCTATCTATCTATCTATCTATCTATCTATCTATCTATCTATCTATCTATCTATCTATCTATCTATCTATCTATCTATCTATCAGATAGATAGCTAGATTATCTAGCTATCTATCAATCTATCTAGCTATCTTTCTAGCTATCTATCAATCTAGCTATCTAGCTATCTAGCTATCTATCAATCTAGCTATCTAGCTATCTATCAATCTAGCTATCTATCAAGTTATCTACCCATCTATCTAGCTATCTATCTAGCTATCTAGCTAGCTATCTAGCTATCTAGCTAGCTATCGATCTAGCTATCTAGCTATCTAGCTATCTAGCTATCAATCTAGCTATCTAGCTATCTATCTAGCTATCCAGCTATCTAGCTATTTATCTATCTAGATATCTATCAATCTAGCTATATAGCTGTCTAGCTATCAAGCTATCTATCAATCTAGCTATCTAGCTATCTATCAATCTAGCTATCTAGCTATCTATCAATCTAGCTATCTAGCTGTCTATCAATCTAGCTATCTAGCTATCTATCAATCTAGCTAGCTATCTAGCTAGCTATCTAGCTATCTAGCTAGCTATCTAGCTATCTAGCTAGCTATCTAGCAATCTATCAATCTAACTATCTAGCTATCTATCAATCTAGCTAGTTCTATTGATCTATCTATCTATCTATCTATCTATCTATCTATCTATCTATCTATCTATCTATCTATCTATCTATCTATCTATCTATCTATCTATCTATCTATCTATCTATCTATCTATCTATCTATCTATCTATCTATCTATCTATCTATCTATCTATCTATCTATCAATCTAGCGATCTAGCTAGCTATCTAGCTATCTATCAATCTATCTAGCTATCTATCTAGCTATCTAGCTATCTATCAATCTAGCTATCTATCAATCTAGCTAGCTATGTAGCTATCTATCTAGCTATCTAGCTAGCTAGCTATCTATCAATCTAGCTATCTATCAGCTAGATAGCTAGATTATCTAGCTATCTAGCTATCTATCAATCTAGCTATCTGGCTATCTATCTAGCTATTTATCAAACTAGCTATCTAGCTATCTATCAATCTAGCTATCTAGCTATCTATCAATCTAGCTATCTAGCTATCTATCTAGCTATCTAACTATCTAGCTATCCAGCTATCTGTCAATTTAGCTATCTAGCTGTCTAGCTATCCAGCTATCTATCAATCTAGCTATCTAGCTATCTATCTATCTATCTATCAATCTAGCGATCTAGCTAGCTATCTAGCTATCTATCAATCTATCTAGCTATCTATCTAGCTATCTAGCTATCTATCAATCTAGCTATCTATCAATCTAGCTAGCTATGTAGCTATCTATCTAGCTATCTAGCTAGCTAGCTATCTATCAATCTAGCTATCTATCAGCTAGATAGCTAGATTATCTAGCTATCTAGCTATCTATCAATCTAGCTATCTGGCTATCTATCTAGCTATTTATCAAACTAGCTATCTAGCTATCTATCAATCTAGCTATCTAGCTATCTATCAATCTAGCTATCTAGCTATCTATCTAGCTATCTAACTATCTAGCTATCCAGCTATCTGTCAATTTAGCTATCTAGCTGTCTAGCTATCCAGCTATCTATCAATCTAGCTATCTAGCTATCTATCAATCTAGCTATCTAGCTATCTATCTAGCTATCTAACTATCTAGCTATCCAGCTATCTGTCAATTTAGCTATCTAGCTGTCTAGCTATCCAGCTATCTATCAATCTAGCTATCTATCTATCTATCTATCTATCTATCTATCAATCTAGCGATCTAGCTAGCTATCTAGCTATCTATCAATCTATCTAGCTATCTATCTAGCTATCTAGCTATCTATCAATCTAGCTATCTATCAATCTAGCTAGCTATGTAGCTATCTATCTAGCTATCTAGCTAGCTAGCTATCTATCAATCTAGCTATCTATCAGCTAGATAGCTAGATTATCTAGCTATCTAGCTATCTATCAATCTAGCTATCTGGCTATCTATCTAGCTATTTATCAAACTAGCTATCTAGCTATCTATCAATCTAGCTATCTAGCTATCTATCAATCTAGCTATCTAGCTATCTATCTAGCTATCTAACTATCTAGCTATCCAGCTATCTGTCAATTTAGCTATCTAGCTGTCTAGCTATCCAGCTATCTATCAATCTAGCTATCTAGCTATCTATCAATCTAGCTATCTAGCTATCTATCTGTCTAGCTAGCTATCAAGTTATCTACCTATCTATCTAGCTATCTAGCTATCTATCTAGCAATCTATCTAGCTATCTAGCTATCTAGCTATCTAGCTATCTATCTAGCTATCTAGATAGCTAGCTATCTAGCTTTCTATCTAGCTATATATCTAGCTATCTAGATAGCTATCTAGCTACCTAGCTAGCTATCTAGATATCTATCAATCTAGCTATCTAGCTATCTAGCCAGCTATCTAGCTATCTATCAATCTAGCTAGCTATCTAGCTATCTAGCTATCAAGCTATCTAGCTATCTATCTAGCTATCTAGCTAGCTATCTAGCTATCTATCAATCTAGCTACCTATCAATCTAGCTATCAATCTAGCTAGATATCTAGCTAGCTAGCTATCTAGCTATCTATTTAGCTATCTAACTATCTAGCTATCTAGCTATATAGCTATCTATCTATCTATCTATCTATCTATCTATCTATCTATCTATCTATCTATCTATCTATCTATCTATCTATCTATCTATCTATCTATCTATCTATCTATCTATCTATCTATCTATCTATCTATCTATCTATCTATCTATCTATCTATCAATCTAGCTATCTATCAATCTAGCTAGCTATGTAGCTATCTATCTATCTATCTATCTAGCTATCTAGCTATCTAGCTATCTATCTAGCTATCTAGCTATCTATCAATCTAGCTGTCTAGCTATCTATCTATCTATCTATCTATCTATCTATCTATCTATCTATCTATCTATCTATCTATCTATCTATCTATCTATCTATCTATCTATCTATCTATCTATCTATCTATCTATCTATCTATCTATCTATCTATCTATCAATCTAGCTATCTAGCTATCTATCAATCTAGCTAGCTATGTAGCTATCTATCTATCTATCTAGCTATCTAGCTATCTATCTAGCTATCTAGCTATCTAGCTATCTAGCTATCTATCAATCTAGCTAGATATCTAGCTATCTAGCTATCAAGCTATCTAGCTATCTATCTAGCTATCTAGCTATCTATCTAGCTATCTATCAATCTAGCTACCTATCAATCTAGCTATCAATCTAGCTAGATATCTAGCTAGCTAGCTATCTAGCTATCTATTTAGCTATCTATCTATCTATCTATCTATCTATCTATCTATCTATCTATCTATCTATCTATCTATCTATCTATCTATCTATCTATCTATCTATCTATCTATCTATCTATCTATCTATCTATCTATCTATCTATCTATCTATCTATCTATCTATCTATCTATCTATCTATTCTAGCTATCTATTTAGCTATCTAACTATCTATCTATCTATCTATCTATCTATCTATCTATCTATCTATCTATCTATCTATCTATCTATCTATCTATCTATCTATCTATCTATCTATCTATCTATCTATCTATCTATCTATCTATCTATCTATCTATCTATCTATCTATCTATCTATCTATCTATCAATCTATCTATCTATCTATCAATCTAGCTAGCTATGTAGCTATCTATCTATCTATCTATCTAGCTATCTAGCTATCTATCTAGCTATCTAGCTATCTATCAATCTAGCTATCTAGCTATCTATCTGTAAAAAGGGGTGCAAAGACAACCGGTAACCAAAGACCCTTTTTGTTGCCCGGCGATGTCGCCTCTATGACCCACCGATATTAATCAATGAAGAAGCAGGCGCTGGAGACTGAAAGGCAGGAAACGAAGTTTTATTTTCTCCGGAGGAGAACACATCAATTCCGACAGCAAGTATCGTCACGAGGTGCTCTAGCCACATCTCTGAGGCCTGGCCTCTTATACTCGGGTTTATGATCTTTATTGCACGTAACACATTCTTGCAACACTTTGATATTTGAAAGAACATCCTCGGAATCTCCCCTTCAGGCCCGTTCCCACATACATTTACAGTTGAATTCCCCACCCCGGTCGCAACAGGTGATGATTATCGCGCAGCAGGACATTCCGCCGATTCACGGAATGTGTGAAGTTTGATCGGATCTCGTAGGGTGGGGGCTTTGATCGGCTTGAGGGTCTTTTGATGGGGAGGGGAGGCTTCCTACTGTACGGGGTAATAAACAGTATCCGCAGGGCCAGGTGATGGCTTGGGAACAAGGAAGACAGACGGGCACACAGGAAAAGGGAGGTTTTGCGTCAAAGGGCCTGAGACTATGAAAGGAATGAAGGGAGGTGTCGCGCTGGGAACAGGGTGGGATTCTGAGGCAGATCTGCGCTGAAGAGGGGTTTACGACCCAAGGAGAGCGAGGGGGTTGCCAGCGTGCGGGGGATGTCTGCGAGGCTAAGAAAGAGAGTGAGAGACGCGCTGGCTATCAGCGAGGGGCAGAGGGGCCATGGTGCTTGAAATGGCTGTCGCCTACGCGCACGAATGAGCTTGAAAGGGGCAAGATGGCGCCGATAATGTTGACATTTGCAATCTAATCTTCAACATATCAATCTAGCTATCTATCTATCTATCTATCTAGCTGTCTAGCTATCTAGCTATATAGCTATCTATCTATCTAGCTAGCTAGCTATCTAGCTAGCTATCTCGCTATCTAGCTATCTATCTAGCTATCTAGCTATCTATCTAGCTATCTATCTAGCTATCTATCTATCAATCTAGCTAGCTATCTAGCTATCTATCTAGCTATCTTGCTATCTAGCTATCTATCTATCTATCTATCTATCTATCTATCTATCTATCTATCTATCTATCTATCTATCTATCTATCTATCTATCTATCTATCTATCTATCTATCAATCTAGCTATCTAGCTATCTATCAATCTAGCTAGCTATGTAGCTATCTATCTATCTATCTAGCTATCTAGCTATCTAGCTAGCTATCTAGCAATCTATCAATCTAGCTATCTAGCTATCTAGCTATCTATCAATCTAGCTAGATATCTAGCTTTCTAGCTATCTAGCAATCAAGCTATCTAGCTATCTATCTAGCTAGCTAACTAGCTATCTAGCTATCTATCAATCTAGCTACCTATCAATCTAGCTATCAATCTAGCTAGATATCTAGCTAGCTAGCTATCTAGCTATCTATTTAGCTATCTAGCTATCTATCTAGCTATCTAGCTATATAGCTATCTATCTAGCTATCTAGCTATCTATCAATCTAGCTATCTAGCTATCTATCAATCTAGCTAGCTATGTAGCTATCTATCTAGCTATCTAGCTAGCTAGCTATCTATCAATCTAGCTATCTATCAGCTAGATAGCTAGATTATCTAGCTATCTAGCTATCTATCAATCTAGCTATCTGGCTATCTATCTAGCTATTTATCAAACTAGCTATCTAGCTATCTAGCTATCTATCAATCTAGCTATCTAGCTATCTATCAATCTAGCTATCTAGCTATCTATCTAGCTATCTAACTATCTAGCTATCCAGCTATCTGTCAATTTAGCTATCTAGCCGTCTAGCTATCCAGCTATCTATCAATCTAGCTATCTAGCTATCTATCAATCTAGCTATCTAGCTATCTATCAGTCTAGCTAGCTATCAAGTTATCTACCTATCTATCTAGCTATCTAGCTATCTATCTAGCAATCTAGCTAGCTATCTAGCTATCTAGCTATCTAGCTATCTATCTAGCTATCTAGATAGCTAGCTATCTAGCTTTCTATCTAGCTATATATCTAGCTATCTAGATAGCTATCTAGCTACCTAGCTAGCTATCTAGATATCTATCAATCTAGCTATCTAGCTATCTAGCCAGCTATCTAGCTATCTAGCTATCTATCTAGCTATCAAGCTATCTAGCTATCTATCTATCTATCTATCTATCTATCTATCTATCTATCTATCTATCTATCTATCTATCTATCTATCTATCTATCTATCTATCTATCTATCTATCTATCTATCTATCTATATATCTATCTATCTATCTATCTATCTATCTATCCAGCTATCCAGCTATCTATCTATCTATCTATCCAGCTATCTAGCTATCCAGCTATCTATCAATCTATCTATCTATCTATCTATCTATCTATCTATCTATCTATCTATCTATCTATCTATCTATCTATCTATCTATCTATCTATCTATCTATCTATCTATCTATCTATCTATCTATCTATCTATCTATCTATCTATCTATCTATCTATCTATCTATCTATCTATCTATCTATCTATCTATCTATCTGTCTATCTATCTATCTATCTATCAATCTAGCTATCTAGCTATCTATCAATCTAGCTAGCTATGTAGCTATCTATCTATCTATCTAGCTATCTAGCTATCTATCTAGCTATCTAGCTATCTATCAATCTAGCTATCTAGCTATCTATCTGTAAAAAGGGGTGCAAAGACAACCGGTAACCAAAGACCCTTTTTGTTGCCCGGCGATGTCGCCTCTATAACCCACCGATATTAATCAATGAAGAAGCAGGCGCTGGAGACTGAAAGGCAGGAAACGAAGTTTTATTTTCTCCGGAGGAGAACACATCAATTCGGACAGCAAGTATCGTCACGAGGTGCTCTAGCCACATCTCTGAGGCCTGGCCTCTTATACTCGGGTTTATGATCTTTATTGCACGTAACACATTCTTGCAACACTTTGATATTTGAAAGAACATCCTCGGAATCTCCCCTTCAGGCCCGTTCCCACATACATTTACAGTTGAATTCCCCACCCCGGTCGCAACAGGTGCTGATTATCGCGCAGCAGGACATTCAGCCGATTCACGGAATGTGTGAAGTTTGATCGGATCTCGTAGGGTGGGGGCTTTGATCGGCTCGAGGGTCTTTTGATGGGGAGGGGAGGCTTCCTACTGTACGGGGTAATAAACAGTATCCGCAGGGCCAGGTGATGGCTTGGGAACAAGGAAGACAGACGGGCACACAGGAAAAGGGAGGTTTTGCGTCAAAGGGCCTGAGACTATGAAAGGAATGAAGGGAGGTGTCGCGCTGGGAACAGGGTGGGATTCTGAGGCAGATCTGCGCTGAAGAGGGGTTTACGACCCAAGGAGAGCGAGGGGGTTGCCAGCGTGCGGGGGATGTCTGCGAGGCTAAGAAAGAGAGTGAGAGACGCGCTGGCTATCAGCGAGGGGCAGAGGGGCCATGGTGCTTGAAATGGCTGTCGCCTACGCGCACGAATGAGCTTGAAAGGGGCAAGGTGGCGCCGATAATGTTGACATTTGCAATCTAATCTTCAACATATCAATCTAGCTATCTATCTATCTATCTAGCTGTCTAGCTATCTAGCTATATAGCTATCTATCTATCTAGCTAGCTAGCTATCTAGCTAGCTATCTCGCTATCTAGCTATCTATCTAGCTATCTAGCTATCTATCTAGCTATCTATCTAGCTATCTATCTATCAATCTAGCTAGCTATCTAGCTATCTATCTAGCTATCTTGCTATCTAGCTATCTATCTAGCTATCAAGCTATCTATCTATCTATCTATCTATCTATCTATCTATCTATCTATCTATCTATCTATCTATCTATCTATCTATCTATCTATCTATCTATCTATCTATCTATCTATCTATCTATCTATCTATCTATCTATCTATCTATCTATCTAGCTATCTATCAATATAGCTATCTAGCTATCTATCAATCTAGCTAGCTATGTAGCTATCTATCTATCTATCTAGCTATCTAGCTATCTAGCTATCTAGCTAGCTATCTAGCAATCTATCAATCTAGCTATCTAGCTATCTAGCTATCTATCAATCTAGCTAGATATCTAGCTTTCTAGCTATCTAGCAATCAAGCTATCTAGCTATCTATCTAGCTAGCTAGCTAGCTATCTAGCTATCTATCAATCTAGCTACCTATCAATCTAGCTATCAATCTAGCTAGATATCTAGCTAGCTAGCTATCTAGCTATCTATTTAGCTATCTAGCTATCTATCTAGCTATCTAGCTATATAGCTATCTATCTAGCTATCTAGCTATCTATCAATCTAGCTATCTAGCTATCTATCAATCTAGCTAGCTATGTAGCTATCTATCTAGCTATCTAGCTAGCTAGCTATCTATCAATCTAGCTATCTATCAGCTAGATAGCTAGATTATCTAGCTATCTAGCTATCTATCAATCTAGCTATCTGGCTATCTATCTAGCTATTTATCAAACTAGCTATCTAGCTATCTAGCTATCTATCAATCTAGCTATCTAGCTATCTATCAATCTAGCTATCTAGCTATCTATCTAGCTATCTAGCTATCTAACTATCTAGCTATCCAGCTATCTGTCAATCTAGCTATCTAGCTGTCTAGCTATCCAGCTATCTATCAATCTAGCTATCTAGCTATCTATCAATCTAGCTATCTAGCTATCTATCAGTCTAGCTAGCTATCAAGTTATCTACCTATCTATCTAGCTATCTAGCTATCTATCTAGCTATCTAGCTATCTAGCTATCTAGCTATCTATCTAGCTATCTAGATAGCTAGCTATCTAGCTTTCTATCTAGCTATCTATCTAGCTATCTAGATAGCTATCTAGCTACCTAGCTAGCTATCTAGATATCTATCAATCTAGCTATCTAGCTATCTAGCCAGCTATCTAGCTATCTAGCTATCTATCTAGCTATCAAGCTATCTAGCTATCTATCAATCTAGCTATCTAGCTATCTATCTATCTATCTATCTATCTATCTCTCTATCTATCTATCTATCTATCTATCTATTTAGCTATCTAGCTATCTAGCTATCTAGCTATCTATCAATCTTGCTATCTAGCTATCTATCAATCTATCTATCTATCTATCTATCTATCTATCTATCTATCTATCTATCTATCTATCTATCTATCTATCTATCTATCTATCTATCTATCTATCTATCTATCTATCTATCTATCTATCTATCTATCTATCTATCTATCTATCTATCTATATATCTATCTATCTATCTATCTATCCAGCTATCTATCTAGCTATCTATCTAGCTATCTAGCTATCTAGCTATCTAGCTATCTAGCTATCTATCTATCTATCAATCTAGCTATCTAGCTAGCTATCTAGCTATCTATCAGAAAGATAGCTAGATTATCTAGCTAGCTATCAATCTATCTATCTATCTATCTATCTATCTATCTATCTATCTATCTATCTATCTATCTATCTATCTATCTATCTATCTATCCAGCTATCTATCTAGCTATCTATCTAGCTATCTAGCTATCTAGCTATCTAGCTATCTAGCTATCTATCTATCTATCAATCTAGCTATCTAGCTAGCTATCTAGCTATCTATCAGAAAGATAGCTAGATTATCTAGCTAGCTATCAATCTATCTATCTATCTATCTATCTATCTATCTATCTATCTATCTATCTATCTATCTATCTATCTATCTATCAGATAGATAGCTAGATTATCTAGCTATCTATCAATCTATCTAGCTATCTATCTAGCTATCTATCAATCTAGCTATCTAGCTATCTAGCTATCTATCAATCTAGCTATCTAGCTATCTATCAATCTAGCTATCTATCAAGTTATCTACCCATCTATCTAGCTATCTATCTAGCTATCTAGCTAGCTATCTAGCTATCTAACTAGCTATCGATCTAGCTATCTAGCTATCTAGCTATCTAGCTATCTAGCTATCAATCTAGCTATCTAGCTATCTATCTAGCTATCCAGCTATTAAGCTATTTATCTATCTAGATGTCTATCAATCTAGCTATATAGCTGTCTAGCTATCAAGCTATCTATCAATCTAGCTATCTATCTATCTATCTATCTATCTATCTATCTATCTATCTATCTATCTATCTATCTATCTATCTATCTATCTATCTATCAATCTAGCTATCTAGATAGATATCTAGCTATCTATCAGATAGATATCTAGATTATCTAGCTATCTATCAATCTATCTAGCTATCTATCTAGCTATCTAGCTATCTATCAATCTAGCTATCTATCAATCTAGCTATCTATCAATATATCAATCTAGCTAGATATCTAGCTATCTAGCTATCTATCTATCTATCTAGCTATCTATCTAGCTATCTATCTGGCTATCTAGCTAGCTATCGATCTAGCTATCTAGCTATCTAGCTATCTATCTAGCTATCAATCTGGCTATCTAGCTATCTATCAATCTAGCTATCTATCAGCTAGATAGCTACATTATCTAGCTATCTAGCTATCTATCAATCTAGCTATCTAGCTATCTATCTAGCTATCTATCTATCTATCTATCTATCTAACTATCTATCAATCTAGCTAGCTATCAGGTTATCTATCTATCTATCTATCTATCTATCTATCTATCTATCTATCTATCTATCTATCTATCTATCTATCTATCTATCTATCTAGCTAGCTAGCTAGCTATCTATCTATCTATCTAGCTAGCTAGCTAGCTATCATTCTAGCTAGATATCTAGCTATCTAACTATCTAGCTATCCAGCTATCTAGCTATTTATCTATCTAGCTATCTATCAATCTATCTATCTATCTATCTATCTATCTAACTATCTATCAATCTAGCTAGCTATCAGGTTATCTATCTATCTATCTATCTATCTATCTATCTATCTATCTATCTATCTATCTATCTAGCTAGCTAGCTATCTATCTATCTATCTAGCTAGCTAGCTAGCTATCATTCTAGCTAGATATCTAGCTATCTAACTATCTAGCTATCCAGCTATCTAGCTATTTATCTATCTAGCTATCTATCAATCTAGCTATCTAGCTGTCTAGCTATCAAGCTATCTATCAATCTAGCTATCTAGCTATCTATCAATCAATCTAGCTATCTAGCTATCTATCAATCTAGCTAGCTATCAAGTTATCTACCTATCTGTCTAGCTATTTATCAAACTAGCTATCTAGCTATCTATCAATCTAGCTATCTAGCTGTCTATCAATCTAGCGATCTAGCTAGCGATCTAGCTATCTATCAATCTATCTAGCTATCTATCTAGCTATCTAGCTATCTATCAATCTAGCTCATCTATCAATCTAGCTATCTAGCTATCTATCAATCTAGCTATCTAGCTATCTATCTAGCTATCAATCTGGCTATCTAGCTATCTAGCTATCTATCAATCTAGCTATCTATCAGCTAGATAGCTAGATTATCTAGCTATCTAGCTATCTAGCTATCTAGCTATCTATCTAGCTATCCAGCTATCTAGCTATTTATCTATCTAGCTATCTATTAATCTAGCTATCTATCAATCTAGCTAGCTATCAAGTTATCTACCTATCTATCTAGCTATTTATCAAACTAGCTATCTAGCTATCTATCAATCTAGCTATCTAGCTGTCAATCAATCTAGCTATCTATTTGATATTTGATATTTGATATTTATGGGTATTTGTAAAGCGCAGACGTTCGCTCCCAGGGGAGCATCATGGCTAGCTATTTATCTAGCTATCTAGCTATCTAACTATCTAGCTATCCAGCTATCTATCAATCTAGCTATCTCGCTGTCTAGCTATCAAGCTATCTATCAATCTAGCTATCTAGCTATCTATCAATCTAGCTATCTAGCTATCTATCAATCTAGCTAGCTATCAAGTTATCTACCTATCTATCTAGCTATCTAACTATCTAGCTAGCTATCTAGCTATCTAGCTAGCTATCTAGCAATCTATCAATCTAGCTATCTAGCTATCTATCAATCTAGCTAGATATCTAGCTATCTAGCTATCAAGCTATCTAGCTATCTATCTAGCTATCTAGCTAGCTATCTAGCTATCTATCAATCTAGCTACCTATCAATCTAGCTATCAATCTAGCTAGATATCTAGCTAGCTAGCTATCTAGCTATCTATTTAGCTATCTAACTATCTAGCTATCTAGCTATATAGCTATCTATCTATCTATCTATCTATCTATCTATCTATCTATCTATCTATCTATCTATCTATCTATCTATCTATCTATCTATCTATCTATCTATCTATCTATCTATCTATCTATCTATCTATCTATCTATCTATCTATCTATCTATCTATCTATCTATCTATCTATCTATCTATCTATCTATCTATCTATCTATCTATCTATATATCTTTCTATCTATCTATCAATCTAGCTATCTATCAATCTAGCTAGCTATGTAGCTATCTATCTATCTATCTATCTATCTATCTATCTATCTATCTATCTATCTATCTATCTATCTATCTATCTATCTATCTATCTATATATCTTTCTATCTATCTATCAATCTAGCTATCTATCTAGCTATCTAGCTAGCTATCTAGCTATCTAGCTAGCTATCTAGCAATCTATCAATCTAGCTATCTAGCTATCTATCAATCTAGCTAGATATCTAGCTTTCTAGCTATCTAGCTATCAAGCTATCTAGCTATCTATCTATCTAGCTATCAAGCTATCTAGCTATCTATCTAGCTAGCTAGCTAGCTATCTAGCTATCTATCAATCTAGCTACCTATCAATCTAGCTATCAATCTAGCTAGATATCTAGCTAGCTAGCTATCTAGCTATCTATTTAGCTAGCTAGCTATCTAGCTAGCTATCTAGCAATCTATCAATCTAGCTATCTAGCTATCTACCATTCTAGCTAGATATCTAGCTATCTAGCTATCTAGCTATCCAGCTATCTAGCTATTTATCTATCTAGCTATCTATCAATCTAGCTATCTAGCTGTCTAGCTATCAAGCTATCTATCAATCTAGCTATCTAGCTATCTATCAATCTAGCTAGCTATCAAGTTATCTACCTATCTATCTAGCTATTTATCAAACTAGCTATCTAGCTATCTATCAATCTAGCCATCTAGCTGTCTATCAATCTAGCTATCTAGCTATTTATCTAGCTATCAAGCTATCTATCAATCTATCTATCTATCTATCTATCTATCTATCTATCTATCTATCTATCTATCTATCTATCTATCTATCTATCTATCTATCTATCTATCTATCTATCTATCTATCTATCTATCTATCTATCTATCTAGCAATCTATCAATCTAGCTATCTAGCTATCTATCAATCTAGCTAGATATCTAGCTTTCTAGCTATCTAGCTATCAAGCTATCTAGCTATCTATCTAGCTAGCTAGCTAGCTATCTAGCTATCTATCAATCTAGCTACCTATCAATCTAGCTATCAATCTAGCTAGATATCTAGCTAGCTAGCTATCTAGCTATCTATTTAGCTAGCTAGCTATCTAGCTATCTATCTAGCTATCTATCAATCTAGCTATCTATCAATCTAGCTATCTAGCTATCTATCAATCTATCTATCTAGCTATCTATCTAGCTATCTAGCTATTTATCAATCTAGCTATCTAGCTATCTATCAATCTAGCTATCTATCAATCTAGCTATCTATCTAGCTATCTATCTATCTAGCTATCCAGCTATCTATCAATCTAGCTATCTAGCTGTCTAGCTATCTAGCTATCTATCAATCTAGCTATCTATCTATCTATCAATCTAGATATCCAGCTATCTATCAATCTAGCTAGATATCTAGCTATCTAGCTATCAAGCTATCCAGCTATCTATCTAGCTATCTAGCTAGCTAGCTATCTAGCTATCTATCACTCTAGCTACCTATCAATCTAGCTATCTATCAGCTAGATAGCTAGATTATCTAGCTATCTAGCTATCTATCAATCTAGCTATCTAGCTATCTAGCTAGCTATCCAGCTATCTAGCTAATTATCAATCTAGCTATCTAGCTATCTATCAATCTAGCTATCTAGCTATCTATCTAGCTATCTAGTTATCTAGCTATCTATCAATCTAGCTAGCTATCTAGCTATCTATCTAGCTATCTAGCTATATAGCTATCTATCTATCTATCTAGCTATCTATCTAGCTATCTATCTAGCTATCTATATATCTATCAATCTAGCTATCTAGCTATCTGTCTAGCTATCTAGCTATCTATCAGATAGATACCTAGATTATCTAGCTATCTAGCTATCTATCAATCTATCTAGCTATCTATCTAGCTATCTATCAATCTATCTAGCTATCTATCTAGCTATCTATCAATCTAGCTATCTATCAATCTAGCTATCTATCAATCTAGCTAGCTATCTAGCTATTTAGCTAGCTATCTAGGTATCTAGCTATCTAGCTAGCTAGCTAGCTAGCTAGCTAGCTATCAATCTAGCTATCTAGTTATCTATCAATCTAGCTATCTAGCTATCTATCAATCTAGCTAGAAATCTAGCTATCTAGCTATCTATCTATC
>NC_141694.1:1018065691-1018078191 GCF_964263255.1 Lissotriton vulgaris
GAAATCTAGCTATCTAGCTATCTATCTATCTAGCTATCTAGCTATCTATCTATCTAGCTATCTATCTAGCTATCTATCAATCTAGCTATCTATCAATCTATCAATCTAGCTAGATATCTAGCTATCTAGCTATCTATCTATCTAGGTATCTATCTGGCTATCTAGCTAGCTATCGATCTAGCTATCTAGCTATCTAGCTATCTATCTAGCTATCAATCTGGCTATCTAGCTATCTATCAATCTAGCTATCTATCAGCTAGATAGCTACATTATCTAGCTATCTAGCTATCTATCAATCTAGCTATCTAGCTATCTATCTAGCTATCAAGCTGGCTATCTAGCTATCTAGCTATCTATCTAGCTATCTATCTATCAATCTAGCTAGCTATCTAGCTATCTATCTAGCTATCTTGCTATCTAGCTATCTATCTAGCTATCAAGCTATCTATCTATCTATCTATCTATCTATCTATCTATCTATCTATCTATCTATCTATCTATCTATCTATCTATCTATCTATCTATCTATCTATCTATCTAGCTATCTAGCTATCTATCAATCTAGCTAGCTATGTAGCTATCTATCTATCTATCTAGCTATCTAGCTATCTAGCTATCTAGCTAGCTATCTAGCAATCTATCAATCTAGCTATCTAGCTATCTAGCTATCTATCAATCTAGCTAGATATCTAGCTTTCTAGCTATCTAGCAATCAAGCTATCTAGCTATCTATCTAGCTAGCTAGCTAGCTATCTAGCTATCTATCAATCTAGCTACCTATCAATCTAGCTATCAATCTAGCTAGATATCTAGCTAGCTAGCTATCTAGCTATCTATTTAGCTATCTAGCTATCTATCTAGCTATCTAGCTATATAGCTATCTATCTAGCTATCTAGCTATCTATCAATCTAGCTATCTAGCTATCTATCAATCTAGCTAGCTATGTAGCTATCTATCTAGCTATCTAGCTAGCTAGCTATCTATCAATCTAGCTATCTATCAGCTAGATAGCTAGATTATCTAGCTATCTAGCTATCTATCAATCTAGCTATCTGGCTATCTATCTAGCTATTTATCAAACTAGCTATCTATCTATCTAGCTATCTATCAATCTAGCTATCTAGCTATCTATCAATCTAGCTATCTAGCTATCTATCTAGCTATCTAGCTATCTAACTATCTAGCTATCCAGCTATCTGTCAATCTAGCTATCTAGCTGTCTAGCTATCCAGCTATCTATCAATCTAGCTATCTAGCTATCTATCAATCTAGCTATCTAGCTATCTATCAGTCTAGCTAGCTATCAAGTTATCTACCTATCTATCTAGCTATCTAGCTATCTAGCTATCTATCTAGCTATCTAGATAGCTAGCTATCTAGCTTTCTATCTAGCTATCTATCTAGCTATCTAGATAGCTATCTAGCTACCTAGCTAGCTATCTAGATATCTATCAATCTAGCTATCTAGCTATCTAGCCAGCTATCTAGCTATCTGACTATCTATCTAGCTATCAAGCTATCTAGCTATCTATCAATCTAGCTATCTAGCTATCTATCTATCTATCTATCTATCTATCTATCTATCTATCTATCTATCTATCTATCTATCTATCTATCTATCTATCTATCTATCTATCTATCTATCTATCTATCTATCTATCTATCTATCTATCTAGCTATCTAGCTATCTAGCTATCTATCAATCTTGCTATCTAGCTATCTATCAATCTATCTATCTATCTATCTATCTATCTATCTATCTATCTATCTATCTATCTATCTATCTATCTATCTATCTATCTATCTATCTATCTATCTATCTATCTATCTAGCTATCTAGCTATCTATCTATCTATCAATCTAGCTATCTAGCTAGCTATCTAGCTATCTATCAGAAAGATAGCTAGATTATCTAGCTAGCTATCAATCTATCAATCTATCTATCTATCTATCTATCTATCTATCTATCTATCTATCTATCTATCTATCTATCTATCTATCTATCTATCTATCTATCTATCTATCTATCTAGCTATCTAGCTAGCTATCTAGCTATCTAGCTATCTAGCTATCTAGCTATCTAGCTATCTAGCTATCTATCAATCTTGCTATCTAGCTATCTAGCTATCTATCAATCTATCTATCTATCTATCTATCTATCTATCTATCTATCTATCTATCTATCTATCTATCTATCTATCTATCTATCTATCTATCTATCTATCTATCTATCTATCTATCTATCTATCTATCTATCTATCTATCTATCTATCTATCTATCTATCTATCTATCTATCTATCTATCTATCTATCTATCTATCTATCTATCTATCTATCTAGCTATCTATCAATCTTGCTATCTAGCTATCTAGCTATCTATCAATCTATCTATCTATCTATCTATCTATCTATCTATCTATCTATCTATCTATCTATCTATCTATCTATCTATCTATCTATCTATCTATCTATCTATCTATCTATCTATCTATCTATCTATCTATCTATCTATCTATCTATCTATCTATCTATCTATCTATCTATCTATCTATCTATCAATCTAGCGATCTAGCTAGCTATCTAGCTATCTATCAATCTATCTAGCTATCTATCTAGCTATCTAGCTATCTATCAATCTAGCTATCCATCAATCTAGCTAGCTATGTAGCTATCTAGCTAGCTAGCTATCTATCAATCTAGCTATCTATCAGCTAGATAGCTAGATTATCTAGCTATCTAGCTATCTATCAATCTAGCTATCTGGCTATCTATCTAGCTATTTATCAAACTAGCTATCTAGCTATCTAGCTATCTATCAATCTAGCTATCTAGCTATCTATCAATCTAGCTATCTAGCTATCTATCTAGCTATCTAACTATCTAGCTATCCAGCTATCTGTCAATTTAGCTATCTAGCTGTCTAGCTATCCAGCTATCTATCAATCTAGCTATCTAGCTATCTATCAATCTAGCTATCTAGCTATCTATCAGTCTAGCTAGCTATCAAGTTATCTACCTATCTATCTAGCTATCTAGCTATCTATCTAGCAATCTATCTAGCTATCTATCTAGCAATCTAGCTAGCTATCTAGCTATCTAGCTATCTAGCTATCTATCTAGCTATCTAGATAGCTAGCTATCTAGCTTTCTATCTAGCTATATATCTAGCTATCTAGATAGCTATCTAGCTACCTAGCTAGCTATCTAGATATCTATCAATCTAGCTATCTAGCTATCTAGCCAGCTATCTAGCTATCTATCTAGCTATCAAGCTATCTAGCTATCTATCAATCATCTATCTATCTATCTATCTATCTATCTATCTATCTATCTATCTATCTATCTATCTATCTATCTATCTATCTATCTATCTATCTATCTATCTATCTATCTATCTATCTATCTATCTATCTATCTATTTATCTATCTATCTATCTATCTATCTATCTATCTATCTATCTATCTATCTATCTATCTATCTATCTATCTATCTATCTATCTATCTAGCTATCTATCTATCAATCTAGCTATCTATCAATCTAGCTATCTATCAATATATCAATCTAGCTAGATATCTAGCTATCTAGCTATCTATCTATCTATCTAGCTATCTATCTAGCTATCTATCTGGCTATCTATCTATCTATCTATCTATCTATCTATCTATCTATCTATCTATCTATCTATCTATCTATCTATCTATCTATCTATCTATCTATCTATCTATCTATCTATCTATCTATCTATCTATCTATCTATCTATCTATCTATCTATCTATCCAGCTATCCATCTAGCTATCTATCTAGCTATCTAGCTATCTAGCTATCTAGCTATCTAGCTATCTATCTATCTATCAATCTAGCTATCTAGCTAGCTATCTAGCTATCTATCAGAAAGATAGCTAGATTATCTAGCTAGCTATCAATCTATCTATCTATCTATCTATCTATCTATCTATCTATCTATCTATCTATCTATCTATCTATCTATCTATCTATCTATCTATCAGATAGATAGCTAGATTATCTAGCTATCTATCAATCTATCTAGCTATCTATCTAGCTATCTATCAATCTAGCTATCTAGCTATCTATCTATCTATCAATCTAGCTATCTAGCTATCTATCAATCTAGCTATCTATCAAGTTATCTACCCATCTATCTAGCTATCTATCTAGCTATCTAGCTAGCTATCTAGCTATCTAGCTAGCTATCGATCTAGCTATCTAGCTATCTAGCTATCTAGCTAGCTATCTAGCAATCTATCAGTCTAGCTATCTAGCTATCTATCAATCTAGCTATCTAGCTATCTATCAATCTAGCTATCTAGCTATCTATCAATCTAGCTAGCTATCAAGTTATCTACCTATCTATCTAGCTATTTATCAAACTAGCTATCTAGCTATCTTTCAATCTAGCTATCTAGCTATCTAACTATCTAGCTATCCAGCTATCTATCAATCTAGCTATCTAGCTGTCTAGCTATCAAGCTATCTATCAATCTAGCTATCTATCAATCTAGCTATCTAGCTATCTATCAATCTATCTATCTATCTATCTATCTATCTATCTATCTATCTATCTATCTATCTATCTATCTATCTATCTATCTATCTATCTATCTATCTATCTATCAATCTAGCGATCTAGCTATCTATCAATCTAGCTAGTTCTATTGATCTAGCTAGCTATGTATCTATCTATCTATCTATCTATCTATCTATCTATCTATCTATCTATCTATCTATCTATCTATCTATCTATCTATCTATCTATCTATCTATCTATCTATCTATCTATCTATCTATCTATCTATCTATCTATCTATCTATCTATCTATCTATCTTCCTATCTATCTATCTATCTATCTATCTATCTATCTATCTATCTATCTATCTATCTATCTATCTATCTATCTATCTATCTATCTATCAATCTAGCTATCTAGATAGATATCTAGATTATCTAGCTATCTATCAGATAGATATCTAGATTATCTAGCTATCTATCAATCTATCTAGCTATCTATCTAGCTATCTAGCTATCTATCAATCTAGCTATCTATCAATCTAGCTATCTATCAATATATCAATCTAGCTAGATATCTAGCTATCTAGCTATCTATCTATCTATCTAGCTATCTATCTAGCTATCTATCTGGCTATCTAGCTAGCTATCGATCTAGCTATCTAGCTATCTAGCTATCTATCTAGCTATCAATCTGGCTATCTAGCTATCTATCAATCTAGCTATCTATCAGCTAGATAGCTACATTATCTAGCTATCTAGCTATCTATCAATCTAGCTATCTAGCTATCTATCTAGCTATCAAGCTGGCTATCTAGCTATCTAGCTATCTATCAATCTAGCTATCTATCAGCTAGATAGCTAGATTATCTAGCTATCTAGCTATCTAGCTACCTAGCTATCTATCTAGCTATCTAGCTATCTAGCTATCTAGCTATCTATCAATCTAGCTATCTATCTAGCTATCTAACTATCTAGCTATCTAGCTATCTAGCTATCTATCTATCTAGCAATCTATCTATCTATCTATCTATCTATCTATCTATCTATCTATCTATCTATCTATCTATCTATCTATCTATCTATCTATCTATCTATCTATCTATCTATCTATCTATCTATCTATCTATCTATCTATCTATCTATCTATCTATCTATCTATCTATCTATCCAGCCATCTAGCTATCTAGCTATCTATCAATCTAGCTATCTAGATATCTATCAATTTAGCTAGCTATCTAGCTATCTATCTATCTATCTATCTAGGTATCTAGCTATCTAGCTATCTATCTATCTATCTATCTATCTATCTATCTATCTATCTATCTATCTATCTATCTATCTATCTATCTATCTATCTATCTATCTATCTATCTATCTATCTATCTATCTATCTATCTATCTATCTAGCAATCTAGCAATCTAGCTATCTAGCTATCTATCAATCTAGCTAGATATCTAGCTTTCTAGCTATCTAGCTATCAAGCTATCTAGCTATCTATCTATCTAGCTAGCTAGCTATCTAGCTATCTATCAATCTAGCTACCTATCAATCTAGCTATCAATCTAGCTAGATATCTAGCTTTCTAGCTATCTAGCTATCAAGCTATCTAGCTATCTATCTATCTAGCTAGCTAGCTATCTAGCTATCTATCAATCTAGCTACCTATCAATCTAGCTATCAATCTAGCTAGATATCTAGCTAGCTATCCAGCTATCTATTTAGCTAGCTAGCTATCTAGCTATCTAGCTAGCTATCTAGCAATCTATCAATCTAGCTATCTAGCTATCTATCATTCTAGCTAGATATCTAGCTATCTAGCTATCTAGCTATCAAGCTATCTAGTATCTATCTAGCTATCTAGCTAGCTATCTAGCTATCTATCAATCTATCTATCTATCTATCTATCTATCTATCTATCTATCTATCTATCTATCTATCTATCTATCTATCTATCTATCTATCTATCTATCTATCTATCTATCTATCTATCTATCTATCTATCTATCTATCTATCTATCTATCTATCTATCTATCTATCTATCTATCTATCTATCTATCTATCTATCAATCTAGCTAGCTATCAGGCTATCTATCTATCTATCTATCTATCTATCTATCTATCTATCTATCTATCTATCTATCTATCTATCTATCTATCTATCTATCTATCTATCTATCTATCTATCTATCTATCTATCTATCTATCTAGCTATCTAGCTATCTATCTATCTATCAATCTAGCTATCTAGCTAGCTATCTAGCTATCTATCAGAAAGATAGCTAGATTATCTAGCTAGCTATCAATCTATCAATCTATCTATCTATCTATCTATCTATCTATCTATCTATCTATCTATCTATCTATCTATCTATCTATCTATCTATCTATCTATCTATCTATCTATCTAGCTATCTAGCTATCTAGCTATCTATCAATCTTGCTATCTAGCTATCTAGCTATCTATCAATCTATCTATCTATCTATCTATCTATCTATCTATCTATCTATCTATCTATCTATCTATCTATCTATCTATCTATCTATCTATCTATCTATCTATCTATCTATCTATCTATCTATCTATCTATCTATCTATCTATCTATCTATCTATCTATCTATCTATCTATCTATCTATCTATCTATCTATCTATCTATCTAGCGATCTATCTAGCTATCTATCTAGCAATCTAGCTAGCTATCTAGCTATCTAGCTATCTAGCTATCTATCTAGCTATCTAGATAGCTAGCTATCTAGCTTTCTATCTAGCTATATATCTAGCTATCTAGATAGCTATCTAGCTACCTAGCTAGCTATCTAGATATCTATCAATCTAGCTATCTAGCTATCTAGCCAGCTATCTAGCTATCTAGCTATCTGGCTATCTATCTAGCTATTTATCAAACTAGCTATCTAGCTATCTATCAATCTAGCTATCTAGCTATCTATCAATCTAGCTATCTAGCTATCTATCTAGCTATCTAACTATCTAGCTATCCAGCTATCTGTCAATTTAGCTATCTAGCTGTCTAGCTATCCAGCTATCTATCAATCTAGCTATCTAGCTATCTATCAATCTAGCTATCTAGCTATCTATCAGTCTAGCTAGCTATCAAGTTATCTACCTATCTATCTAGCTATCTAGCTATCTATCTAGCAATCTATCTAGCTATCTATCTAGCAATCTAGCTAGCTATCTAGCTATCTAGCTATCTAGCTATCTATCTAGCTATCTAGATAGCTAGCTATCTAGCTTTCTATCTAGCTATATATCTAGCTATCTAGATAGCTATCTAGCTACCTAGCTAGCTATCTAGATATCTATCAATCTAGCTATCTAGCTATCTAGCCAGCTATCTAGCTATCTAGCTATCTATCTAGCTATCAAGCTATCTAGCTATCTATCAATCATCTATCTATCTATCTATCTATCTATCTATCTATCTATCTATCTATCTATCTACTATCTATCTATCTATCTATCTATCTATCTATCTATCTATCTATCTATCTATCTATCTATCTATCTATCTATCTAGCTATCTAGCTATCTAGCTATCTAGCTGTCTATCTAGCTATCTAGCTATCTAGCTATCTAGCTATCTATCAATCTTGCTATCTAGCTATCTAGCTATCTATCAATCTATCTATCTATCTATCTATCTATCTATCTATCTATCTATCTATCTATCTATCTATCTATCTATCTATCTATCTATCTATCTATCTATCTATCTATCTATCTATCTATCTATCTATCTATCTATCTATCTATCTTCCTATCTATCTATCTATCTATCTATCTATCTATCTATCTATCTATCTATCTATCTATCTATCTATCTATCTATCTATCTATCTATCTATCTATCTATCTATCTATCTATCTATCTATCTATCTATCTATCTATCTATCTATCTATCTATCTATCTATCTATCAATCTAGCTATCTAGATAGATATCTAGATTATCTAGCTATCTATCAATCTAGCTATCTATCAATCTAGCTATCTATCAATATATCAATCTAGCTAGATATCTAGCTATCTAGCTATCTATCTATCTATCTATCTATCTATCTATCTATCTATCTATCTATCTATCTATCTATCTATCTATCTATCTATCTATCTATCTATCTATCTATCTATCTATCTATCTATCTATCTATCTATCTATCTATCTATCTATCTATCTATCTATCTATCTATCTATCTATCTATCTATCTATCTATCTATCTATCTATCTATCTATCTATCTATCTATCTATCTATCTATCTATCAATCTAGCTATCTAGATAGATATCTAGATTATCTAGCTATCTATCAGATAGATATCTAGATTATCTAGCTATCTATCAATCTATCTAGCTATCTATCTAGCTATCTAGCTATCTATCAATCTAGCTATCTATCAATCTAGCTATCTATCAATATATCAATCTAGCTAGATATCTAGCTATCTAGCTATCTATCTATCTATCTAGCTATCTATCTAGCTATCTATCTGGCTATCTAGCTAGCTATCGATCTAGCTATCTAGCTATCTAGCTATCTATCTAGCTATCAATCTGGCTATCTAGCTATCTATCAATCTAGCTATCTATCAGCTAGATAGCTACATTATCTAGCTATCTAGCTATCTATCAATCTAGCTATCTAGCTATCTATCTAGCTATCAAGCTGGCTATCTAGCTATCTAGCTATCTATCAATCTAGCTATCTATCAGCTAGATAGCTAGATTATCTAGCTATCTAGCTATCTAGCTACCTAGCTATCTATCTAGCTATCTAGCTATCTAGCTATCTAGCTATCTATCAATCTAGCTATCTATCTAGCTATCTAACTATCTAGCTATCTAGCTATCTAGCTATCTATCTATCTAGCAATCTATCTATCTATCTATCTATCTATCTATCTATCTATCTATCTATCTATCTATCTATCTATCTATCTATCTATCTATCTATCTATCTATCTATCTATCCAGCTATCTAGCTATCTAGCTATCTATCAATCTAGCTATCTAGATATCTATCAATTTAGCTAGCTATCTAGCTATCTATCTATCTATCTATCTAGGTATCTAGCTATCTAGCTATCTATCTATCTATCTATCTATCTATCTATCTATCTATCTATCTATCTATCTATCTATCTATCTATCTATCTATCTATCTATCTATCTATCTATCTATCTATCTATCTATCTATCTATCTATCTATCTAGCAATCTAGCAATCTAGCTATCTAGCTATCTATCAATCTAGCTAGATATCTAGCTTTCTAGCTATCTAGCTATCAAGCTATCTAGCTATCTATCTATCTAGCTAGCTAGCTATCTAGCTATCTATCAATCTAGCTACCTATCAATCTAGCTATCAATCTAGCTAGATATCTAGCTAGCTATCCAGCTATCTATTTAGCTAGCTAGCTATCTAGCTATCTAGCTAGCTATCTAGCAATCTATCAATCTAGCTATCTAGCTATCTATCATTCTAGCTAGATATCTAGCTATCTAGCTATCTAGCTATCAAGCTATCTAGTATCTATCTAGCTATCTAGCTAGCTATCTAGCTATCTATCAATCTATCTATCTATCTATCTATCTATCTATCTATCTATCTATCTATCTATCTATCTATCTATCTATCTATCTATCTATCTATCTATCTATCTATCTATCTATCTATCTATCTATCTATCTATCTATCTATCTATCTATCTATCTATCAATCTAGCTATCTAACTATCTATCAATCTAGCTAGCTATCAGGCTATCTATCTATCTATCTATCTATCTATCTATCTATCTATCTATCTATCTATCTATCTATCTATCTATCTATCTATCTATCTATCTATCTATCTATCTATCTATCTATCTATCTATCTATCTATCTATCTATCTATCTATCTATCTATCTATCTATCTATCTATCTATCTATCTATCTATCTATCTATCAATCTAGCTATCTAGATAGATATCTAGATTATCTAGCTATCTATCAATCTAGCTATCTATCAATCTAGCTATCTATCAATATATCAATCTAGCTAGATATCTAGCTATCTAGCTATCTATCTATCTATCTATCTATCTATCTATCTATCTATCTATCTATCTATCTATCTATCTATCTATCTATCTATCTATCTATCTATCTATCTATCTATCTATCTATCTATCTATCTATCTATCTATCTATCTATCTTCCTATCTATCTATCTATCTATCTATCTATCTATCTATCTATCTATCTATCTATCTATCTATCTATCTATCTATCTATCTATCTATCTATCTATCTATCTATCTATCTATCTATCTATCAATCTAGCTATCTAGATAGATATCTAGATTATCTAGCTATCTATCAGATAGATATCTAGATTATCTAGCTATCTATCAATCTATCTAGCTATCTATCTAGCTATCTAGCTATCTATCAATCTAGCTATCTATCAATCTAGCTATCTATCAATATATCAATCTAGCTAGATATCTAGCTATCTAGCTATCTATCTATCTATCTAGCTAGATATCTAGCTTTCTAGCTATCTAGCTATCTATCTAGCTATCAATCTGGCTATCTAGCTATCTATCAATCTAGCTATCTATCAGCTAGATAGCTACATTATCTAGCTATCTAGCTATCTATCAATCTAGCTATCTAGCTATCTATCTAGCTATCAAGCTGGCTATCTAGCTATCTAGCTATCTATCAATCTAGCTATCTATCAGCTAGATAGCTAGATTATCTAGCTATCTAGCTATCTAGCTACCTAGCTATCTATCTAGCTATCTAGCTATCTAGCTATCTAGCTATCTATCAATCTAGCTATCTATCTAGCTATCTAACTATCTAGCTATCTAGCTATCTAGCTATCTATCTATCTAGCAATCTATCTATCTATCTATCTATCTATCTATCTATCTATCTATCTATCTATCTATCTATCTATCTATCTATCTATCTATCTATCTATCTATCTATCTATCTATCTATCTATCTATCTATCTATCTATCTATCCAGCTATCTAGCTATCTAGCTATCTATCAATCTAGCTATCTAGATATCTATCAATTTAGCTAGCTATCTAGCTATCTATCTATCTATCTAGGTATCTAGCTATCTAGCTATCTATCTATCTATCTAGCTATCTATCTATCTATCTATCTATCTATCTATCTATCTATCTATCTATCTATCTATCTATCTATATCTATCTATCTATCTATCTATCTATCTATCTATCTATCTATCTATCTATCTATCTATCTATCTATCTATCTATCTATCTATCTATCTATCTATCTATCTATCTATCTATCTATCTATCTATCTATCTATCTATCTATCTAGCAATCTAGCAATCTAGCTATCTAGCTATCTATCAATCTAGCTAGATATCTAGCTTTCTAGCTATCTAGCTATCAAGCTATCTAGCTATCTATCTATCTAGCTAGCTAGCTATCTAGCTATCTATCAATCTAGCTACCTATCAATCTAGCTATCAATCTAGCTAGATATCTAGCTAGCTATCCAGCTATCTATTTAGCTAGCTAGCTATCTAGCTATCTAGCTAGCTATCTAGCAATCTATCAATCTAGCTATCTAGCTATCTATCATTCTAGCTAGATATCTAGCTATCTAGCTATCTAGCTATCAAGCTATCTAGTATCTATCTATCTATCGATCGATCTATCTATCTATCTATCTATCTATCTATCTATCTATCTATCTATCTATCTATCTATCTATCTATCTATCTATCTATCTATCTATCTATCTATCTATCTATCTATCTATCTATCTATCTATCTATCTAGCTATCTAACTATCTATCAATCTAGCTAGCTATCAGGCTATCTATCTATCTACCTATCTATCTATCTATCTATCTATCTATCTATCTATCTATCTATCTATCTATCTATCTATCTATCTATCTATCTAT
>NC_141694.1:1018083191-1018090691 GCF_964263255.1 Lissotriton vulgaris
GATATCTAGCTATCTAGCTATCTAGCTATCAAGCTATCTAGTATCTATCTAGCTATCTAGCTAGCTATCTATCTATCTATCGATCTATCTATCTATCTATCTATCTATCTATCTATCTATCTATCTATCTATCTATCTATCTATCTATCTATCTATCTATCTATCTATCTATCTATCTATCTATCTATCTATCAATCTAGCTATCTATCTATCTATCTATCTAGCTATCTATCTAGCTATCTATCTATCTATCTATCTATCTATCTATCTATCTATCTATCTATCTATCTATCTATATATCTATCTATCTATCTATCCAGCTATCTAGCTATCTAGCTATCTATCAATCTAGCTATCTAGATATCTATCAATTTAGCTAGCTATCTAGCTATCTATCTATCTATCTAGGTATCTAGCTATCTAGCTATCTATCTATCTATCTATCTATCTATCTATCTATCTATCTATCTATCTATCTATCTATCTATCTATCTATCTATCTATCTATCTATCTATCTATCTATCTATCTATCTATCTAGCAATCTAGCAATCTAGCTATCTAGCTATCTATCAATCTAGCTAGATATCTAGCTTTCTAGCTATCTAGCTATCAAGCTATCTAGCTATCTATCTATCTAGCTAGCTAGCTATCTAGCTATCTATCAATCTAGCTACCTATCAATCTAGCTATCAATCTAGCTAGATATCTAGCTAGCTATCCAGCTATCTATTTAGCTAGCTAGCTATCTAGCTATCTAGCTAGCTATCTAGCAATCTATCAATCTAGCTATCTAGTTATCTATCATTCTAGCTAGATATCTAGCTATCTAGCTATCTAGCTATCAAGCTATCTAGTATCTATCTAGCTATCTAGCTAGCTATCTATCTATCTATCGATCTATCTATCTATCTATCTATCTATCTATCTATCTATCTATCTATCTATCTATCTATCTATCTATCTATCTATCTATCTATCTATCTAGCTATCTATCTAGCTATCTAACTATCTATCAATCTAGCTAGCTATCAGGCTATCTATCTATCTATCTATCTATCTATCTATCTATCTATCTATCTATCTATCTATCTATCTATCTATCTATCTATCTATCTATCTATCTATCTATCTATCTATCTATCTATCTATCTATCTATCTATCTATCTATCTATCTATCTATCTATCTATCTATCTATCCAGCTATCTAGCTATCTAGCTATCTATCAATCTAGCTATCTAGATATCTATCAATTTAGCTAGCTATCTAGCTATCTATCTATCTATCTAGGTATCTAGCTATCTATCTATCTATCTATCTATCTATCTATCTATCTATCTATCTATCTATCTATCTATCTATCTATCTATCTATCTATCTATCTATCTATCTATCTATCTATCTATCTATCTATCTATCTATCTATCTATCTATCTATCAATCTAGCAATCTAGCTATCTAGCTATCTATCAATCTAGCTAGATATCTAGCTTTCTAGCTATCTAGCTATCAAGCTATCTAGCTATCTATCTATCTAGCTAGCTAGCTATCTAGCTATCTATCAATCTAGCTACCTATCAATCTAGCTATCAATCTAGCTAGATATCTAGCTAGCTATCCAGCTATCTATTTAGCTAGCTAGCTATCTAGCTAGCTATCTAGCAATCTATCAATCTAGCTATCTAGTTATCTATCATTCTAGCTAGATATCTAGCTATCTAGCTATCTAGCTATCAAGCTATCTAGTATCTATCTAGCTATCTAGCTAGCTATCTATCTATCTATCGATCTATCTATCTATCTATCTATCTATCTATCTATCTATCTATCTATCTATCTATCTATCTATCTATCTATCTATCTATCTATCTATCTATCTATCTATCTATCTATCTATCTATCAATCTAGCTATCTATCTATCTATCTATCTAGCTATCTATCTAGCTATCTATCTATCTATCTATCTATCTATCTATCTATCTATCTATCTATCTATCTATCTATCTATATATCTATCTATCTATCTATCCAGCTATCTAGCTATCTAGCTATCTATCAATCTAGCTATCTAGATATCTATCAATTTAGCTAGCTATCTAGCTATCTATCTATCTATCTAGGTATCTAGCTATCTAGCTATCTATCTATCTATCTATCTATCTATCTATCTATCTATCTATCTATCTATCTATCTATCTATCTATCTATCTATCTATCTATCTATCTATCTATCTATCTATCTATCTAGCAATCTAGCAATCTAGCTATCTAGCTATCTATCAATCTAGCTAGATATCTAGCTTTCTAGCTATCTAGCTATCAAGCTATCTAGCTATCTATCTATCTAGCTAGCTAGCTATCTAGCTATCTATCAATCTAGCTACCTATCAATCTAGCTATCAATCTAGCTAGATATCTAGCTAGCTATCCAGCTATCTATTTAGCTAGCTAGCTATCTAGCTATCTAGCTAGCTATCTAGCAATCTATCAATCTAGCTATCTAGTTATCTATCATTCTAGCTAGATATCTAGCTATCTAGCTATCTAGCTATCAAGCTATCTAGTATCTATCTAGCTATCTAGCTAGCTATCTATCTATCTATCGATCTATCTATCTATCTATCTATCTATCTATCTATCTATCTATCTATCTATCTATCTATCTATCTATCTATCTATCTATCTATCTATCTATCTATCTATCTATCTATCTATCTATCTATCTATCTAGCTATCTATCTAGCTATCTAACTATCTATCAATCTAGCTAGCTATCAGGCTATCTATCTATCTATCTATCTATCTATCTATCTATCTATCTATCTATCTATCTATCTATCTATCTATCTATCTATCTATCTATCTATCTATCTATCTATCTATCTATCTATCTATCTATCTATCTATCTATCTATCTAGCTATCTAGCTATCTAGCTATCTATCTATCTATCAATCTAGCTATCTAGCTAGCTATCTAGCTATCTATCAGAAAGATAGCTAGATTATCTAGCTAGCTATCAATCTATCAATCTATCTATCTATCTATCTATCTATCTATCTATCTATCTATCTATCTATCTATCTATCTATCTATCTATCTATCTATCTATCTATCTATCTATCTATCTATCTATATATCTATCTATCTATCTATCTATCTATCTATCTATCTATCTAGCTATCTAGCTATCTAGCTATCTAGCTATCTAGCCAGCTATCTAGCTATCTAGCTATCTATCTAGCTATCAAGCTATCTAGCTATCTATCAATCATCTATCTATCTATCTATCTATCTATCTATCTATCTATCTATCTATCTATCTATCTATCTATCTATCTATCTATCTATCTATCTATCTATCTATCTATCTATCTATCTATGTATCTATCTAGCTATCTAGCTATCTAGCTATCTAGCTATCTAGCTGTCTATCTAGCTATCTAGCTATCTAGCTATCTAGCTATCTATCAATCTTGCTATCTAGCTATCTAGCTATCTATCAATCCATCTATCTATCTATCTATCTATCTATCTATCTATCTATCTATCTATCTATCTATCTATCTATCTATCTTCTATCTATCTATCTATCTATCTATCTATCTATCTATCCAGCTATCTATCTAGCTATCTATCTAGCTATCTAGCTATCTAGCTATCTAGCTATCTATCTATCTATCAATCTAGCTATCTAGCTAGCTATCTAGCTATCTATCAGAAAGATAGCTAGATTATCTAGCTAGCTATCAATCTATCTATCTATCTATCTATCTATCTATCTATCTATCTATCTATCTATCTATCTATCTATCTATCTATCTATCTATCTATCTATCTATCTATCTATCTATCTATCTATCTATCTATCTATCAGATAGATAGCTAGATTATCTAGCTATCTATCAATCTATCTAGCTATCTATCTAGCTATCTATCAATCTAGCTATCTAGCTATCTAGCTATCTATCAATCTAGCTATCTAGCTATCTATCAATCTAGCTATCTATCAAGTTATCTACCCATCTATCTAGCTATCTATCTAGCTATCTAGCTAGCTATCTAGCTATCTAGCTAGCTATCGATCTAGCTATCTAGCTATCTAGCTATCTAGCTATCTAGCTATCAATCTAGCTATCTAGCTATCTATCTAGCTATCCAGCTATCAAGCTATTTATCTATCTAGATGTCTATCAATCTAGCTATATAGCTGTCTAGCTATCAAGCTATCTATCAATCTAGCTATCTAGCTATCTATCAATCTAGCTATCTAGCTATCTATCAATCTAGCTAGCTATCAAGTTATCTACCTATCTATCTAGCTATTTATCAAACTAGCTATCTAGCTATCTATCAATCTAGCTATCTAGCTGTCTATCAATCTAGCTATCTAGCTATTTATCTAGCTATCTAGCTATCTAACTATCTAGCTATCCAGCTATCTATCAATCTAGCTATCTAGCTGTCTAGCTATCAAGCTATCTATCAATCTAGCTATCTATCAATCTAGCTATCTAGCTATCTATCAATCTAGCTAGCTATCAAGTTATCTACCTATCTATCTAGCTATCTAGCTAGCTATCTAGCTATCTAGCTAGCTATCTAGCTATCTAGCTAGCTATCTAGCAATCTATCAATCTAGCTATCTAGCTATCTATCAATCTAGCTAGTTCTATTGATCTAGCTAGCTATGTATCTATCTATCTATCTATCTATCTATCTATCTATCTATCTATCTATCTATCTATCTATCTATCTATCTATCTATCTATCTATCTATCTATCTATCTATCTATCTATCTATCTATCTATCTATCTATCTATCTATCTATCTATCTATCTATCTATCTATCTATCTATCTATCTAGCGATCTAGCTAGCGATCTAGCTATCTATCAATCTATCTAGCTATCTATCTAGCTATCTAGCTATCTATCAATCTAGCTCATCTATCAATCTAGCTATCTAGCTATCTATCAATCTAGCTCATCTATCAATCTAGCTATCTAGCTATCTATCAATCTAGCTATCTAGCTATCTATCTAGCTATCAATCTGGCTATCTAGCTATCTAGCTATCTATCAATCTAGCTATCTATCAGCTAGATAGCTAGATTATCTAGCTATCTAGCTATCTAGCTATCTAGCTATATATCTAGCTATCCAGCTATCTAGCTATTTATCTATCTAGCTATCTATCAATCTAGCTATCTAGCTGTCTAGCTATCAAGCTATCTATCAATCTAGCTATCTAGCTATCTATCAATCTAGCTATCTATCTATCTATCTATCTATCTATCTATCTATCTATCTATCTATCTCTATCTATCCATCTATCTATCTATCTATCTATCTATCTATCTATCTATCTATCTATCTATCTATCTATCTATCTATCTATCTATCTATCTATCTATCTATCTATCTATCTATCTATCTATCTATCTATCTATCTATCTATCTATCTATCTTCCTATCTATCTATCTATCTATCTATCTATCTATCTATCTATCTATCTATCTATCTATCTATCTATCTATCTATCTATCTATCTATCTATCTATCTATCTATCTATCTATCTATCTAGATAGATATCTAGCTATCTATCAGATAGATATCTAGATTATCTAGCTATCTATCAGATAGATATCTAGATTATCTAGCTATCTATCAATCTATCTAGCTATCTATCTAGCTATCTAGCTATCTATCAATCTAGCTATCTATCAATATATCAATCTAGCTAGATATCTAGCTATCTAGCTATCTATCTAGCTATCTATCTATCTATCTAGCTATCTATCTAGCTATCTATCTGGCTATCTAGCTAGCTATCGATCTAGCTATCTAGCTATCTATCTAGCTATCAATCTGGCTATCTAGCTATCTATCAATCTAGCTATCTATCAGCTAGATAGCTACATTATCTAGCTATCTAGCTATCTATCAATCTAGCTATCTAGCTATCTATCTAGCTATCAAGCTGGCTATCTAGCTATCTAGCTATCTATCATTCTAGCTAGATATCTAGCTATCTAGCTATCTAGCTATCAAGCTATCTAGTATCTATCTAGCTATCTAGCTAGCTATCTAGCTATCTATCTATCTATCTATCTATCTATCTATCTATCTATCTATCTATCTATCTATCTATCTATCTATCTATCTATCTATCTATCTATCTATCTATCTATCTATCTATCTATCTATCTATCTATCTAACTATCTAGCTATCTAACTATCTAGCTATCTAGCTATCTATCTATCTAGCAATCTATCTATCTATCTATCTATCTATCTATCTATCTATCTATCTATCTATCTATCTATCTATCTATCTATCTATCTATCTATCTATCTATCTATCTATCAATCTAGCTAGATATCTATCTATCTATCTAGCTAGCTATCTAGCTATCAAGCTATCCATCTATCTATCTATCTATCTATCTATCTATCTATCTATCTATCTATCTATCTATCTATCTATCTATCTATCTATCTATCTATCTATCTATCTATCTATCTATCTATCTATCTATCTATCTATCTATCTATCTATCTATCTATCTATCTATCTATCTATCCAGCTATCTAGCTATCTAGCTATCTATCAATCTAGCTATCTAGATATCTATCAATTTAGCTAGCTATCTAGCTATCTATCTATCTATCTATCTAGGTATCTAGCTATCTAGCTATCTATCTAGCTATCTATCTATCTATCTAGCTATCTATCTATCTATCTATCTATCTATCTATCTATCTATCTATCTATCTATCTATCTATCTATCTATCTATCTATCTATCAATCTATCTATCTATCTATCTATCTATCTATCTATCTATCTATCTATCTATCTATCTATCTATCTATCTATCTATCTATCTATCTATCTATCTATCTATCTATCTATCTATCTATCTATCTATCTATCTATCTATCTATCTAGCAATCTAGCAATCTAGCTATCTAGCTATCTATCAATCTAGCTAGATATCTAGCTTTCTAGCTATCTAGCTATCAAGCTATCTAGCTATCTATCTAGCTAGCTAGCTAGCTATCTAGCTATCTATCAATCTAGCTACCTATCAATCTAGCTATCAATCTAGCTAGATATCTAGCTAGCTATCCAGCTATCTATTTAGCTAGCTAGCTATCTAGCTATCTAGCTAGCTATCTAGCAATCTATCAATCTAGCTATCTAGCTATCTATCATTCTAGCTAGATATCTAGCTATCTAGCTATCTAGCTATCAAGCTATCTAGTATCTATCTAGCTATCTAGCTAGCTATCTATCTATCTATCTATCGATCTATCTATCTATCTATCTATCTATCTATCTATCTATCTATCTATCTATCTATCTATCTATCTATCTATCTATCTATCTATCTATCTATCTATCTATCTATCTATCTATCTATCTATCTATCTATCTATCTATCTATCTATCTATCTATCTATCTATCTATCTATCTATCTAACTATCTATC
>NC_141694.1:1018100691-1018103191 GCF_964263255.1 Lissotriton vulgaris
TATCAATCATCTATCTATCTATCTATCTATCTATCTATCTATCTATCTATCTATCTATCTATCTATCTATCTACCTATCTATCTATCTATCTATCTATCTATCTAGCTATCTAGCTATCTAGCTATCTAGCTATCTAGCTGTCTATCTAGCTATCTAGCTATCTAGCTATCTAGCTATCTATCAATCTTGCTATCTAGCTATCTAGCTATCTATCAATCTATCTATCTATCTATCTATCTATCTATCTATCTATCTATCTATCTATCTATCTATCTAGCTAGCTAGCTATCTAGCTATCTATCAATCTAGCTACCTATCAATCTAGCTATCAATCTAGCTGGATATCTAGCTAGCTATCCAGCTATCTATTTAGCTAGCTAGCTATCTAGCTATCTAGCTAGCTATCTAGCAATCTATCAATCTAGCTATCTAGCTATCTATCATTCTAGCTAGATATCTAGCTATCTAGCTATCTAGCTATCAAGCTATCTAGTATCTATCTAGCTATCTAGCTAGCTATCTATCTATCTATCTATCGATCTATCTATCTATCTATCTATCTATCTATCTATCTATCTATCTATCTATCTATCTATCTATCTATCTATCTATCTATCTATCTATCTATCTATCTATCTATCTATCTATCTATCTATCTATCTATCTATCTATCTATCTAGCTAGCTATCAGGCTATCTATCTATCTACCTATCTGTCTATCTATCTATCTATCTATCTATCTATCTATCTATCTATCTATCTATCTATCTATCTATCTATCTATCTATCTATCTATCTATCTATCTATCTATCTATCTATCTAGCTATCTAGCTATCTATCTATCTAGCTATCTAGCTATCTAGCTATCTATCTATCTATCAATCTAGCTATCTAGCTAGCTATCTAGCTATCTATCAGAAAGATAGCTAGATTATCTAGCTAGCTATCAATCTATCAATCTATCTATCTATCTATCTATCTATCTATCTATCTATCTATCTATCTATCTATCTATCTATCTATCTATCTATCTATCTATCTATCTATCTAGCTATCTAGCTATCTAGCTATCTAGCTATCTATCAATCTTGCTATCTAGCTATCTAGCTATCTATCAATCTATCTATCTATCTATCTATCTATCTATCTATCTATCTATCTATCTATCTATCTATCTATCTATCTATCTATCTATCTATCTATCTATCTATCTATCTAGCGATCTAGCTAGCTATCTAGCTATCTATCAATCTATCTAGCTATCTATCTAGCTATCTAGCTATCTATCAATCTAGCTATCTATCAATCTAGCTAGCTATGTAGCTATCTAGCTAGCTAGCTATCTATCAATCTAGCTATCTATCAGCTAGATAGCTAGATTATCTAGCTATCTAGCTATCTATCAATCTAGCTATCTGGCTATCTATCTAGCTATTTATCAAACTAGCTATCTAGCTATCTATCAATCTAGCTATCTAGCTATCTATCAATCTAGCTATCTAGCTATCTATCTAGCTATCTAACTATCTAGCTATCCAGCTATCTGTCAATTTAGCTATCTAGCTGTCTAGCTATCCAGCTATCTATCAATCTAGCTATCTAGCTATCTATCAATCTAGCTATCTAGCTATCTATCAGTCTAGCTAGCTATCAAGTTATCTACCTATCTATCTAGCTATCTAGCTATCTATCTAGCAATCTATCTAGCTATCTATCTAGCAATCTAGCTAGCTATCTAGCTATCTAGCTATCTAGCTATCTATCTAGCTATCTAGATAGCTAGCTATCTAGCTTTCTATCTAGCTATATATCTAGCTATCTAGATAGCTATCTAGCTACCTAGCTAGCTATCTAGATATCTATCAATCTAGCTATCTAGCTATCTAGCCAGCTATCTAGCTATCTAGCTATCTATCTAGCTATCAAGCTATCTAGCTATCTATCAATCATCTATCTATCTATCTATCTATCTATCTATCTATCTATCTACCTATCTATCTATCTATCTATCTATCTATCTAGCTATCTAGCTATCTAGCTATCTAGCTATCTAGCTGTCTATCTAGCTATCTAGCTATCTAGCTATCTAGCTATCTATCAATCTTGCTATCTAGCTATCTAGCTATCTATCAATCTATCTATCTATCTATCTATCTATCTATCTATCTATCTATCTATCTATCTATCTATCTATCTATCTATCTATCTATCTATCTATCTATCTATCTATCTATCCAGCTATCTATCTAGCTATCTATCTAGCTATCTAGCTATCTAGCTATCTAGCTATCTAGCTATCTATCTATCAAGCTATCTAGTATCTATCTAGCTATCTAGCTAGCTATCTAGCTATCTATCTATCAATCTATCTATCTATCTATCTATCTATCTATCTATCTATCTATCTATCTATCTATCTATCTATCTATCTATCTATCTATCTATCTATCTAACTATCTAGCTATCTAACTATCTAGCTATCTAGCTATCTAGCTATC
>NC_141694.1:1018130691-1018150691 GCF_964263255.1 Lissotriton vulgaris
GCTATCTATCAGCTAGATAGCTACATTATCTAGCTATCTAGCTATCTATCAATCTAGCTATCTAGCTATCTATCTAGCTATCAAGCTGGCTATCTAGCTATCTAGCTATCTATCAATCTAGCTATCTATCAGCTAGATAGCTAGATTATCTAGCTATCTAGCTATCTAGCTACCTAGCTATCTATCTAGCTATCTAGCTATCTAGCTATCTAGCTATCTATCAATCTAGCTATCTATCTAGCTATCTAACTACCTAGCTATCTAGCTATCTAGCTATCTATCTATCTAGCAATCTATCTATCTATCTATCTATCTATCTATCTATCTATCTATCTATCTATCTATCTATCTATCTATCTATCTATCTATCTATCTATCTATCTATCTATCTATCTATCTATCTATCTATCTATCTATCAATCTAGCTAGCTATCTATCTATCTATCTAGCTATCTATCTAGCTATCAAGCTATCCATCTATCTATCTATCTATCTATCTATCTATCTATCTATCTATCTATCTATCTATCTATCTATCTATCTATCTATCTATCTATCCAGCTATCTAGCTATCTAGCTATCTATCAATCTAGCTATCTAGATATCTATCAATTTAGCTAGCTATCTAGCTATCTATCTATCTATCTAGCTATCTATCTATCTATCTAGGTATCTAGCTATCTAGCTATCTATCTATCTATCTATCTATCTATCTATCTATCTATCTATCTATCTATCTATCTATCTATCTATCTATCTATCTATATATCTATCTATCTATCTATCTATCTATCTATCTATCTATCTATCTATCTATCTATCTATCTATCTATCTATCTATCTATCTATCTATCTATCTATCTATCTATCTATCTATCAATCTATCTAGCTATCTATCTAGCTATCTAGCTATCTATCAATCTAGCTATCTATCAATCTACTATCTATCAATATATCAATCTAGCTAGATATCTAGCTATCTAGCTATCTATCTATCTATCTAGCTATCTATCTAGCTATCTATCTGGCTATCTAGCTAGCTATCGATCTAGCTATCTAGCTATCTAGCTATCTATCTAGCTATCAATCTGGCTATCTAGCTATCTATCAATCTAGCTATCTATCAGCTAGATAGCTACATTATCTAGCTATCTAGCTATCTATCAATCTAGCTATCTAGCTATCTATCTAGCTATCAAGCTGGCTATCTAGCTATCTAGCTATCTATCAATCTAGCTATCTATCAGCTAGATAGCTAGATTATCTAGCTATCTAGCTATCTAGCTACCTAGCTATCTATCTAATTATCTAGCTATCTAGCTATCTAGCTATCTATCAATCTAGCTATCTATCTAGCTATCTAACTATCTATCTATCTATCTATCTATCTATCTATCTATCTATCTATCTATCTATCTATCAATCTAGCTAGCTATCTATCTATCTATCTAGCTATCTATCTAGCTATCAAGCTATCCATCTATCTATCTATCTATCTATCTATCTATCTATCTATCTATCTATCTATCTATCTATCTATCTATCTATCTATCTATCTATCTATCTATCTATCTATCTATCTATCTATCTATCTATCTATCTATCTATCTATCCAGCTATCTAGCTATCTAGCTATCTATCAATCTAGCTATCTAGCTGTCTATCAATCTAGCTATCTAGCTATTTATCTAGCTATCTAGCTATCTATCAATCTAGCTGGATATCTAGCTATCTACCAATCTAGCTAGATATCTATCTATCTATCTATCTATCTATCTATCTATCTATCTATCTATCTATCTATCTATCTATCTATCTATCTATCTATCTATCTATCTATCTATCTATCTATCTATCTATCTATCTATCTATCTATCTATCAATCTAGCTATCTATCTAGCTATCTAGCTAGCTATCTAGCTATCTAGCTAGCTATCTAGCAATCTATCAATCTAGCTATCTAGCTATCTATCAATCTAGCTAGATATCTAGCTTTCTAGCTATCTAGCTATCAAGCTATCTAGCTATCTATCTATCTAGCTAGCTAGCTATCTAGCTATCTATCAATCTAGCTACCTATCAATCTAGCTATCAATCTAGCTAGATATCTAGCTAGCTAGCTATCTAGCTATCTATTTAGCTAGCTAGCTATCTAGCTAGCTATCTAGCAATCTATCAATCTAGCTATCTAGCTATCTACCATTCTAGCTAGATATCTAGCTATCTAGCTATCCAGCTATCTAGCTATTTATCTATCTAGCTATCTATCAATCTAGCTATCTAGCTGTCTAGCTATCAAGCTATCTATCAATCTAGCTATCTAGCTATCTATCAATCTAGCTATCTAGCTATCTATCTATCTATCTATCTATCTATCTATCTATCTATCTATCTATCTATCTATCTATCTCTATCTATCCATCTAGCTATCTATCTAGCTATCTATCTATCTATCTATCTATCTATCTATCTATCTATCTATCTATCTATCTATCTATCTATCTATCTATCTATCTATCTATCTATCTATCTATCTATCTATCTATCTATCTATCTATCTATCTATCTATCTATCTTCCTATCTATCTATCTATCTATCTATCTATCTATCTATCTATCTATCTATCTATCTATCTATCTATCTATCTATCTATCTATCAATCTAGCTATCTAGATAGATATCTAGCTATCTATCAGATAGATATCTAGATTATGTAGCTATCTATCAGATAGATATCTAGATTATCTAGCTATCTATCAATCTATCTAGCTATCTATCTAGCTATCTAGCTATCTATCAATCTAGCTATCTATCAATCTAGCTATCTATCAATATATCAATCTAGCTAGATATCTAGCTATCTAGCTATCTATCTATCTATCTAGCTATCTATCTAGCTATCTATCTGGCTATCTAGCTAGCTATCGATCTAGCTATCTAGCTATCTAGCTATCTATCTAGCTATCAATCTGGCTATCTAGCTATCTATCAATCTAGCTATCTATCAGCTAGATAGCTACATTATCTAGCTATCTAGCTATCTATCAATCTAGCTATCTATCAATCTAGCTATCTATCAGCTAGATAGCTAGATTATCTAGCTATCTAGCTATCTAGCTACCTAGCTATCTATCTAATTATCTAGCTATCTAGCTATCTAGCTATCTATCAATCTAGCTATCTATCTAGCTATCTAACTATCTAGCTATCTAGCTATCTAGCTATCTATCTATCTAGCAATCTATCTATCTATCTATCTATCTATCTATCTATCTATCTATCTATCTATCTATCTATCTATCTATCTATCTATATCTATCTATCTATCTATCTATCTATCTATCTATCTATCTATCTATCTATCTATCTATCTATCTATCTATCTATCTATCTATCTATCTATCTATCAATCTAGCTAGCTATCTATCTATCTATCTAGCTATCTATCTAGCTATCAAGCTATCCATCTATCTATCTATCTATCTATCTATCTATCTATCTATCTATCTATCTATCTATCTATCTATCTATCTATCTATCTATCTATCTATCTATCTATCTATCTATCTATCTATCTATCTATCTATCTATCTATCTATCTATCTATCTATCCAGCTATCTAGCTATCTAGCTATCTATCAATCTAGCTATCTAGCTGTCTATCAATCTAGCTATCTAGCTATTTATCTAGCTATCTAGCTATCTATCAATCTAGCTGGATATCTAGCTATCTACCAATCTAGCTAGATATCTATCTATCTATCTATCTATCTATCTATCTATCTATCTATCTATCTATCTATCTATCTATCTATCTATCTATCTATCTATCTATCTATCTATCTATCTATCTATCAATCTAGCTATCTATCTAGCTATCTAGCTAGCTATCTAGCTATCTAGCTAGCTATCTAGCAATCTATCAATCTAGCTATCTAGCTATCTATCAATCTAGCTAGATATCTAGCTTTCTAGCTATCTAGCTATCAAGCTATCTAGCTATCTATCTATCTAGCTAGCTAGCTATCTAGCTATCTATCAATCTAGCTACCTATCAATCTAGCTATCAATCTAGCTAGATATCTAGCTAGCTAGCTATCTAGCTATCTATTTAGCTAGCTAGCTATCTAGCTAGCTATCTAGCAATCTATCAATCTAGCTATCTAGCTATCTACCATTCTAGCTAGATATCTAGCTATCTAGCTATCCAGCTATCTAGCTATTTATCTATCTAGCTATCTATCAATCTAGCTATCTAGCTGTCTAGCTATCAAGCTATCTATCAATCTAGCTATCTAGCTATCTATCAATCTAGCTATCTAGCTATCTATCTATCTATCTATCTATCTATCTATCTATCTATCTATCTATCTATCTATCTATCTATCTATCTATCTATCTCTATCTATCCATCTAGCTATCTATCTAGCTATCTATCTATCTATCTATCTATCTATCTATCTATCTATCTATCTATCTATCTATCTATCTATCTATCTATCTATCTATCTATCTATCTATCTATCTATCTATCTATCTATCTATCTTCCTATCTATCTATCTATCTATCTATCTATCTATCTATCTATCTATCTATCTATCTATCTATCTATCTATCTATCTATCTATCTATCTATCAATCTAGCTATCTAGATAGATATCTAGCTATCTATCAGATAGATATCTAGATTATGTAGCTATCTATCAGATAGATATCTAGATTATCTAGCTATCTATCAATCTATCTAGCTATCTATCTAGCTATCTAGCTATCTATCAATCTAGCTATCTATCAATCTAGCTATCTATCAATATATCAATCTAGCTAGATATCTAGCTATCTAGCTATCTATCTATCTATCTAGCTATCTATCTAGCTATCTATCTGGCTATCTAGCTAGCTATCGATCTAGCTATCTAGCTATCTAGCTATCTATCTAGCTATCAATCTGGCTATCTAGCTATCTATCAATCTAGCTATCTATCAGCTAGATAGCTACATTATCTAGCTATCTAGCTATCTATCAATCTAGCTATCTAGCTATCTATCTAGCTATCAAGCTGGCTATCTAGCTATCTAGCTATCTATCAATCTAGCTATCTATCAGCTAGATAGCTAGATTATCTAGCTATCTAGCTATCTAGCTATCTAGCTATCTAGCTATCTAGCTATCTAGCTATCTATCAATCTAGCTATCTATCTAGCTATCTAACTACCTAGCTATCTAGCTATCTAGCTATCTATCTATCTAGCAATCTATCTATCTATCTATCTATCTATCTATCTATCTATCTATCTATCTATCTATCTATCTATCTATCTATCTATCTATCTATCTATCTATCTATCTATCTATCTATCTATCTATCTATCTATCTATCTATCTATCTATCTATCTATCTATCTATCAATCTAGCTAGCTATCTATCTATCTATCTAGCTATCTATCTAGCTATCAAGCTATCCATCTATCTATCTATCTATCTATCTATCTATCTATCTATCTATCTATCTATCTATCTATCTATCTATCTATCTATCTATCTATCTATCTATCTATCTATCTATCTATCTATCTATCTATCTATCTATCTATCTATCTATCTATCTATCTATCTATCCAGCTATCTAGCTATCTAGCTATCTATCAATCTAGCTATCTAGATATCTATCAATTTAGCTAGCTATCTAGCTATCTATCTATCTATCTAGCTATCTATCTATCTATCTAGGTATCTAGCTATCTAGCTATCTATCTATCTATCTATCTATCTATCTATCTATCTATCTATCTATCTATCTATCTATCTATCTATATATCTATCTATCTATCTATCTATCTATCTATCTATCTATCTATCTATCTATCTATCTATCTATCTATCTATCTATCTATCTATCTATCTATCTATCTATCTATCTATCTATCTATCTATCTATCTATCTATCTATCTATCAATCTAGCTATCTAACTATCTATCAATCTAGCTAGCTATCAGGTTATCTATCTATCTATCTATCTATCTATCTATCTATCTATCTATCTATCTATCTATCTATCTATCTATCTATCTATCTATCTATCTATCTATCTATCTAGCTATCTATCTATCTATCTATCTATCTATCTAGCTATCTATCTAGCTATCATTCTAGCTAGATATCTAGCTATCTAACTATCTAGCTATCCAGCTATCTAGCTATTTATCTATCTAGCTATCTATCAATCTAGCTATCTAGCTGTCTAGCTATCAAGCTATCTATCAATCTAGCTATCTAGCTATCTATCAATCAATCTAGCTATCTAGCTATCTATCAATCTAGCTAGCTATCAAGTTATCTACCTATCTGTCTAGCTATTTATCAAACTAGCTATCTAGCTATCTATCAATCTAGCTATCTAGCTGTCTATCAATCTAGCTATCTAGCTATATATCTAGCTATCTAGCTATCTATCAATCTATCTATCTATCTATCTATCTATCTATCTATCTATCTATCTATCTATCTATCTATATATCTATCTATCTATCTATCTATCTATCTATCTATCTATCTATCTATCAATCTAGCTATCTAGATAGATATCTAGCTATCTATCAGATAGATATCTAGATTATCTAGCTATCTATCAGATAGATATCTAGATTATCTAGCTATCTATCAATCTATCTAGCTATCTATCTAGCTATCTAGCTATCTATCAATCTAGCTATCTATCAATCTAGCTATCTATCAATATATCAATCTAGCTAGATATCTAGCTATCTAGCTATCTATCTATCTATCTAGCTATCTATCTAGCTATCTATCTGGCTATCTAGCTAGCTATCGATCTAGCTATCTAGCTATCTAGCTATCTATCTAGCTATCAATCTGGCTATCTAGCTATCTATCAATCTAGCTATCTATCAGCTAGATAGCTACATTATCTAGCTATCTAGCTATCTATCAATCTAGCTATCTAGCTATCTATCTAGCTATCAAGCTGGCTATCTAGCTATCTAGCTATCTATCAATCTAGCTATCTATCAGCTAGATAGCTAGATTATCTAGCTATCTAGCTATCTAGCTACCTAGCTATCTATCTAATTATCTAGCTATCTAGCTATCTAGCTATCTATCAATCTAGCTATCTATCTAGCTATCTAACTATCTAGCTATCTAGCTATCTAGCTATCTATCTATCTAGCAATCTATCTATCTATCTATCTATCTATCTATCTATCTATCTATCTATCTATCTATCTATCTATATCTATCTATCTATCTATCTATCTATCTATCTATCTATCTATCTATCTATCTATCTATCTATCTATCTATCTATCTATCTATCTATCTATCTATCTATCTATCTATCTATCAATCTAGCTAGCTATCTATCTATCTATCTAGCTATCTATCTAGCTATCAAGCTATCCATCTATCTATCTATCTATCTATCTATCTATCTATCTATCTATCTATCTATCTATCTATCTATCTATCTATCTATCTATCTATCTATCTATCTATCTATCTATCTATCTATCTATCTATCTATCTATCTATCTATCTATCTATCTATCTATCTATCTATCCAGCTATCTAGCTATCTAGCTATCTATCAATCTAGCTATCTAGATATCTATCAATTTAGCTAGCTATCTAGCTATCTATCTATCTATCTAGCTATCTATCTAGGTATCTATCTATCTATCTATCTATCTATCTATCTATCTATCTATCTATCTATCTATCTATCTATCTATCTATCTATCTATCTATCTATCTATCTATCTATCTATCTATCTATCTATCTATCTATCTATCTATCTATCTATCTATCTATCTATCTATCTATCTATCTATCAATCTAGCAATCTAGCTATCTAGCTATCTATCAATCTAGCTAGATATCTAGCTTTCTAGCTATCTATCTATCAAGCTATCTAGCTATCTATCTATCTAGCTAGCTAGCTATCTAGCTATCTATCAATCTAGCTACCTATCAATCTAGCTATCAATGTAGCTAGATATCTAGCTAGCTATCCAGCTATCTATTTAGCTAGCTAGCTATCTAGCTATCTAGCTAGCTATCTAGCAATCTATCAATCTAGCTATCTAGCTATCTATCATTCTAGCTAGATATCTAGCTATCTAGCTATCTAGCTATCAAGCTATCTAGTATCTATCTAGCTATCTAGCTAGCTATCTATCTATCAATCTATCTATCTATCTATCTATCTATCTATCTATCTATCTATCTATCTATCTATCTATCTATCTATCTATCTATCTATCTATCTATCTATCTATCTATCTATCTATCTATCTATCTATCTATCTATCCATCTATCTATCTATTTATCTATCAATCTAGCTAGCTATCAGGTTATCTATCTATCTATCTATCTATCTATCTATCTATCTATCTATCTATCTATCTATCTATCTATCTATCTATCTATCTATCTATCTATCTATCTACCTATCTATCTATCTATCTATCTATCTATCTATCTATCTATCTATCTATCTATCTATCTAGCTATCTAGCTATCTAGCTATCTAGCTATCTAGCTGTCTATCTAGCTATCTAGCTATCTAGCTATCTAGCTATCTATCAATCTTGCTATCTAGCTATCTAGCTATCTATCAATCTATCTATCTATCTATCTATCTATCTATCTATCTATCTATCTATCTATCTATCTATCTATCTATCTATCTATCTATCTATCTATCTATCTATCTATCTATCTATCTATCTATCTAGCTATCATTCTAGCTAGATATCTAGCTATCTAACTATCTAACTATCCAGCTATCTAGCTATTTATCTATCTAGCTATCTATCAATCTAGCTATCTAGCTGTCTAGCTATCAAGCTATCTATCAATCTAGCTATCTAGCTATCTATCAATCAATCTAGCTATCTAGCTATCTATCAATCTAGCTAGCTATCAAGTTATCTACCTATCTGTCTAGCTATTTATCAAACTAGCTATCTAGCTATCTATCAATCTAGCTATCTAGCTGTCTATCAATCTAGCTATCTAGCTATATATCTAGCTATCTAGCTATCTATCAATCTATCTATCTATCTATCTATCTATCTATCTATCTATCTATCTATCTATCTATCTATCTATCTATCTATCTATCTATATATCTATCTATCTATCTATCTATCTATCTATCTATCTATCAATCTAGCTATCTAGATAGATATCTAGCTATCTATCAGATAGATATCTAGATTATCTAGCTATCTATCAGATAGATATCTAGATTATCTAGCTATCTATCAATCTATCTAGCTATCTATCTAGCTATCTAGCTATCTATCAATCTAGCTATCTATCAATCTAGCTATCTATCAATATATCAATCTAGCTAGATATCTAGCTATCTAGCTATCTATCTATCTATCTAGCTATCTATCTAGCTATCTATCTGGCTATCTAGCTAGCTATCGATCTAGCTATCTAGCTATCTAGCTATCTATCTAGCTATCAATCTGGCTATCTAGCTATCTATCAATCTAGCTATCTATCAGCTAGATAGCTACATTATCTAGCTATCTAGCTATCTATCAATCTAGCTATCTAGCTATCTATCTAGCTATCAAGCTGGCTATCTAGCTATCTAGCTATCTATCAATCTAGCTATCTATCAGCTAGATAGCTAGATTATCTAGCTATCTAGCTATCTAGCTACCTAGCTATCTATCTAATTATCTAGCTATCTAGCTATCTAGCTATCTATCAATCTAGCTATCTATCTAGCTATCTAACTATCTAGCTATCTAGCTATCTAGCTATCTATCTATCTAGCAATCTATCTATCTATCTATCTATCTATCTATCTATCTATCTATCTATCTATCTATCTATCTATCTATCTATCTCTATCTATCTATCTATCTATCTATCTATCTATCTATCTATCTATCTATCTATCTATCTATCTATCTATCTATCTATCTATCTATCTATCTATCTATCTATCTATCTATCTATCTATCTATCTATCTATCAATCTATCTATCTATCTATCTATCTATCTATCTATCTATCTATCTATCTATCTATCTATCTATCTATCTATCTATCTATCTATCTAGCTAGCTATCATTCTAGCTAGATATCTAGCTATCTAACTATCTAGCTATCCAGCTATCTAGCTATTTATCTATCTAGCTATCTATCAATCTAGCTATCTAGCTGTCTAGCTATCAAGCTATCTATCAATCTAGCTATCTAGCTATCTATCAATCAATCTAGCTATCTAGCTATCTATCAATCTAGCTAGCTATCAAGTTATCTACCTATCTGTCTAGCTATTTATCAAACTAGCTATCTAGCTATCTATCAATCTAGCTATCTAGCTGTCTATCAATCTAGCTATCTAGCTATTTATCTAGCTATCTAGCTATCTATCAATCTAGCTGGATATCTAGCTATCTACCAATCTAGCTAGATATCTATCTATCTATCTATCTATCTATCTATCTATCTATCTATCTATCTATCTATCTATCTATCTATCTATCTATCTATCTATCTATCTATCTATCTATCTATCTATCTATCTATCTATCTATCTATCTATCTATCTATCTATCTATCTATCTATCTATCTATCTATCTATCTATCTATCTATCTATCTATCTATCTATCTATCTATCTATCTATCAATCTAGCTATCTATCTAGCTATCTAGCTAGCTATCTAGCTATCTAGCTAGCTATCTAGCAATCTATCAATCTAGCTATCTAGCTATCTATCAATCTAGCTAGATATCTAGCTTTCTAGCTATCTAGCTATCAAGCTATCTAGCTATCTATCTATCTAGCTAGCTAGCTATCTAGCTATCTATCAATCTAGCTACCTATCAATCTAGCTATCAATCTAGCTAGATATCTAGCTAGCTAGCTATCTAGCTATCTATTTAGCTAGCTAGCTATCTAGCTAGCTATCTAGCAATCTATCAATCTAGCTATCTAGCTATCTACCATTCTAGCTAGATATCTAGCTATCTAGCTATCCAGCTATCTAGCTATTTATCTATCTAGCTATCTATCAATCTAGCTATCTAGCTGTCTAGCTATCAAGCTATCTATCAATCTAGCTATCTAGCTATCTATCAATCTAGCTATCTAGCTATCTATCTATCTATCTATCTATCTATCTATCTATCTATCTATCTATCTATCTCTATCTATCCATCTAGCTATCTATCTAGCTATCTATCTATCTATCTATCTATCTATCTATCTATCTATCTATCTATCTATCTATCTATCTATCTATCTATCTATCTATCTATCTATCTATCTATCTATCTATCTATCAATCTAGCTATCTAACTATCTATCAATCTAGCTAGCTATCAGGTTATCTATCTATCTATCTATCTATCTATCTATCTATCTATCTATCTATCTATCTATCTATCTATCTATCTATCTATCTATCTATCTATCTATCTATCTATCTATCTAGCTATCATTCTAGCTAGATATCTAGCTATCTAACTATCTAGCTATCCAGCTATCTAGCTATTTATCTATCTAGCTATCTATCAATCTAGCTATCTAGCTGTCTAGCTATCAAGCTATCTATCAATCTAGCTATCTAGCTATCTATCAATCAATCTAGCTATCTAGCTATCTATCAATCTAGCTAGCTATCAAGTTATCTACCTATCTGTCTAGCTATTTATCAAACTAGCTATCTAGCTATCTATCAATCTAGCTATCTAGCTGTCTATCAATCTAGCTATCTAGCTATATATCTAGCTATCTAGCTATCTATCAATCTATCTATCTATCTATCTATCTATCTATCTATCTATCTATCTATCTATCTATATATCTATCTATCTATCTATCTATCTATCTATCTATCTATCCATCTATCTATCTATCAATCTAGCTATCTAGATAGATATCTAGCTATCTATCAGATAGATATCTAGATTATCTAGCTATCTATCAGATAGATATCTAGATTATCTAGCTATCTATCAATCTATCTATCTATCTATCTATCTATCTATCTATCTATCTATCTATCTATCTATCTATCTATCTATCTATCTATCTATCTATCTATCTATCTATCTATCTATCTATCTATCTATCTATCTATCCAGCTATCTAGCTATCTATCAATCTAGCTATCTAGATATCTATCAATTTAGCTAGCTATCTAGCTATCTATCTATCTATCTAGCTATCTATCTATCTATCTAGGTATCTAGCTATCTAGCTATCTATCTATCTATCTATCTATCTATCTATCTATCTATCTATCTATCTATATATCTATCTATCTATCTATCTATCTATCTATCTATCTATCTATCTATCTATCTATCTATCTATCTATCTATCTATCTATCTATCTATCTATCTATCTATCTATCTATCTATCTATCTATCTATCTATCTATCAATCTAGCTATCTAACTATCTATCAATCTAGCTAGCTATCAGGTTATCTATCTATCTATCTATCTATCTATCTATCTATCTATCTATCTATCTATCTATCTATCTATCTATCTATCTATCTATCTATCTATCTATCTATCTATCTATCTATCTATCTAGCTATCATTCTAGCTAGATATCTAGCTATCTAACTATCTAGCTATCCAGCTATCTAGCTATTTATCTATCTAGCTATCTATCAATCTAGCTATCTAGCTGTCTAGCTATCAAGCTATCTATCAATCTAGCTATCTAGCTATCTATCAATCAATCTAGCTATCTAGCTATCTATCTATCTATCTATCTATCTATCTATCTATCTATCTATCTATCTATCTATCTATCTATCTATCTATCTATCTATCTATCTATCTATCTATCTATCTATCTATCTATCTATCTATCTATCTATCTATCTATCAATCTAGCTATCTAGATAGATATCTAGCTATCTATCAGATAGATATCTAGATTATCTAGCTATCTATCAGATAGATATCTAGATTATCTAGCTATCTATCAATCTATCTAGCTATCTATCTAGCTATCTAGCTATCTATCAATCTAGCTATCTATCAATCTAGCTATCTATCAATATATCAATCTAGCTAGATATCTAGCTATCTAGCTATCTATCTATCTATCTAGCTATCTATCTAGCTATCTATCTGGCTATCTAGCTAGCTATCGATCTAGCTATCTAGCTATCTAGCTATCTATCTAGCTATCAATCTGGCTATCTAGCTATCTATCAATCTAGCTATCTATCAGCTAGATAGCTACATTATCTAGCTATCTAGCTATCTATCAATCTAGCTATCTAGCTATCTATCAATCTAGCTATCTATCAGCTAGATAGCTAGATTATCTAGCTATCTAGCTATCTAGCTACCTAGCTATCTATCTAATTATCTAGCTATCTAGCTATCTAGCTATCTATCAATCTAGCTATCTATCTAGCTATCTAACTATCTAGCTATCTAGCTATCTAGCTATCTATCTATCTAGCAATCTATCTATCTATCTATCTATCTATCTATCTATCTATCTATCTATCTATCTATCTATCTATCTATATCTATCTATCTATCTATCTATCTATCTATCTATCTATCTATCTATCTATCTATCTATCTATCTATCTATCTATCTATCTATCTATCTATCTATCTATCTATCTATCTATCTATCTATCTATCTATCTATCTATCTATCTATCTATCTATCTATCTATCTATCTATCTATCTATCAATCTAGCTAGCTATCTATCTATCTATCTAGCTATCTATCTAGCTATCAAGCTATCCATCTATCTATCTATCTATCTATCTATCTATCTATCTATCTATCTATCTATCTATCTATCTATCTATCTATCTATCTATCTATCTATCTATCTATCTATCTATCTATCTATCTATCTATCTATCTATCTATCTATCTATCTATCTATCTATCCAGCTATCTAGCTATCTAGCTATCTATCAATCTAGCTATCTAGCTGTCTATCAATCTAGCTATCTAGCTATTTATCTAGCTATCTAGCTATCTATCAATCTAGCTGGATATCTAGCTATCTACCAATCTAGCTAGATATCTATCTATCTATCTATCTATCTATCTATCTATCTATCTATCTATCTATCTATCTATCTATCTATCTATCTATCTATCTATCTATCTATCTATCTATCTATCTATCTATCTATCTATCTATCTATCTATCTATCTATCTATCAATCTAGCTATCTATCTAGCTATCTAGCTAGCTATCTAGCTATCTAGCTAGCTATCTAGCAATCTATCAATCTAGCTATCTAGCTATCTATCAATCTAGCTAGATATCTAGCTTTCTAGCTATCTAGCTATCAAGCTATCTAGCTATCTATCTATCTAGCTAGCTAGCTATCTAGCTATCTATCAATCTAGCTACCTATCAATCTAGCTATCAATCTAGCTAGATATCTAGCTAGCTAGCTATCTAGCTATCTATTTAGCTAGCTAGCTATCTAGCTAGCTATCTAGCAATCTATCAATCTAGCTATCTAGCTATCTACCATTCTAGCTAGATATCTAGCTATCTAGCTATCCAGCTATCTAGCTATTTATCTATCTAGCTATCTATCAATCTAGCTATCTAGCTGTCTAGCTATCAAGCTATCTATCAATCTAGCTATCTAGCTATCTATCAATCTAGCTATCTAGCTATCTATCTATCTATCTATCTATCTATCTATCTATCTATCTATCTATCTATCTATCTATCTATCTATCTCTATCTATCCATCTAGCTATCTATCTAGCTATCTATCTATCTATCTATCTATCTATCTATCTATCTATCTATCTATCTATCTATCTATCTATCTATCTATCTATCTATCTATCTATCTATCTATCTATCTATCTATCTATCTATCTATCTATCTATCTATCTATCTATCTATCTATCTATCTATCTATCTATCTATCTATCTATCTATCTATCTATCTATCTATCTTCCTATCTATCTATCTATCTATCTATCTATCTATCTATCTATCTATCTATCTATCTATCTATCTATCTATCTATCTATCTATCTATCTATCAATCTAGCTATCTAGATAGATATCTAGCTATCTATCAGATAGATATCTAGATTATGTAGCTATCTATCAGATAGATATCTAGATTATCTAGCTATCTATCAATCTATCTAGCTATCTATCTAGCTATCTAGCTATCTATCAATCTAGCTATCTATCAATCTAGCTATCTATCAATATATCAATCTAGCTAGATATCTAGCTATCTAGCTATCTATCTATCTATCTAGCTATCTATCTAGCTATCTATCTGGCTATCTAGCTAGCTATCGATCTAGCTATCTAGCTATCTAGCTATCTATCTAGCTATCAATCTGGCTATCTAGCTATCTATCAATCTAGCTATCTATCAGCTAGATAGCTACATTATCTAGCTATCTAGCTATCTATCAATCTAGCTATCTAGCTATCTATCTAGCTATCAAGCTGGCTATCTAGCTATCTAGCTATCTATCAATCTAGCTATCTATCAGCTAGATAGCTAGATTATCTAGCTATCTAGCTATCTAGCTACCTAGCTATCTATCTAGCTATCTAGCTATCTAGCTATCTAGCTATCTATCAATCTAGCTATCTATCTAGCTATCTAACTACCTAGCTATCTAGCTATCTAGCTATCTATCTATCTAGCAATCTATCTATCTATCTATCTATCTATCTATCTATCTATCTATCTATCTATCTATCTATCTATCTATCTATCTATCTATCTATCTATCTATCTATCTATCTATCTATCTATCTATCTATCTATCTATCTATCTATCTATCTATCTATCTATCTATCTATCTATCTATCAATCTAGCTAGCTATCTATCTATCTATCTAGCTATCTATCTAGCTATCAAGCTATCCATCTATCTATCTATCTATCTATCTATCTATCTATCTATCTATCTATCTATCTATCTATCTATCTATCTATCTATCTATCTATCTATCTATCTATCTATCTATCTATCTATCTATCTATCTATCTATCTATCTATCTATCTATCTATCTATCTATCTATCTATCCAGCTATCTAGCTATCTAGCTATCTATCAATCTAGCTATCTAGATATCTATCAATTTAGCTAGCTATCTAGCTATCTATCTATCTATCTAGCTATCTATCTATCTATCTAGGTATCTAGCTATCTAGCTATCTATCTATCTATCTATCTATCTATCTATCTATCTATCTATCTATATATCTATCTATCTATCTATCTATCTATCTATCTATCTATCTATCTATCTATCTATCTATCTATCTATCTATCTATCTATCTATCTATCTATCTATCTATCTATCTATCTATCTATCTATCTATCTATCTATCTATCTATCTATCTATCTATCTATCTATCTATCTATCTATCTATCTATCTATCTATCTATCAATATATCTATCTATCTATCTATCTATCTATCTATCTATCTATCTATCTATCTATCTATCTATCTATCTATCTATCTATCTATCTATCTATCTATCTATCTATCTATCTATCTATCTATCTATCTATCTATCTATCTATCAATCTAGCTATCTAACTATCTATCAATCTAGCTAGCTATCAGGTTATCTATCTATCTATCTATCTATCTATCTATCTATCTATCTATCTATCTATCTATCTATCTATCTATCTATCTATCTATCTATCTATCTATCTATCTATCTATCTATCTATCTATCTATCTATCTATCTATCTATCTAGCTATCATTCTAGCTAGATATCTAGCTATCTAACTATCTAGCTATCCAGCTATCTAGCTATTTATCTATCTAGCTATCTATCAATCTAGCTATCTAGCTGTCTAGCTATCAAGCTATCTATCAATCTAGCTATCTAGCTATCTATCAATCAATCTAGCTATCTAGCTATCTATCAATCTAGCTAGCTATCAAGTTATCTACCTATCTGTCTAGCTATTTATCAAACTAGCTATCTAGCTATCTATCAATCTAGCTATCTAGCTGTCTATCAATCTAGCTATCTAGCTATATATCTAGCTATCTAGCTATCTATCAATCTATCTATCTATCTATCTATCTATCTATCTATCTATCTATCTATCTATCTATCTATCTATCTATCTATCTATCTATCTATCTATCTATCAATCTAGCTATCTAGATAGATATCTAGCTATCTATCAGATAGATATCTAGATTATCTAGCTATCTATCAGATAGATATCTAGATTATCTAGCTATCTATCAATCTATCTAGCTATCTATCTAGCTATCTAGCTATCTATCAATCTAGCTATCTATCAATCTAGCTATCTATCAATATATCAATCTAGCTAGATATCTAGCTATCTAGCTATCTATCTATCTATCTAGCTATCTATCTAGCTATCTATCTGGCTATCTAGCTAGCTATCGATCTAGCTATCTAGCTATCTAGCTATCTATCTAGCTATCAATCTGGCTATCTAGCTATCTATCAATCTAGCTATCTATCAGCTAGATAGCTACATTATCTAGCTATCTAGCTATCTATCAATCTAGCTATCTAGCTATCTATCTAGCTATCAAGCTGGCTATCTAGCTATCTAGCTATCTATCAATCTAGCTATCTATCAGCTAGATAGCTAGATTATCTAGCTATCTAGCTATCTAGCTACCTAGCTATCTATCTAATTATCTAGCTATCTAGCTATCTAGCTATCTATCAATCTAGCTATCTATCTAGCTATCTAACTATCTAGCTATCTAGCTATCTAGCTATCTATCTATCTAGCAATCTATCTATCTATCTATCTATCTATCTATCTATCTATCTATCTATCTATCTATCTATCTATCTATCTATCTATCTATCTATATCTATCTATCTATCTATCTATCTATCTATCTATCTATCTATCTATCTATCTATCTATCTATCTATCTATCTATCTATCTATCTATCTATCTATCTATCAATCTAGCTAGCTATCTATCTATCTATCTATCTAGCTATCTATCTAGCTATCAAGCTATCCATCTATCTATCTATCTATCTATCTATCTATCTATCTATCTATCTATCTATCTATCTATCTATCTATCTATCTATCTATCTATCTATCTATCTATCTATCTATCTATCTATCTATCTATCTATCTATCCAGCTATCTAGCTATCTAGCTATCTATCAATCTAGCTATCTAGATATCTATCAATTTAGCTAGCTATCTAGCTATCTATCTATCTATCTAGCTATCTATCTAGGTATCTATCTATCTATCTATCTATCTATCTATCTATCTATCTATCTATCTATCTATCTATCTATCTATCTATCTATCTATCTATCTATCTATCTATCTATCTATCTATCTATCTATCTATCTATCTATCTATCTATCTATCAATCTAGCAATCTAGCTATCTAGCTATCTATCAATCTAGCTAGATATCTAGCTTTCTAGCTATCTATCTATCAAGCTATCTAGCTATCTATCTATCTAGCTAGCTAGCTATCTAGCTATCTATCAATCTAGCTACCTATCAATCTAGCTATCAATGTAGCTAGATATCTAGCTAGCTATCCAGCTATCTATTTAGCTAGCTAGCTATCTAGCTATCTAGCTAGCTATCTAGCAATCTATCAATCTAGCTATCTAGCTATCTATCATTCTAGCTAGATATCTAGCTATCTAGCTATCTAGCTATCAAGCTATCTAGTATCTATCTAGCTATCTAGCTAGCTATCTAGCTATCTATCAATCTATCTATCTATCTATCTATCTATCTATCTATCTATCTATCTATCTAGCTATCTATCTATCTATCTATCTATCTATCTATCTATCTATCTATCTATCTATCTATCTATCTATCTATCTATCTATCTATCTATCTATCTATCTATCTATCTATCTATCTATCTATCTATCTATCTATCTATCTATCCATCTATCTATCTATTTATCTATCAATCTAGCTAGCTATCAGGTTATCTATCTATCTATCTATCTATCTATCTATCTATCTATCTATCTATCTATCTATCTATCTATCTATCTATCTATCTATCTATCTATCTATCTATCTATCTATCTATCTATCTATCTATCTATCTATCTATCTATCTAGCTATCTAGCTATCTAGCTATCTAGCTATCTAGCTATCTAGCTGTCTATCTAGCTATCTAGCTATCTAGCTATCTAGCTATCTATCAATCTTGCTATCTAGCTATCTAGCTATCTATCAATCTATCTATCTATCTATCTATCTATCTATCTATCTATCTATCTATCTATCTATCTATCTATCTATCTATCTATCTATCTATCTATCTATCTATCTATCTATCTATCTATCTATCTATCTATCTATCTATCTAGCTATCATTCTAGCTAGATATCTAGCTATCTAACTATCTAGCTATCCAGCTATCTAGCTATTTATCTATCTAGCTATCTATCAATCTAGCTATCTAGCTGTCTAGCTATCAAGCTATCTATCAATCTAGCTATCTAGCTATCTATCAATCAATCTAGCTATCTAGCTATCTATCAATCTAGCTAGCTATCAAGTTATCTACCTATCTGTCTAGCTATTTATCAAACTAGCTATCTAGCTATCTAGCTATCTATCAATCTAGCTATCTAGCTGTCTATCAATCTAGCTATCTAGCTATATATCTAGCTATCTAGCTATCTATCAATCTATCTATCTATCTATCTATCTATCTATCTATCTATCTATCTATCTATCTATCTATCTATCTATATATCTATCTATCTATCTATCTATCTATCTATCTATCTATCTATCTATCTATCAATCTAGCTATCTAGATAGATATCTAGCTATCTATCAGATAGATATCTAGATTATCTAGCTATCTATCAGATAGATATCTAGATTATCTAGCTATCTATCAATCTATCTAGCTATCTATCTAGCTATCTAGCTATCTATCAATCTAG
>NC_141694.1:1018163191-1018165691 GCF_964263255.1 Lissotriton vulgaris
TCTATCTATCTATCTATCTATCTATCTATCTATCTATCTATCTATCTATCTATCTATCTATCTATCTATCTATCTATCTATCTATCTATCTATCTATCTATCTATCTATCTATCTATCTATCTATCAATCTAGCTATCTATCTATCTATCTATCTATCTATCTATCTATCTATCTATCTATCTATCTATCTATCTATCTATCTATCTATCTATCTATCTATCTATCTATCTATCCAGCTATCTAGCTATCTAGCTATCTATCAATCTAGCTATCTAGATATCTATCAATTTAGCTAGCTATCTAGCTATCTATCTATCTATCTAGCTATCTATCTATCTATCTAGGTATCTATCTATCTATCTATCTATCTATCTATCTATCTATCTATCTATCTATCTATCTATCTATCTATCTATCTATCTATCTATCTATCTATCTATCTATCTATCTATCTATCTATCTATCTATCTATCTATATATCTATCTATCTATCTATCTATCTATCTATCTATCTATCTATCTATCTATCTATCTATCTATCTATCAATCTAGCAATTTAGCTATCTAGCTATCTATCAATCTAGCTAGATATCTAGCTTTCTAGCTATCTATCTATCAAGCTATCTAGCTATCTATCTATCTAGCTAGCTAGCTATCTAGCTATCTATCAATCTAGCTACCTATCAATCTAGCTATCAATCTAGCTAGATATCTAGCTAGCTATCCAGCTATCTATTTAGCTAGCTAGCTATCTAGCTATCTAGCTAGCTATCTAGCAATCTATCAATCTAGCTATCTAGCTATCTATCATTCTAGCTAGATATCTAGCTATCTAGCTATCTAGCTATCAAGCTATCTAGTATCTATCTAGCTATCTATCTATCTATCTATCTATCTATCTATCTATCAATCTATCTATCTATCTATCTATCTATCTATCTATCTATCTATCTATCTATCTATCTATCTATCTATCTATCTATCTATCTATCTATCTATCTATCTATCTATCTATCTATCTATCTAGCTATCTATCTATCTAGCTATCTAGCTATCTAGCTGTCTATCTAGCTATCTAGCTATCTAGCTATCTAGCTATCTATCAATCTTGCTATCTAGCTATCTAGCTATCTATCAATCTATCTATCTATCTATCTATCTATCTATCTATCTATCTATCTATCTATCTATCTATCTATCTATCTATCTATCTATCTAGCTATCATTCTAGCTAGATATCTAGCTATCTAACTATCTAGCTATCCAGCTATCTAGCTATTTATCTATCTAGCTATCTATCAATCTAGCTATCTAGCTGTCTAGCTATCAAGCTATCTATCAATCTAGCTATCTAGCTATCTATCAATCAATCTAGCTATCTAGCTATCTATCAATCTAGCTAGCTATCAAGTTATCTACCTATCTGTCTAGCTATTTATCAAACTAGCTATCTAGCTATCTATCAATCTAGCTATCTAGCTGTCTATCAATCTAGCTATCTAGCTATATATCTAGCTATCTAGCTATCTATCAATCTATCTATCTATCTATCTATCTATCTATCTATCTATCTATCTATCTATCTATCTATCTATCTATATATCTATCTATCTATCTATCTATCTATCTATCTATCTATCTATCTATCTATCTATCTATCAATCTAGCTATCTAGATAGATATCTAGCTATCTATCAGATAGATATCTAGATTATCTAGCTATCTATCAGATAGATATCTAGATTATCTAGCTATCTATCAATCTATCTAGCTATCTATCTAGCTATCTAGCTATCTATCAATCTAGCTATCTATCAATCTAGCTATCTATCAATATATCAATCTAGCTAGATATCTAGCTATCTAGCTATCTATCTATCTATCTATCTATCTATCTAGCTATCTATCTGGCTATCTAGCTAGCTATCGATCTAGCTATCTAGCTATCTAGCTATCTATCTAGCTATCAATCTGGCTATCTAGCTATCTATCAATCTAGCTATCTATCAGCTAGATAGCTACATTATCTAGCTATCTAGCTATCTATCAATCTAGCTATCTAGCTATCTATCTAGCTATCAAGCTGGCTATCTAGCTATCTAGCTATCTATCAATCTAGCTATCTATCAGCTAGATAGCTAGATTATCTAGCTATCTAGCTATCTAGCTACCTAGCTATCTATCTAATTATCTAGCTATCTAGCTATCTAGCTATCTATCAATCTAGCTATCTATCTAGCTATCTAACTATCTAGCTATCTAGCTATCTAGCTATCTATCTATCTAGCAATCTATCTATCTATCTATCTATCTATCTATCTATCTATCTATCTATCTATCTATCTATCTATCTATCTATCTATCTATCTATCTATCTATCTATCTATCTATCTATCTATCTATCTATCTATCTATCTATCTATCTATCAATCTAGCTATCTATCTATCTATCTATCTATCTAGCTATCTATCTAGCTATCAAGCTATCCATCTATCTAT
>NC_141694.1:1018175691-1018185691 GCF_964263255.1 Lissotriton vulgaris
TATCTATCAATCTAGCTATCTAGCTATCTATCTAGCTATCAAGCTGGCTATCTAGCTATCTAGCTATCTATCTAGCTATCTAACTATCTATCTATCTATCTATCTATCTATCTATCTATCTATCTATCTATCTATCTATCTATCTATCTATCTATCTATCTATCTATCTATCTATCTATCTATCTATCTATCTATCTATCTATCTATCTATCTATCTATCTATCTATCTATCTATCTCTCTATCTATCTCTCTATCTATCTATCTATCTATCTATCTATCTATCTATCTATCTATCTATCTATCTATCTATCTATCTATCTATCTATCTATCTATCTATCTATCAATTTAGCTATCTATCTATCTATCTATCTATCTATATATCTATCTATCTATCTATCTATCTATCTATCTATCTATCTATCTATCTATCTATCTATCTATCTATCTAGCTATCTAGCAATCTATCAATCTAGCTATCTAGCTATCTATCAATCTAGCTAGATATCTAGCTTTCTAGCTATCTAGCTATCAAGCTATCTAGCTATCTATCTAGCTAGCTAGCTAGCTATCTAGCTATCTATCAATCTAGCTACCTATCAATCTAGCTATCAATCTAGCTAGATATCTAGCTAGCTAGCTATCTAGCTATCTATTTAGCTAGCTAGCTATCTAGCTAGCTATCTAGCTATCTATCTAGCTATCTATCAATCTAGCTATCTATCAATCTAGCTATCTAGCTATCTATCAATCTATCTATCTAGCTATCTATCTAGCTATCTAGCTATTTATCAATCTAGCTATCTAGCTATCTATCAATCTAGCTATCTATCAATCTAGCTATCTATCTAGCTATCTATCTATCTAGCTATCCAGCTATCTATCAATCTAGCTATCTAGCTGTCTTGCTATCTAGCTATCTATCAATCTAGCTATCTAGCTATCTATCAATCTAGATATCCAGCTATCTATCAATCTAGCTAGATATCTAGCTATCTAGCTATCAAGCTATCCAGCTATCTATCTAGCTATCTAGCTAGCTAGCTAGCTAGCTATCTATCACTCTAGCTACCTATCAATCTAGCTATCTATCAGCTAGATAGCTAGATTATCTAGCTATCTAGCTATCTATCAATCTAGCTATCTAGCTATCTATCTAGCTATCCAGCTATCTAGCTAATTATCAATCTAGCTATCTAGCTATCTATCAATCTAGCTATCTAGCTATCTATCTAGCTATCTAGTTATCTAGCTATCTATCAATCTAGCTAGCTATCTAGCTATCTATCTAGCTATCTAGCTATATAGCTATCTATCTATCTATCTAGCTATCTATCTAGCTATCTATCTAGCTATCTATATATCTATCAATCTAGCTATCTAGCTATCTGTCTAGCTATCTAGCTATCTATCAGATAGATACCTAGATTATCTAGCTATCTAGCTATCTATCAATCTATCTAGCTATCTATCTAGCTATCTATCAATCTATCTAGCTATCTATCTAGCTATCTATCAATCTAGCTATCTATCAATCTAGCTATCTATCAATCTAGCTAGCTATCTAGCTATTTAGCTAGCTATCTAGGTATCTAGCTATCTAGCTAGCTAGCTAGCTAGCTAGCTATCAATCTAGCTATCTAGTTATCTATCAATCTAGCTATCTAGCTATCTATCAATCTAGCTAGAAATCTAGCTATCTAGCTATCTATCTATCTAGCTATCTAGCTATCTATCTATCTAGCTATCTATCTAGCTATCTATCAATCTAGCTATCTATCAATCTATCAATCTAGCTAGATATCGAGCTATCTAGCTATCTATCTATCTAGCTATCTATCTGGCTATCTAGCTAGCTATCGATCTAGCTATCTAGCTATCTAGCTATCTATCTAGCTATCAATCTGGCTATCTAGCTATCTATCAATCTAGCTATCTATCAGCTAGATAGCTACATTATCTAGCTATCTAGCTATCTATCAATCTAGCTATCTAGCTATCTATCTAGCTATCAAGCTGGCTATCTAGCTATCTAGCTATCTATCTAGCTATCTAACTATCTATCTATCTATCTATCTATCTATCTATCTATCTATCTATCTATCTATCTATCTATCTATCTATCTATCTATCTATCTATCTATCTATCTATCTATCTATCTATCTATATATCTATATATCTATCTATCAATCTAGCCAGCTATCTAGCTAGCTATCTAGCTATCTAGCTAGCTATCTATCAATCTATCAATCTAGCTATCTAGCTATCTAGCTATCTATCAATCTAGCTAGATGTCTAGCTTTCTAGCTATCTAGCTATCAAGCTATCTAGCTATCTATCTAGCTAGCTAGCTAGCTATCTAGCTATCTATCAATCTAGCTACCTATCAATCTAGCTAGATATCTAGCTAGCTAGCTATCTAGCTATCTATTTAGCTAGCTAGCTATCTAGCTATCTAGCTAGCTATCTAGCAATCTAGCTATCTAGCTATCTACCATTCTAGCTAGATATCTAGCTATCTAGCTATCTAGCTATCCAGCTATGTAGCTATTTATCTATCTAGCTATCTATCAATCTAGCTATCTAGCTGTCTAGCTATCAAGCTATCTATCAATCTATCTATCTATCTATCTATCAATCTAGCTATCTATCTATCAATCTAGCTAGCTATCAAGTTATCTACCTATCTATCTAGCTATTTATCAAACTAGCTATCTAGCTATCTATCAATCTAGCTATCTAGCTGTCTATCAATCTAGCTAGCTATCTATCAATCTAGCTAGATATCTATCTATCTATCTATCTATCTATCTATCTATCTATCTATCTATCTATCTATCTATCTATCTATCTATCTATCTATCTATCTATCTATCTATCTATCTATCTATCTATCTATCTATCTATCCAGCTATCTAGCTATCTAGCTATCTATCAATCTAGCTATCTAGATATCTATCAATTTAGCTAGCTATCTAGCTATCTATCTATCTATCTAGCTATCTATCTATCTATCTAGGTATCTATCTATCTATCTATCTATCTATCTATCTATCTATCTATCTATCTATCTATCTATCTATCTATCTATCTATCTATCTATCTATCTATCTATCTATCTATCTATCTATCTATCTATCTATCAATCTAGCAATCTAGCTATCTAGCTATCTATCAATCTAGCTAGATATCTAGCTTTCTAGCTATCTATCTATCAAGCTATCTAGCTATCTATCTATCTAGCTAGCTAGCTATCTATCTATCTATCTATCTATCTATCTATCTATCTATCTATCTATCTATCTATCTATCTATCTATCTATCTATCTATCTATCTATCTATCTATCTATCAATCTAGCAATCTAGCTATCTAGCTATCTATCAATCTAGCTAGATATCTAGCTTTCTAGCTATCTATCTATCAAGCTATCTAGCTATCTATCTATCTAGCTAGCTAGCTATCTAGCTATCTATCAATCTAGCTACCTATCAATCTAGCTATCAATCTAGCTAGATATCTAGCTAGCTATCCAGCTATCTATTTAGCTAGCTAGCTATCTAGCTATCTAGCTAGCTATCTAGCAATCTATCAATCTAGCTATCTAGCTATCTATCATTCTAGCTAGATATCTAGCTATCTAGCTATCTAGCTATCAAGCTATCTAGTATCTATCTAGCTATCTAGCTAGCTATCTAGCTATCTATCAATCTATCTATCTATCTATCTATCTATCTATCTATCTATCTATCTATCTATCTATCTATCTATCTATCTATCTATCTATCTATCTATCTATCTATCTATCTATCTATTTATCTATCAATCTAGCTAGCTATCAGGTTATCTATCTATCTATCTATCTATCTATCTATCTATCTATCTATCTATCTATCTATCTATCTATCTATCTATCTATCTATCTATCTATCTATCTATCTATCTATCTATCTATCTATCTATCTATCTATCTATCTATCTATCTATCTATCTATCTATCTATCTAGCTATCATTCTAGCTAGATATCTAGCTATCTAACTATCTAGCTATCCAGCTATCTAGCTATTTATCTATCTAGCTATCTATCAATCTAGCTATCTAGCTGTCTAGCTATCAAGCTATCTAACAATCTAGCTATCTAGCTATCTATCAATCAATCTAGCTATCTAGCTATCTATCAATCTAGCTAGCTATCAAGTTATCTACCTATCTGTCTAGCTATTTATCAAACTAGCTATCTAGCTATCTATCAATCTAGCTATCTAGCTGTCTATCAATCTAGCTATCTAGCTATTTATCTAGCTATCTAGCTATCTATCAATCTAGCTAGATATCTAGCTATCTACCAATCTAGCTAGATATCTATCTATCTATCTATCTATCTATCTATCTATCTATCTATCTATCTATCTATCTATCTATCTATCTATCTATCTATCTATCTATCTATCTATCTATCTATCTATCTATCTATCTATCTATCTATCTATCTAGCTATCTAGCTATCTAGCAATCTATCAATCTAGCTATCTAGCTATCTATCAATCTAGCTAGATATCTAGCTTTCTAGCTATCTAGCTATCAAGCTATCTAGCTATCTATCTAGCTAGCTAGCTAGCTATCTATCAATCTAGCTACCTATCAATCTAGCTATCAATCTAGCTAGATATCTAGCTAGCTAGCTATCTAGCTATCTATTTAGCTAGCTAGCTATCTAGCTAGCTATCTAGCAATCTATCAATCTAGCTATCTAGCTATCTACCATTCTAGCTAGATATCTAGCTATCTAGCTATCTAGCTATCCAGCTATCTAGCTATTTATCTATCTAGCTATCTATTAATCTAGCTATCTAGCTGTCTAGCTATCAAGCTATCTATCAATCTAGCTATCTAGCTATCTATCAATCTAGCTATCTAGCTATCTATCAATCTAGCTAGCTATCAAGTTATCTACCTATCTATCTAGCTATTTATCAAACTAGCTATCTAGCTATCTATCAATCTAGCCATCTAGCTGTCTATCAATCTAGCTAGATATCTAGCTATCTACCAATCTAGCTAGATATCTATCTATCTATCTATCTATCTATCTATCTATCTATCTATCTATCTATCTATCTATCTATCTATCTATCTATCTATCTATCTATCTATCTATCTATCTATCTATCTATCTATCTATCTATCTATCTATCTATCTATCAATTTAGCTATCTATCTATCTATCTATCTATCTATCTATCTATCTATCTATCTATCTATCTATCTATCTATCTATCTATCTATCTATCTATCTATCTATCTATCTATCTATCTATCTATCTATCTATCTATCTATCTATCTATCTATCTATCTATCTATTTATCTATCTAGCAATCTATCAATCTAGCTATCTAGCTATCTATCAATCTAGCTAGATATCTAGCTTTCTAGCTATCTAGCTATCAAGCTATCTAGCTATCTATCTAGCTAGCTAGCTAGCTATCTAGCTATCTATCAATCTAGCTACCTATCAATCTAGCTATCAATCTAGCTAGATATCTAGCTAGCTAGCTATCTAACTATCTATCAATCTAGCTAGCTATCAGGTTATCTATCTATCTATCTATCTATCTATCTATCTATCTATCTATCTATCTATCTATCTATCTATCTATCTATCTATCTATCTATCTATCTATCTATCTATCTATCTATCTATCTATCATTCTAGCTAGATATCTAGCTATCTAACTATCTAGCTATCCAGCTATCTAGCTATTTATCTATCTAGCTATCTATCAATCTAGCTATCTAGCTGTCTAGCTATCAAGCTATCTATCAATCTAGCTATCTAGCTATCTATCAATCAATCTAGCTATCTAGCTATCTATCAATCTAGCTAGCTATCAAGTTATCTACCTATCTGTCTAGCTATTTATCAAACTAGCTATCTAGCTATCTATCAATCTAGCTATCTAGCTGTCTATCAATCTAGCTATCTAGCTATTTATCTAGCTATCTAGCTATCTATCAATCTAGCTAGATATCTAGCTATCTACCAATCTAGCTAGATATCTATCTATCTATCTATCTATCTATCTATCTATCTATCTATCTATCTATCTATCTATCTATCTATCTATCTATCTATCTATCTATCTATCTATCTATCTATCTATCTATCTATCTATCTATCTATCAATCTATCTATCTATCTATCTATCTATCTATCTATCTATCTATCTATCTATCTATCTATCTATCTATCTATCTATCTATCTATCTATCTATCTATCTATCTATCTATCTATCTATCTATCTATCTATCTATCTATGGATCTATCTATCTATCTATCTATCTATCTATCTATCTATCTATCTATCTATCTATCTATCTATCTATCTATCTATCTATCTATCTATCTATCTATCTATCTATCTATCTATCTATCTATCTATCTATCTATCAATTTAGCTAGCTATCTAGCTAGCTATCTATCTATCTATCTATCTATCTATCTATCTATCTATCTATCTATCTATCTATCTATCTATCTATCTATCTATCTATCTATCTATCTATCTATCTATCTATCTATCTATCTATCTATCTATCTAGCAATCTATCAATCTAGCTATCTAGCTATCTATCAATCTAGCTAGATATCTAGCTTTCTAGCTATCTAGCTATCAAGCTATCTAGCTATCTATCTAGCTAGCTAGCTAGCTATCTAGCTATCTATCAATCTAGCTACCTATCAATCTAGCTATCAATCTAGCTAGATATCTAGCTAGCTAGCTATCTAACTATCTATCAATCTAGCTAGCTATCAGGTTATCTATCTATCTATCTATCTATCTATCTATCTATCTATCTATCTATCTATCTATCTATCTATCTATCTATCTATCTATCTATCTATCTATCTATCTATCTATCTATCTATCTATCTATCTATCTATCTATCTATCTATCTATCTATCTATCTATCTATCTAGCTATCATTCTAGCTAGATATCTAGCTATCTAACTATCTAGCTATCCAGCTATCTAGCTATTTATCTATCTAGCTATCTATCAATCTAGCTATCTAGCTGTCTAGCTATCAAGCTATCTATCAATCTAGCTATCTAGCTATCTATCAATCAATCTAGCTATCTAGCTATCTATCAATCTAGCTAGCTATCAAGTTATCTACCTATCTGTCTAGCTATTTATCAAACTAGCTATCTAGCTATCTATCAATCTAGCTATCTAGCTGTCTATCAATCTAGCTATCTAGCTATTTATCTAGCTATCTAGCTATCTATCAATCTAGCTAGATATCTAGCTATCTACCAATCTAGCTATCTATCTATCTATCTATCTATCTATCTATCTATCTATCTATCTATCTATCTATCTATCTATCTATCTATCTATCTATCTATCTATCTATCTATCTATCTATCTATCTATCTATCTATCTATCTATCTATCTATCTATCTATCTATCTATCTATCTATCTATCTATCAATCTATCTATCTATCTATCTATCTATCTATCTATCTATCTATCTATCTATCTATCTATCTATCTATCTATCTATATCTATCTATCTATCTATCTATCTATCTATCAATTTAGCTATCTATCTATCTATCTATCTATCTATCTATCTATCTATCTATCTATCTATCTATCTATCTATCTATCTATCTATCTATCTATCTATCTATCTATCTATCTATCTATCTATCTATCTATCTATCTATCTATCTAGCAATCTATCAATCTAGCTATCTAGCTATCTATCAATCTAGCTAGATATCTAGCTTTCTAGCTATCTAGCTATCAAGCTATCTAGCTATCTATCTAGCTAGCTAGCTAGCTATATAGCTATCTATCAATCTAGCTACCTATCAATCTAGCTATCAATCTAGCTAGATATCTAGCTAGCTAGCTATCTAACTATCTATCAATCCAGCTAGCTATCAGGTTATCTATCTATCTATCTATCTATCTATCTATCTATCTATCTATCTATCTATCTATCTATCTATCTATCTATCTATCTATCTATCTATCTATCTATCTATCTATCTATCTATCTATCTATCATTCTAGCTAGATATCTAGCTATCTAACTATCTAGCTATCCAGCTATCTAGCTATTTATCTATCTAGCTATCTATCAATCTAGCTATCTAGCTGTCTAGCTATCAAGCTATCTATCAATCTAGCTATCTAGCTATCTATCAATCAATCTAGCTATCTAGCTATCTATCAATCTAGCTAGCTATCAAGTTATCTACCTATCTGTCTAGCTATTTATCAAACTAGCTATCTAGCTATCTATCAATCTAGCTATCTAGCTGTCTATCAATCTAGCTATCTAGCTATTTATCTAGCTATCTAGCTATCTATCAATCTAGCTAGATATCTAGCTATCTACCAATCTAGCTAGATATCTATCTATCTATCTATCTATCTATCTATCTATCTATCTATCTATCTATCTATCTATCTATCTATCTATCTATCTATCTATCTATCTATCTATCTATCTATCTATCTATCTATCTATCTATCTATCTATCAATCTATCTATCTATCTATCTATCTATCTATCTATCTATCTATCTATCTATCTATCTATCTATCTATCTATCTATCTATCTATCTATCTATCTATCTATCTATCTATCTATCTATCTATCTATCTATCTATCTATCTATCTATCTATCAATCTAGCTATCTATCTAGCTATCTAGCTAGCTATCTAGCTATCTAGCTAGCTATCTAGCAATCTATCAATCTAGCTATCTAGCTATCTATCAATCTAGCTAGATATCTAGCTTTCTAGCTATCTAGCTATCAAGCTATCTAGCTATCTATCTATCTAGCTAGCTAGCTATCTAGCTATCTATCAATCTAGCTACCTATCAATCTAGCTATCAATCTAGCTAGATATCTAGCTAGCTAGCTATCTAGCTATCTATTTAGCTAGCTAGCTATCTAGCTAGCTATCTAGCAATCTATCAATCTAGCTATCTAGCTATCTACCATTCTAGCTAGATATCTAGCTATCTAGCTATCTAGCTATCCAGCTATCTAGCTATTTATCTATCTAGCTATCTATCAATCTAGCTATCTAGCTGTCTAGCTATCAAGCTATCTATCAATCTAGCTATCTAGCTATCTATCAATCTAGCTATCTAGCTATCTATCAATCTAGCTAGCTATCAAGTTATCTACCTATCTATCTAGCTATTTATCAAACTAGCTATCTAGCTATCTATCAATCTAGCTATCTAGCTGTCTATCAATCTAGCTATCTAGCTATTTATCTAGCTATCTAGCTATCTATCAATCTAGCTAGATATCTAGCTATCTACCAATCTATCTATCTATCTATCTATCTATCTATCTATCTATCTATCTATCTATCTATCTATCTATCTATCTATCTATCTATCTATCTATCTATCTATCTATCTATCTATCTATCTATCTATCTATCTATCTATCTATCTATCTATCTATCTATCTATCTATCTATCTCTCTATCTATCTCTCTATCTATCTATCTATCTATCTATCTATCTATCTATCTATCTATCTATCTATCTATCTATCTATCTATCTATCTATCTATCTATCTATCTATCTATCTATCTATCTATCTATCTATCAATTTAGCTAGCTATCTATCTATCTATCTATCTATCTATCTATCTATCTATCTATCTATCTATCTATCTATCTATCTATCTATCTATCTATCTATCTATCTATCTATCTATCTATCTATCTATCTATCTATCTATCTATCTATCTATCTATCTAGCAATCTATCAATCTAGCTATCTAGCTATCTATCAATCTAGCTAGATATCTAGCTTTCTAGCTATCTAGCTATCAAGCTATCTAGCTATCTATCTAGCTAGCTAGCTAGCTATCTAGCTATCTATCAATCTAGCTACCTATCAATCTAGCTATCAATCTAGCTAGATATCTAGCTAGCTAGCTAT
>NC_141694.1:1018193191-1018200691 GCF_964263255.1 Lissotriton vulgaris
CTATCTAGCTATCTATCAATCTAGCTATCTAGCTGTCTATCAATCTAGCTATCTAGCTATTTATCTAGCTATCTAGCTATCTATCAATCTAGCTAGATATCTAGCTATCTACCAATCTAGCTAGATATCTATCTATCTATCTATCTATCTATCTATCTATCTATCTATCTATCTATCTATCTATCTATCTATCTATCTATCTATCTATCTATCTATCTATCTATCTATCTATCTATCTATCTATCTATCTATCTATCTATCTATCTATCTATCTATCTATCTATCTATCAATCTAGCTATCTATCTAGCTATCTAGCTAGCTATCTAGCTATCTAGCTAGCTATCTAGCAATCTATCAATCTAGCTATCTAGCTATCTATCAATCTAGCTAGATATCTAGCTTTCTAGCTATCTAGCTATCAAGCTATCTAGCTATCTATCTATCTAGCTAGCTAGCTATCTAGCTATCTATCAATCTAGCTACCTATCAATCTAGCTATCAATCTAGCTAGATATCTAGCTAGCTAGCTATCTAGCTATCTATTTAGCTAGCTAGCTATCTAGCTAGCTATCTAGCAATCTATCAATCTAGCTATCTAGCTATCTACCATTCTAGCTAGATATCTAGCTATCTAGCTATCTAGCTATCCAGCTATCTAGCTATTTATCTATCTAGCTATCTATCAATCTAGCTATCTAGCTGTCTAGCTATCAAGCTATCTATCAATCTAGCTATCTAGCTATCTATCAATCTAGCTATCTAGCTATCTATCAATCTAGCTAGCTATCAAGTTATCTACCTATCTATCTAGCTATTTATCAAACTAGCTATCTAGCTATCTATCAATCTAGCTATCTAGCTGTCTATCAATCTAGCTATCTAGCTATTTATCTAGCTATCTAGCTATCTATCAATCTAGCTAGATATCTAGCTATCTACCAATCTAGCTATCTATCTATCTATCTATCTATCTATCTATCTATCTATCTATCTATCTATCTATCTATCTATCTATCTATCTATCTATCTATCTATCTATCTATCTATCTATCTATCTATCTATCTATCTATCTATCTATCTATCTATCTATCTATCTATCTATCTATCTATCTATCTATCTATCTATCTATCAATTTAGCTAGCTATCTAGCTATCTATCTATCTATCTATCTATCTATCTATCTATCTATCTATCTATCTATCTATCTATCTATCTATCTATCTATCTATCTATCTATCTATCTATCTATCTATCTATCTATCTAGCAATCTATCAATCTAGCTATCTAGCTATCTATCAATCTAGCTAGATATCTAGCTTTCTAGCTATCTAGCTATCAAGCTATCTAGCTATCTATCTAGCTAGCTAGCTAGCTATCTAGCTATCTATCAATCTAGCTACCTATCAATCTAGCTATCAATCTAGCTAGATATCTAGCTAGCTAGCTATCTAGCTATCTATTTAGCTAGCTAGCTATCTAGCTAGCTATCTAGCTATCTATCTAGCTATCTATCAATCTAGCTATCTATCAATCTAGCTATCTATTTAGCTAGCTAGCTATCTAGCTATCTAGCTAGCTATCTAGCAATCTAGCTATCTAGCTATCTACCATTCTAGCTAGCTATCTAGCTATCTAGCTATCCAGCTATGTAGCTATTTATCTATCTAGCTATCTATCAATCTAGCTATCTAGCTGTCTAGCTATCAAGCTATCTATCAATCTATCTATCTATCTATCTATCAATCTAGCTATCTATCTATCAATCTAGCTAGCTATCAAGTTATCTACCTATCTATCTAGCTATTTATCAAACTAGCTATCTAGCTATCTATCAATCTAGCTATCTAGCTGTCTATCAATCTAGCTATCTAGCTATTTATCTAGCTATCTAGCTATCTATCAATCTAGCTAGATATCTATCTATCTATCTATCTATCTATCTATCTATCTATCTATCTATCTATCTATCTATCTATCTATCTATCTATCTATCTATCTATCTATCTATCTATCTATCTATCTATCTATCTATCTATCTATCTATCTATCTATCTATCTATCTATCAATTTAGCTAGCTAGCTATCTATCTATCTATCTATCTATCTATCTATCTATCTATCTATCTATCTATCTATCTATCTATCTATCTATCTATCTATCTATCTATCTATCTATCTATCTATCTATCTATCTATCTAGCAATCTATCAATCTAGCTATCTAGCTATCTATCAATCTAGCTAGATATCTAGCTTTCTAGCTATCTAGCTATCAAGCTATCTAGCTATCTATCTAGCTAGCTAGCTAGCTATCTAGCTATCTATCAATCTAGCTACCTATCAATCTAGCTATCAATCTAGCTAGATATCTAGCTAGCTAGCTATCTAGCTATCTATTTAGCTAGCTAGCTATCTAGCTAGCTATCTAGCTATCTATCTAGCTATCTATCAATCTAGCTATCTATCAATCTAGCTATCTAGCTATCTATCAATCTATCTATCTAGCTATCTATCTAGCTATCTAGCTATTTATCAATCTAGCTATCTAGCTATCTATCAATCTAGCTATCTATCAATCTAGCTATCTATCTAGCTATCTATCTATCTAGCTATCCAGCTATCTATCAATCTAGCTATCTAGCTGTCTAGCTATCTAGCTATCTATCAATCTAGCTATCTAGCTATCTATCAATCTAGATATCCAGCTATCTATCAATCTAGCTAGATATCTAGCTATCTAGCTATCTATCTAGCTATCTAGTTATCTAGCTATCTATCAATCTAGCTAGCTATCTAGCTATCTATCTAGCTATCTAGCTATATAGCTATCTATCTATCTATCTAGCTATCTATCTAGCTATCTATCTAGCTATCTATATATCTATCAATCTAGCTATCTAGCTATCTGTCTAGCTATCTAGCTATCTATCAGATAGATACCTAGATTATCTAGCTATCTAGCTATCTATCAATCTATCTAGCTATCTATCTAGCTATCTATCAATCTATCTAGCTATCTATCTAGCTATCTATCAATCTAGCTATCTATCAATCTAGCTATCTATCAATCTAGCTAGCTATCTAGCTATTTAGCTAGCTATCTAGGTATCTAGCTATCTAGCTAGCTAGCTAGCTAGCTAGCTATCAATCTAGCTATCTAGTTATCTATCAATCTAGCTATCTAGCTATCTATCAATCTAGCTAGAAATCTAGCTATCTAGCTATCTATCTATCTAGCTATCTAGCTATCTATCTATCTAGCTATCTATCTAGCTATCTATCAATCTAGCTATCTATCTATCTATCTATCTATCTATCTATCTATCTATCTATCTATCTATCTATCTATCTATCTATCTATCTATCTATCTATCTATCTATCTATCTATCTATCTATCTATCTATCTATCTATCTATCTATCTATCTATCAATCTAGCTATCTATCTAGCTATCTAGCTAGCTATCTAGCTATCTAGCTAGCTATCTAGCAATCTATCAATCTAGCTATCTAGCTATCTATCAATCTAGCTAGATATCTAGCTTTCTAGCTATCTAGCTATCAAGCTATCTAGCTATCTATCTATCTAGCTAGCTAGCTATCTAGCTATCTATCAATCTAGCTACCTATCAATCTAGCTATCAATCTAGCTAGATATCTAGCTAGCTAGCTATCTAGCTATCTATTTAGCTAGCTAGCTATCTAGCTAGCTATCTAGCAATCTATCAATCTAGCTATCTAGCTATCTACCATTCTAGCTAGATATCTAGCTATCTAGCTATCTAGCTATCCAGCTATCTAGCTATTTATCTATCTAGCTATCTATCAATCTAGCTATCTAGCTGTCTAGCTATCAAGCTATCTATCAATCTAGCTATCTAGCTATCTATCAATCTAGCTATCTAGCTATCTATCAATCTAGCTAGCTATCAAGTTATCTACCTATCTATCTAGCTATTTATCAAACTAGCTATCTAGCTATCTATCAATCTAGCTATCTAGCTGTCTATCAATCTAGCTATCTAGCTATTTATCTAGCTATCTAGCTATCTATCAATCTAGCTAGATATCTAGCTATCTACCAATCTAGCTATCTATCTATCTATCTATCTATCTATCTATCTATCTATCTATCTATCTATCTATCTATCTATCTATCTATCTATCTATCTATCTATCTATCTATCTATCTATCTATCTATCTATCTATCTATCTATCTATCTATCTATCTATCTCTCTATCTATCTATCTATCTATCTATCTATCTATCTATCTATCTATCTATCTATCTATCTATCTATCTATCTATCTATCTATCTATCTATCTATCTATCTATCTATCTATCTATCAATTTAGCTAGCTATCTAGCTATCTATCTATCTATCTATCTATCTATCTATCTATCTATCTATCTATCTATCTATCTATCTATCTATCTATCTATCTATCTATCTATCTATCTATCTATCTATCTATCTATCTATCTAGCAATCTATCAATCTAGCTATCTAGCTATCTATCAATCTAGCTAGATATCTAGCTTTCTAGCTATCTAGCTATCAAGCTATCTAGCTATCTATCTAGCTAGCTAGCTAGCTATCTAGCTATCTATCAATCTAGCTACCTATCAATCTAGCTATCAATCTAGCTAGATATCTAGCTAGCTAGCTATCTAGCTATCTATTTAGCTAGCTAGCTATCTAGCTAGCTATCTAGCTATCTATCTAGCTATCTATCAATCTAGCTATCTATCAATCTAGCTATCTATTTAGCTAGCTAGCTATCTAGCTATCTAGCTAGCTATCTAGCAATCTAGCTATCTAGCTATCTACCATTCTAGCTAGCTATCTAGCTATCTAGCTATCCAGCTATGTAGCTATTTATCTATCTAGCTATCTATCAATCTAGCTATCTAGCTGTCTAGCTATCAAGCTATCTATCAATCTATCTATCTATCTATCTATCAATCTAGCTATCTATCTATCAATCTAGCTAGCTATCAAGTTATCTACCTATCTATCTAGCTATTTATCAAACTAGCTATCTAGCTATCTATCAATCTAGCTATCTAGCTGTCTATCAATCTAGCTATCTAGCTATTTATCTAGCTATCTAGCTATCTATCAATCTAGCTAGATATCTATCTATCTATCTATCTATCTATCTATCTATCTATCTATCTATCTATCTATCTATCTATCTATCTATCTATCTATCTATCTATCTATCTATCTATCTATCTATCTATCTATCTATCTATCTATCTATCTATCTATCTATCTATCAATTTAGCTAGCTATCTATCTATCTATCTATCTATCTATCTATCTATCTATCTATCTATCTATCTATCTATCTATCTATCTATCTATCTATCTATCTATCTATCTATCTATCTATCTATCTATCTATCTATCTATCTAGCAATCTATCAATCTAGCTATCTAGCTATCTATCAATCTAGCTAGATATCTAGCTTTCTAGCTATCTAGCTATCAAGCTATCTAGCTATCTATCTAGCTAGCTAGCTAGCTATCTAGCTATCTATCAATCTAGCTACCTATCAATCTAGCTATCAATCTAGCTAGATATCTAGCTAGCTAGCTATCTAGCTATCTATTTAGCTAGCTAGCTATCTAGCTAGCTATCTAGCTATCTATCTAGCTATCTATCAATCTAGCTATCTATCAATCTAGCTATCTAGCTATCTATCAATCTATCTATCTAGCTATCTATCTAGCTATCTAGCTATTTATCAATCTAGCTATCTAGCTATCTATCAATCTAGCTATCTATCAATCTAGCTATCTATCTAGCTATCTATCTATCTAGCTATCCAGCTATCTATCAATCTAGCTATCTAGCTGTCTAGCTATCTAGCTATCTATCAATCTAGCTATCTAGCTATCTATCAATCTAGATATCCAGCTATCTATCAATCTAGCTAGATATCTAGCTATCTAGCTATCTATCTAGCTATCTAGTTATCTAGCTATCTATCAATCTAGCTAGCTATCTAGCTATCTATCTAGCTATCTAGCTATATAGCTATCTATCTATCTATCTAGCTATCTATCTAGCTATCTATCTAGCTATCTATATATCTATCAATCTAGCTATCTAGCTATCTGTCTAGCTATCTAGCTATCTATCAGATAGATACCTAGATTATCTAGCTATCTAGCTATCTATCAATCTATCTAGCTATCTATCTAGCTATCTATCAATCTATCTAGCTATCTATCTAGCTATCTATCAATCTAGCTATCTATCAATCTAGCTATCTATCAATCTAGCTAGCTATCTAGCTATTTAGCTAGCTATCTAGGTATCTAGCTATCTAGCTAGCTAGCTAGCTAGCTAGCTATCAATCTAGCTATCTAGTTATCTATCAATCTAGCTATCTAGCTATCTATCAATCTAGCTAGAAATCTAGCTATCTAGCTATCTATCTATCTAGCTATCTAGCTATCTATCTATCTAGCTATCTATCTAGCTATCTATCAATCTAGCTATCTATCAATCTATCAATCTAGCTAGATATCGAGCTATCTAGCTATCTATCTATCTAGCTATCTATCTGGCTATCTAGCTAGCTATCGATCTAGCTATCTAGCTATCTAGCTATCTATCTAGCTATCAATCTGGCTATCTAGCTATCTATCAATCTAGCTATCTATCAGCTAGATTGCTACATTATCTAGCTATCTAGCTATCTATCAATCTAGCTATCTAGCTATCTATCTAGCTATCAAGCTGGCTATCTAGCTATCTAGCTATCTATCTATCTATCTATCTATCTATCTATCTATCTATCTATCTATCTATCTATCTATCTATCTATCTATCTATCTATCTATCTATCTATCTATCTATCTATCTATCTATCTATCTATCTATCTATCTATCTATCTATCTATCTATCTATCTATCTATCTATCTATCTATCTATCTATATATCTATATATCTATCTATCAATCTAGCCAGCTATCTAGCTAGCTATCTAGCTATCTAGCTAGCTATCTATCAATCTATCAATCTAGCTATCTAGCTATCTAGCTATCTATCAATCTAGCTAGATGTCTAGCTTTCTAGCTATCTAGCTATCAAGCTATCTAGCTATCTATCTAGCTAGCTAGCTAGCTATCTAGCTATCTATCAATCTAGCTACCTATCAATCTAGCTAGATATCTAGCTAGCTAGCTATCTAGCTATCTATTTAGCTAGCTAGCTATCTAGCTATCTAGCTAGCTATCTAGCAATCTAGCTATCTAGCTATCTACCATTCTAGCTAGATATCTAGCTATCTAGCTATCTAGCTATCCAGCTATGTAGCTATTTATCTATCTAGCTATCTATCAATCTAGCTATCTAGCTGTCTAGCTATCAAGCTATCTATCAATCTATCTATCTATCTATCTATCTATCAATCTAGCTATCTATCTATCAATCTAGCTAGCTATCAAGTTATCTACCTATCTATCTAGCTATTTAT
>NC_141694.1:1018208191-1018213191 GCF_964263255.1 Lissotriton vulgaris
GCTATCTAGCTATCTATAATTCTAGCTATCTATCAGCTAGATAGCTAGATTATCTAGCTATCTAGCTATCTAGCTACCTAGCTATCTATCTAGCTATCTAGCTATCTAGCTATCTATCAATCTAGCTATCTATCTAGCTATCTAACTATCTAGCTATCTAGCTATCTAGCTATCTATCAATCTATCTAGCTATCTAGCTATCTATCAATCTAGCTATCTAGCTATCTATCAATCTATCTATCTATCTATCTATCTATCTATCTATCTATCTATCTATCTATCTATCTATCTATCTATCTATCTATCTATCTATCTATCTATCTATCTATCTAGCTGTCTAGCTATCTAGCTATCTAGCTATCTATCAATCTAGCTATCTAGCTATTTATCTAGCTATCTAGCTATCTATCAATCTAGCTAGATATCTAGCTATCTACCAATCTAGCTAGATATATAGCTATCTAGCTATCTATCTAGCTATCTATCTATCTAGCTATCAATCTATCTATCTATCTATCTATCTATCTATCTATCTATCTATCTATCTATCTATCTATCTATCTATCTATCTATCTATCTATCTATCTATCTATCTATCTATCTATCTATCTATCTATCTATCTATCTATCTATCAATCTAGCTATCTATCTATCTATCTAGCTATCTAGCTATCTATCTAGCTATCTATCAATCTATCTAGCTATCTATCTATCTAGCTATCTATCTAGCTATCTATCAATCTAGCTATCTATCAATCTATCTATCTATCAATCTATCAATCTAGCTAGATATCTAGCTATCTAGCTATCTATCTATCTATCTATCTAGCTAACTATCTAGCTATCTATCTGGCTATCTATCTAGCTATCGATCTAGCTATCTATCTAGCTATCAATCTGGCTATCTAGCTATCTATCAATCTAGCTATCTATCAGCTAGATAGCTACATTATCTAGCTATCTAGCTATCTATCAATCTAGCTATCTATCTAGCTATCAAGCTGGCTATCTAGCTATCTAGCTATCTATCAATCTAGCTATCTATCAGCTAGATAGCTAGATTATCTAGCTATCTAGCTATCTAGCTACCTAGCTATCTATCTAGCTATCTAGCTATCTAGCTATCTAGCTATCTATCAATCTAGCTATCTATCTAGCTATCTAACTATCTAGCTATCTAGCTATCTAGCTATCTATCAATCTATCTAGCTATCTAGCTATCTATCAATCTAGCTATCTAGCTATCTATCAATCTATCTATCTATCTATCTATCTATCTATCTATCTATCTATCTATCTATCTATCTATCTATCTATCTATCTATCTATCTATCTATCTATCTATCTATCTATCTATCTATCTATCTATCTATCTATCTATCTATCAATCTAGCTATCTATCTATCTAGCTATCTAGCTATCTAGCTAGCTATCTAGCAATCTATCAATCTAGCTATCTAGCTATCTATCAATCTAGCTAGATGTCTAGCTTTCTAGCTATCTAGCTATCAAGCTATCTAGCTATCTATCTAGCTAGCTAGCTAGCTATCTAGCTATCTATCAATCTAGCTACCTATCAATCTAGCTATCAATCTAGCTAGATATCTAGCTAGCTATCTATTTAGCTAGCTAGCTAGCTAGCTATCTAGCAATCTAGCTATCTAGCTATCTACCATTCTAGCTAGATATCTAGCTATCTAGCTATCTAGCTATCCAGCTATCTAGCTATTTATCTATCTAGCTATCTATCAATCTAGCTATCTAGCTGTCTAGCTATCAAGCTATCTATCGATCTATCTATCTAGCTATCTATCAATCTAGCTATCTATCTATCTAGCTAGCTATCTATCTAGCTAGCTATCTTCCTATCTAGCTATCTATCTAGCTATCTAGCTATCTATCTAGCTATCTATCTATCTATCTATCTAGCTATCTATCTAGCTAGCTATCTATCTATCTATCTAACTATCTATCTAGCTATCTAGCTATCTAGCTATCTATCTAGCTATCTATCTATCTATCTATCTATCTATCTATCTATCTATCTATCTATCTATCTATCTATCTATCTATCTATCTATCTATCTATCTATCTATCTATCTATCTATCTATCTATCTATCTATCAATCTAGCTATCTAGCTAGCTATCTAGCTATCTATCAGATAGTTATCTAGATTATCTAGCTATCTATCAGATAGATATCTAGATTATCTAGCTATCTATCAATCTATCTAGCTATCTATCTAGCTATCTAGCTATCTATCAATCTAGCTATCTATCAATCTAGCTATCTATCAATCTATCAATCTAGCTAGATATCTAGCTATCTAGCTATCTATCTATCTATCTATCTAGCTATCTATCTGGCTATCTAGCTAGCTATCGATCTAGCTATCTAGCTATCTAGCTATCTATCTAGCTATCAATCTGGCTATCTAGCTATCTATCAATCTAGCTATCTATCAGCTAGATAGCTACATTATCTAGCTATCTAGCTATCTATCAATCTAGCTATCTAGCTATCTATCTAGCTATCAAGCTGGCTATCTAGCTATCTAGCTATCTATCATTCTAGCTATCTATCAGCTAGATAGCTAGATTATCTAGCTATCTAGCTACCTAGCTATCTATCTAGCTATCTAGCTATCTAGCTATCTATCAATCTAGCTATCTATCTAGCTATCTAACTATCTAGCTATCTAGCTATCTAGCTATCTATCAATCTATCTAGCTATCTAGCTATCTATCAATCTAGCTATCTAGCTATCTATCAATCTAGCTATCTATCTATCTATCTATCTATCTATCTATCTATCTATCTATCTATCTATCTATCTATCTATCTATCTATCTATCTATCTATCTATCTAGCTGTCTAGCTATCTAGCTATCTATCAATCTAGCTAGATATCTAGCTATCTACCAATCTAGCTAGATATCTAGCTATCTAGCTATCTATCTAGCTATCTATCTATCTAGCTATCAATCTATCTATCTATCTATCTATCTATCTATCTATCTATCTATCTATCTATCTATCTATCTATCTATCTATCTATCTATCTATCTATCTATCTATCTATCTATCTATCTATCTATCTATCTATCTATCTATCTATCTATCTATCTATCTATCTATCAATCTAGCTAGCTAGCTAGCTATCTAGCTATCTAGCTAGCTATCTATCAATCTATCAATCTAGCTATCTAGCTATCTATCAATCTAGCTAGATGTCTAGCTTTCTAGCTATCTAGCTATCAAGCTATCTAGCTATCTATCTAGCTAGCTAGCTAGCTATCTAGCTATCTATCAATCTAGCTACCTATCAATCTAGCTAGATATCTAGCTAGCTAGCTATCTAGCTATCTATTTAGCTAGCTAGCTATCTAGCTATCTAGCTAGCTATCTAGCAATCTAGCTATCTAGCTATCTACCATTCTAGCTAGATATCTAGCTATCTAGCTATCTAGCTATCCAGCTATCTAGCTATTTATCTATCTAGCTATCTATCAATCTAGCTATCTAGCTGTCTAGCTATCAAGCTATCTATCAATCTATCTAATCTAGCTATCTATCAATCTAGCTATCTATCAATCTAGCTAGCTATCAAGTTATCTACCTATCTATCTAGCTATTTATCAAACTAGCTATCTAGCTATCTATCAATCTAGCTATCTAGCTGTCTATCAATCTAGCTATCTAGCTATTTATCTAGCTATCTAGCTATCTATCAATCTAGCTAGATATCTAGCTATCTACCAATCTAGCTAGATATCTATCTATCTATCTATCTATCTATCTATCTATCTATCTATCTATCTATCTATCTATCTATCTATCTATCTATCTATCTATCTATCTATCTATCTATCTATCTATCTATCTATCTATCTATCTAGCTATCTATCTTCCTATCTAGCTATCTATCTAGATATCTAGCTATCTATCTAGCTATCTATCTATCTATCTAGCTATCTAGCTATCTATCTAGCTATCTATCTATCTATCTATCTAGCTATCTAGCTATCTAGCTATCTATCTATCTATCTAGCTATCCATCTATCTATCTATCTATCTATCTATCTATCTATCTATCTATCTATCTATCTATCTATCTATCTATCTATCTATCTATCTATCTATCTATCTATCAATCTAGCTATCTAGCTAGCTATCTAGCTATCTATCAGATAGTTATCTAGATTATCTAGCTATCTATCAGATAGATATCTAGATTATCTAGCTATCTATCAATCTATCTAGCTATCTATCTAGCTATCTATCAATCTAGCTATCTATCAATCTATCTATCTATCAATCTATCAATCTAGCTAGATATCTAGCTATCTAGCTATCTATCTATCTATCTAGCTATCTATCTAGCTATCTATCTGGCTATCTATCTAGCTATCGATCTAGCTATCTATCTAGCTATCAATCTGGCTATCTAGCTATCTATCAATCTAGCTATCTATCAGCTAGATAGCTACATTATCTAGCTATCTAGCTATCTATCAATCTAGCTATCTATCTAGCTATCAAGCTGGCTATCTAGCTATCTAGCTATCTATCAATCTAGCTATCTATCAGCTAGATAGCTAGATTATCTAGCTATCTAGCTATCTAGCTACCTAGCTATCTATCTAGCTATCTAGCTATCTAGCTATCTAGCTATCTATCAATCTAGCTATCTATCTAGCTATCTAACTATCTAGCTATCTAGCTATCTATCAATCTATCTAGCTATCTAGCTATCTATCAATCTAGCTATCTATCTATCTATCTATCTATCTATCTATCTATCTATCTATCTATCTATCTATCTATCTATCTATCTATCTATCTATCTATCTATCTATCTATCTATCAATCTAGCTATCTAGCTAGCTATCTAGCTATCTATCAGATAGTTATCTAGATTATCTAGCTATCTATCAGATAGATATCTAGATTATCTAGCTATCTATCAATCTATCTAGCTATCTATCTAGCTATCT
>NC_141694.1:1018218191-1018220691 GCF_964263255.1 Lissotriton vulgaris
TCTAGCTATCAAGCTATCTATCGATCTATCTATCTAGCTATCTATCAATCTAGCTATCTATCTATCTAGCTAGCTATCTATCTAGCTAGCTATCTTCCTATCTAGCTATCTATCTAGCTATCTAGCTATCTATCTAGCTATCTATCTATCTATCTATCTAGCTATCTATCTAGCTAGCTATCTATCTATCTATCTAACTATCTATCTAGCTATCTAGCTATCTAGCTATCTATCTAGCTATCTATCTATCTATCTATCTATCTATCTATCTATCTATCTATCTATCTATCTATCTATCTATCTATCTATCTATCTATCTATCTATCTATCTATCAATCTAGCTATCTAGCTAGCTATCTAGCTATCTATCAGATAGTTATCTAGATTATCTAGCTATCTATCAGATAGATATCTAGATTATCTAGCTATCTATCAATCTATCTAGCTATCTATCTAGCTATCTAGCTATCTATCAATCTAGCTATCTATCAATCTAGCTATCTATCAATCTATCAATCTAGCTAGATATCTAGCTATCTAGCTATCTATCTATCTATCTATCTAGCTATCTATCTGGCTATCTAGCTAGCTATCGATCTAGCTATCTAGCTATCTAGCTATCTATCTAGCTATCAATCCGGCTATCTAGCTATCTATCAATCTAGCTATCTATCAGCTAGATAGCTACATTATCTAGCTATCTAGCTATCTATCAATCTAGCTATCTAGCTATCTATCTAGCTATCAAGCTGGCTATCTAGCTATCTAGCTATCTATCATTCTAGCTATCTATCAGCTAGATAGCTAGATTATCTAGCTATCTAGCTACCTAGCTATCTATCTAGCTATCTAGCTATCTAGCTATCTATCAATCTAGCTATCTATCTAGCTATCTAACTATCTAGCTATCTAGCTATCTAGCTATCTATCAATCTATCTAGCTATCTAGCTATCTATCAATCTAGCTATCTAGCTATCTATCAATCTATCTATCTATCTATCTATCTATCTATCTATCTATCTATCTATCTATCTATCTATCTATCTATCTATCTATCTATCTATCTATCTATCTATCTATCTATCTATCTATCTATCTATCTATCTATCTATCTGTCTAGCTATCTAGCTATCTATCAATCTAGCTAGATATCTAGCTATCTACCAATCTAGCTAGATATCTAGCTATCTAGCTATCTATCTAGCTATCTATCTATCTAGCTATCAATCTATCTATCTATCTATCTATCTATCTATCTATCTATCTATCTATCTATCTATCTATCTATCTATCTATCTATCTATCTATCTATCTATCTATCTATCTATCTATCAATCTAGCTAGCTAGCTAGCTATCTAGCTATCTAGCTAGCTATCTATCAATCTATCAATCTAGCTATCTAGCTATCTATCAATCTAGCTAGATGTCTAGCTTTCTAGCTATCTAGCTATCAAGCTATCTAGCTATCTATCTAGCTAGCTAGCTAGCTATCTAGCTATCTATCAATCTAGCTACCTATCAATCTAGCTAGATATCTAGCTAGCTAGCTATCTAGCTATCTATTTAGCTAGCTAGCTATCTAGCTATCTAGCTAGCTATCTAGCAATCTAGCTATCTAGCTATCTACCATTCTAGCTAGATATCTAGCTATCTAGCTATCTAGCTATCCAGCTATCTAGCTATTTATCTATCTAGCTATCTATCAATCTAGCTATCTAGCTGTCTAGCTATCAAGCTATCTATCAATCTATCTAATCTAGCTATCTATCAATCTAGCTATCTATCAATCTAGCTAGCTATCAAGTTATCTACCTATCTATCTAGCTATTTATCAAACTAGCTATCTAGCTATCTATCAATCTAGCTATCTAGCTGTCTATCAATCTAGCTATCTAGCTATTTATCTAGCTATCTAGCTATCTATCAATCTAGCTAGATATCTAGCTATCTACCAATCTAGCTAGATATCTATCTATCTATCTATCTATCTATCTATCTATCTATCTATCTATCTATCTATCTATCTATCTATCTATCTATCTAGCTATCTATCTTCCTATCTAGCTATCTATCTAGATATCTAGCTATCTATCTAGCTATCTATCTATCTATCTAGCTATCTAGCTATCTATCTAGCTATCTATCTATCTATCTATCTAGCTATCTAGCTATCTAGCTATCTATCTATCTATCTAGCTATCCATCTATCTATCTATCTATCTATCTATCTATCTATCTATCTATCTATCTATCTATCTATCTATCTATCTATCTATCTATCTATCTATCAATCTAGCTATCTAGCTAGCTATCTAGCTATCTATCAGATAGTTATCTAGATTATCTAGCTATCTATCAGATAGATATCTAGATTATCTAGCTATCTATCAATCTATCTAGCTATCTATCTAGCTATCTATCAATCTAGCTATCTATCAATCTATCTATCTATCAATCTATCAATCTAGCTAGATATCTAGCTATCTAGCTATCTATCT
>NC_141694.1:1018243191-1018253191 GCF_964263255.1 Lissotriton vulgaris
TACCTATCTATCTAGCTATTTATCAAACTAGCTATCTAGCTATCTATCAATCTAGCCATCTAGCTGTCTATCAATCTAGCTATCTAGCTATTTATCTAGCTATCTAGCTATCTATCAATCTAGCTAGATATCTAGCTATCTACCAATCTAGCTAGATATCTATCTATCTATCTATCTATCTATCTATCTATCTATCTATCTATCTATCTATCTATCTATCTATCTATCTATCTATCTATCTATCTATCTATCTATCTATCTATCTATCTATCTATCTATCTATCTATCTATCTATCTATCTATCTATCTATCTATCTATGGATCTATCTATCTATCTATCTATCTATCTATCTATCTATCTATCTATCTATCTATCTATCTATCTATCTATCTATCTATCTATCTATCTATCTATCTATCTATCTATCTATCTATCTATCAATTTAGCTATCTATCTATCTATCTATCTATCTATCTATCTATCTATCTATCTATCTATCTATCTATCTATCTATCTATCTATCTATCTATCTATCTATCTATCTATCTATCTATCTAGCAATCTATCAATCTAGCTATCTAGCTATCTATCAATCTAGCTAGATATCTAGCTTTCTAGCTATCTAGCTATCAAGCTATCTAGTTATCTATCTAGCTAGCTAGCTAGCTATCTAGCTATCTATCAATCTAGCTACCTATCAATCTAGCTATCAATCTAGCTAGATATCTAGCTAGCTAGCTATCTAGCTATCTATTTAGCTAGCTAGCTATCTAGCTAGCTATCTAGCTATCTATCTAGCTATCTATCAATCTAGCTATCTATCAATCTAGCTATCTAGCTATCTATCAATCTATCTATCTAGCTATCTATCTAGCTATCTAGCTATTTATCAATCTAGCTATCTAGCTATCTATCAATCTAGCTATCTATCAATCTAGCTATCTATCTAGCTATCTATCTATCTAGCTATCCAGCTATCTATCAATCTAGCTATCTAGCTGTCTAGCTATCTAGCTATCTATCAATCTAGCTATCTAGCTATCTATCAATCTAGATATCCAGCTATCTATCAATCTAGCTAGATATCTAGCTATCTAGCTATCAAGCTATCCAGCTATCTATCTAGCTATCTAGCTAGCTAGCTATCTAGCTATCTATCACTCTAGCTACCTATCAATCTAGCTATCTATCAGCTAGATAGCTAGATTATCTAGCTATCTAGCTATCTATCAATCTAGCTATCTAGCTATCTATCTAGCTATCCAGCTATCTAGCTAATTATCAATCTAGCTATCTAGCTATCTATCAATCTAGCTATCTAGCTATCTATCTAGCTATCTAGTTATCTAGCTATCTATCAATCTAGCTAGCTATCTAGCTATCTATCTAGCTATCTAGCTATATAGCTATCTATCTATCTATCTAGCTATCTATCTAGCTATCTATCTAGCTATCTATATATCTATCAATCTAGCTATCTAGCTATCTATCAGATAGATACCTAGATTATCTAGCTATCTAGCTATCTATCAATCTATCTAGCTATCTATCTAGCTATCTATCAATCTATCTAGCTATCTATCTAGCTATCTATCAATCTAGCTATCTATCAATCTAGCTATCTATCAATCTAGCTAGCTATCTAGCTATTTAGCTAGCTATCTAGGTATCTAGCTATCTAGCTAGCTAGCTAGCTAGCTAGCTATCAATCTAGCTATCTAGTTATCTATCAATCTAGCTATCTAGCTATCTATCAATCTAGCTAGAAATCTAGCTATCTAGCTATCTATCTATCTAGCTATCTATCTATCTAGCTATCTATCTAGCTATCTATCAATCTAGCTATCTATCAATCTATCAATCTAGCTAGATATCTAGCTATCTAGCTATCTATCTATCTAGCTATCTATCTGGCTATCTAGCTAGCTATCGATCTAGCTATCTAGCTATCTAGCTATCTATCTAGCTATCAATCTGGCTATCTAGCTATCTATCAATCTAGCTATCTATCAGCTAGATAGCTACATTATCTAGCTATCTAGCTATCTATCAATCTAGCTATCTAGCTATCTATCTAGCTATCAAGCTGGCTATCTAGCTATCTAGCTATCTATCTAGCTATCTAACTATCTATCTATCTATCTATCTATCTATCTATCTATCTATCTATCTATCTATCTATCTATCTATCTATCTATCTATCTATCTATCTATCTATCTATCTATCTATCTATCTATCTATCTATCTATCTATCTATCTATCTATCTATCTATCTATCTATCCATCTATCTATCTATCTATCCATCTATCTATCTATCTATCCATCTATCTATCTATCTATCTATCTATCTATCTATCTATCTATCTATCTATCTATCTATCTATCTATCTATCTATCTATATATCTATCTATCTATCTATCAATCTAGCTAGCTATCTAGCTAGCTATCTAGCTATCTAGCTAGCTATCTATCAATCTATCAATCTAGCTATCTAGCTATCTATCAATCTAGCTAGATGTCTAGCTTTCTAGCTATCTAGCTATCAAGCTATCTAGCTATCTATCTAGCTAGCTAGCTAGCTATCTAGCTATCTATCAATCTAGCTACCTATCAATCTAGCTAGATATCTAGCTAGCTAGCTATCTAGCTATCTATTTAGCTAGCTAGCTATCTAGCTATCTAGCTAGCTATCTAGCAATCTAGCTATCTAGCTATCTACCATTCTAGCTAGATATCTAGCTATCTAGCTATCTAGCTATCCAGCTATGTAGCTATTTATCTATCTAGCTATCTATCAATCTAGCTATCTAGCTGTCTAGCTATCAAGCTATCTATCAATCTATCTATCTATCTATCTATCAATCTAGCTATCTATCTATCAATCTAGCTAGCTATCACGTTATCTACCTATCTATCTAGCTATTTATCAAACTAGCTATCTAGCTATCTATCAATCTAGCTGTCTATCAATCTAGCTATCTAGCTATTTATCTAGCTATCTAGCTATCTATCAATCTAGCTAGATATCTAGCTATCTACCAATCTAGCTAGATATCTAGCTATCTAGCTATCTATCTAGCTATCAATCAATCTATCTATCTATCTATCTATCTATCTATCTATCTATCTATCTATCTATCTATCTATCTATCTATCTATCTATCTATCTATCTATCTATCTATCTATCTATCTATCTATCTATCTATCTATCTATCTATCTAGCTAGCTATCTATCTATCTAGCTGTCTAGCTATCAAGCTATCTATCAATCTAGCTATCTAGCTATCTATCAATCTAGCTATCTAGCTATCTATCAATCTAGCTAGCTATCAAGTTATCTACCTATCTATCTAGCTATTTATCAAACTAGCTATCTAGCTATCTATCAATCTAGCCATCTAGCTGTCTATCAATCTAGCTATCTAGCTATTTATCTAGCTATCTAGCTATCTATCAATCTAGCTAGATATCTAGCTATCTACCAATCTAGCTAGATATCTAGCTATCTAGCTATCTATCTAGCTATCTATCTATCTATCTATCTATCTATCTATCTATCTATCTATCTATCTATCTATCTATCTATCTATCTATCTATCTATCTATCTATCTGTCTGTCTATCTGTCTGTCTATCTGTCTATCTATCTATCTGTCTGTCTGTCTGTCTGTCTGTCTGTCTATCTATCTATCTATCTATCTATCTATCTATCTATCTATCTATCTATCTATCTATCTATCTATCTATCTATCTATCTATCTATCTATCTATCTATCTATCTATCTATCTATCTATCTATCTATCTATCTATCTATCTATCTATCTATCTATCTATCTATCTATCTATCTATCTATCTATCAATCTAGCTAGCTATCTAGCTAGCTATCTAGCTATCTAGCTAGCTATCTAGAAATCTATCAATCTAGCTATCTAGCTATCTATCAATCTAGCTAGATATCTAGCTATCTACCAATCTAGCTAGATATCTATCTATCTATCTATCTATCTATCTATCTATCTATCTATCTATCTATCTATCTATCTATCTATCTATCTATCTATCTATCTATCTATCTATCTATCTATCTATCTATCAGATAGATATCTAGATTATCTAGCTATCTATCAATCTATCAATCTATCTATCTATCTATCTATCTATCTATCTATCTATCTATCTATCTATCTATCTATCTATCTATCTATCTATCTATCTATCTATCTATCTATCTATCTATCTATCTATCTATCTATCTATCTATCTATCTATCTGTCTAGCTATATAGCTAGCTATCTATCTAGCTAGCTATCTATTTAGCCAGCTATCTATCTATCTATCTATCTATCTATCTATCTATCTATCTATCTATCTATCTATCTATCTATCTATCTATCTATCTATCTATCTATCTATCTATCTATCTATCTATCTATCTATCTATCTATCTATCTATCTATCTATCTATCTATCCATTTATCTATCTATCTATCTATCTATCAGATAGATATCTAGATTATCTAGCTATCTATCAATCTATCAATCTATCTATCTATCTATCTATCTATCTATCTATCTATCTATCTATCTATCTATCTATCTATCTATCTATCTATCTATCTATCTATCTATCTATCTATCTATCTATCTATCTATCTATCTATCTATCTATCTATCTATCTATCTATCTATCTATCTACCTATCTATCAATCTATCTATCTATCTATCTATCTATCTATCTATCTATCTATCTATCTATCTATCTATCTATCTATCTATCTATCTATCTATCTATCTATCTATCTATCTATCTATCTATCTATCTATCTATCTATCTATCTATCTATCTATCTATCTATCTATCTATCTGTCTATCTATCTATCTATCTATCTATCTATCAATCTAGCTATCTAGCTAGCTATCTAGCTAGCTATCTAGCTATCTAGCTATCTAGCTAGCTATCTAGCAATCTATCAATCTAGCTATCTAGCTATCTATCAATCTAGCTAGATATCTAGCTTTCTAGCTATCTAGCTATCAAGCTATCTAGCTATCTATCTAGCTAGCTAGCTAGCTATCTAGCTATCTATCAATCTAGCTACCTATCAATCTAGCTATCAATCTAGCTAGATATCTAGCTAGCTAGCTATCTAGCTATCTATTTAGCTAGCTATCTAGCTAGCTATCTAGCAATCTATCAATCTAGCTATCTAGCTATCTACCATTCTAGCTAGATATCTAGCTATCTAGCTATCTAGCTATCCAGCTATCTAGCTATTTATCTATCTAGCTATCTATCAATCTAGCTATCTAGCTGTCTAGCTATCAAGCTATCTATCAATCTAGCTATCTAGCTATCTATCAATCTAGCTATCTAGCTATCTATCAATCTAGCTAGCTATCAAGTTATCTACCTATCTATCTAGCTATTTATCAAACTAGCTATCTAGCTATCTATCAATCTAGCCATCTAGCTGTCTATCAATCTAGCTATCTAGCTATTTATCTAGCTATCTAGCTATCTATCAATCTAGCTAGATATCTAGCTATCTACCAATCTAGCTAGATATCTATCTATCTATCTATCTATCTATCTATCTATCTATCTATCTATCTATCTATCTATCTATCTATCTATCTATCTATCTATCTATCTATCTATCTATCTATCTATCTATCTATCTATCTATCTATCTATCTATCTATCTATCTATCTATGGATCTATCTATCTATCTATCTATCTATCTATCTATCTATCTATCTATCTATCTATCTATCTATCTATCTATCTATCTATCTATCTATCTATCTATCTATCTATCTATCTATCTATCTATCTATCTATCTATCTATCTATCTATCTATCAATTTAGCTATCTATCTATCTATCTATCTATCTATCTATCTATCTATCTATCTATCTATCTATCTATCTATCTATCTATCTATCTATCTATCTATCTATCTATCTATCTATCTATCTATCTATCTATATATCTATCTATCTATCTATCTATCTAGCAATCTATCAATCTAGCTATCTAGCTATCTATCAATCTAGCTAGATATCTAGCTTTCTAGCTATCTAGCTATCAAGCTATCTAGTTATCTATCTAGCTAGCTAGCTAGCTATCTAGCTATCTATCAATCTAGCTACCTATCAATCTAGCTATCAATCTAGCTAGATATCTAGCTAGCTAGCTATCTAGCTATCTATTTAGCTAGCTAGCTATCTAGCTAGCTATCTAGCTATCTATCTAGCTATCTATCAATCTAGCTATCTATCAATCTAGCTATCTAGCTATCTATCAATCTATCTATCTAGCTATCTATCTAGCTATCTAGCTATTTATCAATCTAGCTATCTAGCTATCTATCAATCTAGCTATCTATCAATCTAGCTATCTATCTAGCTATCTATCTATCTAGCTATCCAGCTATCTATCAATCTAGCTATCTAGCTGTCTAGCTATCTAGCTATCTATCAATCTAGCTATCTAGCTATCTATCAATCTAGATATCCAGCTATCTATCAATCTAGCTAGATATCTAGCTATCTAGCTATCAAGCTATCCAGCTATCTATCTAGCTATCTAGATAGCTAGCTATCTAGCTATCTATCACTCTAGCTACCTATCAATCTAGCTATCTATCAGCTAGATAGCTAGATTATCTAGCTATCTAGCTATCTATCAATCTAGCTATCTAGCTATCTATCTAGCTATCCAGCTATCTAGCTAATTATCAATCTAGCTATCTAGCTATCTATCAATCTAGCTATCTAGCTATCTATCTAGCTATCTAGTTATCTAGCTATCTATCAATCTAGCTAGCTATCTAGCTATCTATCTAGCTATCTAGCTATATAGCTATCTATCTATCTATCTAGCTATCTATCTAGCTATCTATCTAGCTATCTATATATCTATCAATCTAGCTATCTAGCTATCTGTCTAGCTATCTAGCTATCTATCAGATAGATACCTAGATTATCTAGCTATCTAGCTATCTATCAATCTATCTAGCTATCTATCTAGCTATCTATCAATCTATCTAGCTATCTATCTAGCTATCTATCAATCTAGCTATCTATCAATCTAGCTATCTATCAATCTAGCTAGCTATCTAGCTATTTAGCTAGCTATCTAGGTATCTAGCTATCTAGCTAGCTAGCTAGCTAGCTAGCTATCAATCTAGCTATCTAGTTATCTATCAATCTAGCTATCTAGCTATCTATCAATCTAGCTAGAAATCTAGCTATCTAGCTATCTATCTATCTAGCTATCTATCTATCTAGCTATCTATCTAGCTATCTATCAATCTAGCTATCTATCAATCTATCAATCTAGCTAGATATCTAGCTATCTAGCTATCTATCTATCTAGCTATCTATCTGGCTATCTAGCTAGCTATCGATCTAGCTATCTAGCTATCTAGCTATCTATCTAGCTATCAATCTGGCTATCTAGCTATCTATCAATCTAGCTATCTATCAGCTAGATAGCTACATTATCTAGCTATCTAGCTATCTATCAATCTAGCTATCTAGCTATCTATCTAGCTATCAAGCTGGCTATCTAGCTATCTAGCTATCTATCTAGCTATCTAACTATCTATCTATCTATCTATCTATCTATCTATCTATCTATCTATCTATCTATCTATCTATCTATCTATCTATCTATCTATCTATCTATCTATCTATCTATCTATCTATCTATCTATCTATCTATCTATCTATCTATCTATCTATCTATCTATCTATCTATCTATCTATCCATCCATCCATCTATCTATCTATCTATCTAGCTAGCTATCTATCTATCTATCTATCTAGCTAGCTATCTATCTATCTATCTATCTATCTATCTATCTATCTATCTATCTATCTATCTATCTATCTATCTATCTATCTATCTATCTATCTATCTATCTATCTATCTATCTATCTATCTATCTATCTATCTATCTATCTATCTATCTATCTATCTATATATCTATCTATCTATCTATCAATCTAGCTAGCTATCTAGCTATCTAGCTAGCTATCTATCAATCTATCAATCTAGCTATCTAGCTATCTATCAATCTAGCTAGATGTCTAGCTTTCTAGCTATCTAGCTATCAAGCTATCTAGCTATCTATCTAGCTAGCTAGCTAGCTATCTAGCTATCTATCAATCTAGCTACCTATCAATCTAGCTAGATATCTAGCTAGCTAGCTATCTAGCTATCTATTTAGCTAGCTAGCTATCTAGCTATCTAGCTAGCTATCTAGCAATCTAGCTATCTAGCTATCTACCATTCTAGCTAGATATCTAGCTATCTAGCTATCTAGCTATCCAGCTATGTAGCTATTTATCTATCTAGCTATCTATCAATCTAGCTATCTAGCTGTCTAGCTATCAAGCTATCTATCAATCTATCTATCTATCTATCTATCAATCTAGCTATCTATCTATCAATCTAGCTAGCTATCAAGTTATCTACCTATCTATCTAGCTATTTATCAAACTAGCTATCTAGCTATCTATCAATCTAGCTGTCTATCAATCTAGCTATCTAGCTATTTATCTAGCTATCTAGCTATCTATCAATCTAGCTAGATATCTAGCTATCTACCAATCTAGCTAGATATCTAGCTATCTAGCTATCTATCTAGCTATCAATCAATCTATCTATCTATCTATCTATCAATCAATCTATCTATCTATCTATCTATCTATCTATCTATCTATCTATCTATCTATCTATCTATCTATCTATCTATCTATCTATCTATCTATCTATCTATCTATCTATCTATCTATCTATCTATCTATCTATCTATCTATCTATCTATCTGTCTATCTATCTATCTATCTATCTATCTATCTATCTATCTATCTATCTATCTATCTATCTATCTATCTATCTATCTATCTGTCTATCTATCTATCTATCTATCTATCTATCTATCTATCTATCTATCTATCTATCTATCTATCTATCTATCTATCTATCTAGCTAGCTATCTATCTATCTAGCTGTCTAGCTATCAAGCTATCTATCAATCTAGCTATCTAGCTATCTATCAATCTAGCTATCTATCAATCTAGCTAGCTATCAAGTTATCTACCTATCTATCTAGCTATTTATCAAACTAGCTATCTAGCTATCTATCAATCTAGCCATCTAGCTGTCTATCAATCTAGCTATCTAGCTATTTATCTAGCTATCTAGCTATCTATCAATCTAGCTAGATATCTAGCTATCTACCAATCTAGCTAGATATCTATCTATCTATCTATCTATCTATCTATCTATCTATCTATCTATCTATCTATCTATCTATCTATCTATCTATCTATCTATCTATCTATCTATCTATCTATCTATCTATCTATCTATCTATCTATCTATCTATCTATCTATCTATCTATCTATCTATCTATCTATCTATCTATCTATCTATCTATCTATCTATCTATCTATCAATCTAGCTAGCTATCTAGCTAGCTATCTAGCTATCTAGCTAGCTATCTAGCAATCTATCAATCTAGCTATCTAGCTATCTATCAATCTAGCTAGATGTCTAGCTTTCTAGCTATCTAGCTATCAAGCTATCTAGCTATCTATCTAGCTAGCTAGCTAGCTATCTAGCTATCTATCAATCTAGCTACCTATCAATCTAGCTATCAATCTAGCTAGATATCTAGCTAGCTATCTATTTAGCTAGCTAGCTATCTAGCTATCTAGCTAGCTATCTAGCAATCTAGCTATCTAGCTATCTACCATTCTAGCTAGATATCTAGCTATCTAGCTATCTAGCTATCCAGCTATCTAGCTATTTATCTATCTAGCTATCTATCAATCTAGCTATCTAGCTGTCTAGCTATCAAGCTATCTATCAATCTATCTATCTAGCTATCTATCAATCTAGCTATCTATCAATCTAGCTAGCTATCAAGTTATCTACCTATCTATCTAGCTATTTATCAAACTAGCTATCTAGC
>NC_141694.1:1018265691-1018268191 GCF_964263255.1 Lissotriton vulgaris
TGTCTAGCTTTCTAGCTATCTAGCTATCAAGCTATCTAGCTATCTATCTAGCTAGCTAGCTAGCTATCTAGCTATCTATCAATCTAGCTACCTATCAATCTAGCTAGATATCTAGCTAGCTAGCTATCTAGCTATCTATTTAGCTAGCTAGCTATCTAGCTATCTAGCTAGCTATCTAGCAATCTAGCTATCTAGCTATCTACCATTCTAGCTAGATATCTAGCTATCTAGCTATCTAGCTATCCAGCTATCTAGCTATTTATCTATCTAGCTATCTATCAATCTAGCTATCTAGCTGTCTAGCTATCAAGCTATCTATCAATCTATCTATCTAGCTATCTATCAATCTAGCTATCTATCAATCTAGCTAGCTATCAAGTTATCTACCTATCTATCTAGCTATTTATCAAACTAGCTATCTAGCTATCTATCAATCTAGCTATCTAGCTGTCTATCAATCTAGCTATCTAGCTATTTATCTAGCTATCTAGCTATCTATCAATCTAGCTAGATATCTAGCTATCTACCAATCTAGCTAGATATCTATCTATCTATCTATCTATCTATCTATCTATCTATCTATCTATCTATCTATCTATCTATCTATCTATCTATCTATCTATCTATCTAGCTGTCTAGCTATCTAGCTATCTAGCTATCTATCAATCTAGCTATCTAGCTATCTATCTAGCTATCTAGCTATCTATCTAGCTATCTATCAATCTAGCTAGCTATCTATCTAGCTATCTAGCTATCTATCTAGCTATCAAGCTATCCATCTATCTATCCATCTATCTATCTATCTATCTATCTATCTATCTATCTATCTATCTATCTATCTATCTATCTATCTATGTATCTATCTATCTATCTATCTATCTATCTATCTATCTATCTATCTATCTAGCTAGCTAGCTAGCTATCTTCCTATCTAGCTATCTATCTAGCTATCTAGCTATCTATCTAGCTAGCTATCTATCTATCTAGCTATCTAGCTATCTATCTAGCTATCTATCTATCTATCTAGCTATCTAGCTATCTAGCTATCTATCTATCTATCTAGCTATCCATCTATCTATCTATCTATCTATCTATCTATCTATCTATCTATCTATCTATCTATCTATCTATCTATCTATCTACCTATCTATCTATCTATCTATCTATCTATCTATCTATCTATCTATCAATCTAGCTATCTAGCTAGCTATCTAGCTATCTATCAGATAGTTATCTAGATTATCTAGCTATCTATCAGATAGATATCTAGATTATCTAGCTATCTATCAATCTATCTAGCTATCTATCTAGCTATCTATCAATCTAGCTATCTATCAATCTATCTATCTATCAATCTATCAATCTAGCTAGATATCTAGCTATCTAGCTATCTATCTATCTATCTAGCTATCTATCTAGCTATCTATCTGGCTATCTATCTAGCTATCGATCTAGCTATCTATCTAGCTATCAATCTGGCTATCTAGCTATCTATCAATCTACATTATCTAGCTATCTAGCTATCTATCAATCTAGCTATCTAGCTATCTATCTAGCTATCAAGCTGGCTATCTAGCTATCTATCAATCTAGCTATCTATCAGCTAGATAGCTAGATTATCTAGCTATCTAGCTACCTAGCTATCTATCTAGCTATCTAGCTATCTAGCTATCTATCAATCTAGCTATCTATCTAGCTATCTAACTATCTAGCTATCTAGCTATCTAGCTATCTATCAATCTATCTAGCTATCTAGCTATCTATTAATCTAGCTATCTAGCTATCTATCAATCTAGCTATCTATCTATCTATCTATCTATCTAGCTGTCTAGCTATCTAGCTATCCATCTATCTATCTATCTATCCATCTATCTATCTATCTATCTATCTATCTATCTATCTATCTATCTATCTATCTATCTATCTATCTATCTATCTATCTATCTATCTATCTATCTATCTATCTATCAATCTAGCTATCTAGCTAGCTATCTAGCTATCTATCAGATAGTTATCTAGATTATCTAGCTATCTATCAGATAGATATCTAGATTATCTAGCTATCTATCAATCTATCTAGCTATCTATCTAGCTATCTATCAATCTATCTATCTATCAATCTATCTATCTATCAATCTATCAATCTAGCTAGATATCTAGCTATCTAGCTATCTATCTATCTATCTAGCTATCTATCTAGCTATCTATCTGGCTATCTATCTAGCTATCGATCTAGCTATCTATCTAGCTATCAATCTGGCTATCTAGCTATCTATCAATCTAGCTATCTATCAGCTAGATAGCTACATTATCTAGCTATCTAGCTATCTATCAATCTAGCTATCTAGCTATCTATCTAGCTATCAAGCTGGCTATCTAGCTATCTAGCTATCTATCAATCTAGCTATCTATCAGCTAGATAGCTAGATTATCTAGCTATCTAGCTATCTAGCTACCTAGCTATCTATCTAGCTATCTAGCTATCTCGCTATCTATCAAT
>NC_141694.1:1018288191-1018335691 GCF_964263255.1 Lissotriton vulgaris
ACTAGCTATCTAGCTATCTATCAATCTAGCCATCTAGCTGTCTATCAATCTAGCTATCTAGCTATTTATCTAGCTATCTATCAATCTAGCTAGATATCTAGCTATCTACCAATCTAGCTAGATATCTATCTATCTATCTATCTATCTATCTATCTATCTATCTATCTATCTATCTATCTATCTATCTATCTATCTATCTATCTATCTATCTATCTATCTATCTATCTATCTATCTATCTATCTATCTATCTATCTATCTATCTATCTATCTATCTATCTATCTATCTATCTATCTATCTATCTATGGATCTATCTATCTATCTATCTAGATATCTATCAATTTAGCTATCTATCTATCTATCTATCTATCTATCTATCTATCTATCTATCTATCTATCTATCTATCTATCTATCTATCTATCTATCTATCTAGCAATCTATCAATCTAGCTATCTAGGTATCTATCAATCTAGCTAGATATCTAGCTTTCTAGCTATCTAGCTATCTATCTAGCTAGCTAGCTAGCTATCTAGCTATCTATCAATCTAGCTACCTATCAATCTAGCTATCAATCTAGCTAGATACCTAGCTAGCTAGCTATCTAGCTATCTATTTAGCTAGCTAGCTATCTAGCTAGCTATCTAGCTATCTATCTAGCTATCTATCAATCTAGCTATCTATCAATCTAGCTATATAGCTATCTATCAATCTATCTATCTAGCTATCTATCTAGCTATCTAGCTATTTATCAATCTAGCTATCTAGCTATCTATCAATCTAGCTATCTATCAATCTAGCTATCTATCTAGCTATCTATCTATCTAGCTATCCAGCTATCTATCAATCTAGCTATCTAGCTGTCTAGCTATCTAGCTATCTATCAATCTAGCTATCTAGCTATCTATCAATCTAGATATCCAGCTATCTATCAATCTAGCTAGATATCAAGTTATCTACCTATCTGTCTAGCTATTTATCAAACTAGCTATCTAGCTATCTATCAATCTAGCTATCTAGCTGTCTATCAATCTAGCTATCTAGCTATTTATCTAGCTATCTAGCTATCTATCAATCTAGCTAGATATCTAGCTATCTACCAATCTAGCTAGATATCTAGCTATCTAGCTATCTATCTAGCTATCAATCTATCTATCTATCTATCTATCTATCTATCTATCTATCTATCTATCTATCTATCTATCTATCTATCTATCTATCTATCTATCTATCTATCTATCTATCTATCTATCTATCTATCTATCTATCTATCTATCTATCTATCTATCTATCTATCTATCTATCTATCTATCTATCTATCAATCTAGCTATCTATCTAGCTATCTAGCTAGCTATCTAGCTATCTAGCTAGCTATCTAGCAATCTATCAATCTAGCTATCTAGCTATCTATCAATCTAGCTAGATATCTAGCTTTCTAGCTATCTAGCTATCAAGCTATCTAGCTATCTATCTAGCTAGCTAGCTAGCTATCTAGCTATCTATCAATCTAGCTACCTATCAATCTAGCTATCAATCTATCTAGATATCTAGCTAGCTAGCTATCTAGCTATCTATTTAGCTAGCTAGCTATCTAGCTAGCTATCTAGCAATCTATCAATCTAGCTATCTAGCTATCTACCATTCTAGCTAGATATCTAGCTATCTAGCTATCCAGCTATCTAGCTATTTATCTATCTAGCTATCTATCAATCTAGCTATCTAGCTGTCTAGCTATCAAGCTATCTATCAATCTAGCTATCTAGCTATCTATCAATCTAGCTATCTAGCTATCTATCAATCTAGCTAGCTATCAAGTTATCTACCTATCTATCTAGCTATTTATCAAACTAGCTATCTAGCTATCTATCAATCTAGCCATCTAGCTGTCTATCAATCTAGCTATCTAGCTATTTATCTAGCTATCTAGCTATCTATCAATCTAGCTAGATATCTAGCTATCTACCAATCTAGCTAGATATCTATCTATCTATCTATCTATCTATCTATCTATCTATCTATCTATCTATCTATCTATCTATCTATCTATCTATCTATCTATCTATCTATCTATCTATCTATCTATCTATCTATCTATCTATCTATCTGTCTATCTATCTAGCTATCTAGCTATCTATCTATCTAGCTAGCTATCTATCTATCTAGCTGTCTAGCTATCAAGCTATCTATCAATCTAGCTATCTAGCTATCTATCAATCTAGCTATCTAGCTATCTATCTAGCTATCTAGCTATTTATCAATCTAGCTATCTAGCTATCTATCAATCTAGCTATCTATCAATCTAGCTATCTATCTAGCTATCTATCTATCTAGCTATCCAGCTATCTATCAATCTAGCTATCTAGCTGTCTAGCTATCTAGCTATCTATCAATCTAGCTATCTAGCTATCTATCAATCTAGATATCCAGCTATCTATCAATCTAGCTAGATATCTAGCTATCTAGCTATCAAGCTATCCAGCTATCTATCTAGCTATCTAGCTAGCTAGCTAGCTATCTAGCTATCTATCACTCTAGCTACCTAGCAATCTAGCTATCTATCAGCTAGATAGCTAGATTATCTAGCTATCTAGCTATCTATCAATCTAGCTATCTAGCTATCTATCTAGCTATCCAGCTATCTAGCTAATTATCAATCTAGCTATCTAGCTATCTATCAATCTAGCTATCTAGCTATCTATCTAGCTATCTAGTTATCTAGCTATCTATCAATCTAGCTAGCTATCTAGCTATCTATCTAGCTATCTAGCTATATAGCTATCTATCTATCTATCTAGCTATCTATCTAGCTATCTATCTAGCTATCTATATATCTATCAATCTAGCTATCTAGCTATCTGTCTAGCTATCTAGCTATCTATCAGATAGATACCTAGATTATCTAGCTATCTAGCTATCTATCAATCTATCTAGCTATCTATCTAGCTATCTATCAATCTATCTAGCTATCTATCTAGCTATCTATCAATCTAGCTATCTATCAATCTAGCTAGCTATCTAGCTATTTAGCTAGCTATCTAGGTATCTAGCTAGCTAGCTAGCTAGCTATCAATCTAGCTATCTAGTTATCTATCAATCTAGCTATCTAGCTATCTATCAATCTAGCTAGAAATCTAACTATCTAGCTATCTATCTATCTAGATATCTAGCTATCTATCTATCTAGCTATCTATCTAGCTATCTATCAATCTAGCTATCTATCAATCTATCAATCTAGCTAGATATCTAGCTATCTAGCTATCTATCTATCTAGCTATCTATCTATCTATCTATCTATCTATCTATCTATCGATCTATCGATCTATCTATCTATCTATCTATCTATCTATCTATCTATCTATCTATCTATCTATCTATCTATCTATCTATCTATCTATCTAGCTATCAATCTATCTATCTATCTATCTATCTATCTATCTATCTATCTATCTATCTATCTATCTATCTATCTAGCTAGCTATCTAGCTAGATATCTAGCTAGCTATCATTCTAGCTAGATATCTAGCTATCTAACTATCTAGCTATCCAGCTATCTAGCTATTTATCTATCTAGCTATCTATCAATCTAGCTATCTAGCTGTCTAGCTATCAAGCTATCTATCAATCTAGCTATCTAGCTATCTATCAATCAATCTAGCTATCTAGCTATCTATCAATCTAGCTAGCTATCAAGTTATCTACCTATCTGTCTAGCTATTTATCAAACTAGCTATCTAGCTATCTATCAATCTAGCTATCTAGCTGTCTATCAATCTAGCTATCTAGCTATTTATCTAGCTATCTAGCTATCTATCAATCTAGCTAGATATCTAGCTATCTACCAATCTAGCTAGATATCTAGCTATCTAGCTATCTATCTAGCTATCTATCTATCTATCTATCTATCTATCTATCTATCTATCTATCTATCTATCTATCAATCTAGCTATCTATCTATCTATCTATCTATCTATCTATCTATCTATCTATCTATCTATCTATCTATCTATCTATCTATCTATCTATCTATCTATCTATCTATCTATCTATCTATCTATCTATCTATCTATCTATCTATCTATCTATCTATCAATCTAGCTATCTATCTAGCTATCTAGCTAGCTATCTAGCTATCTAGCTAGCTATCTAGCAATCTATCAATCTAGCTATCTAGCTATCTATCAATCTAGCTAGATATCTAGCTTTCTAGCTATCTAGCTATCAAGCTATCTAGCTATCTATCTAGCTAGCTAGCTAGCTATCTAGCTATCTATCAATCTAGCTACCTATCAATCTAGCTATCAATCTAGCTAGATATCTAGCTAGCTAGCTATCTAGCTATCTATTTAGCTAGCTAGCTATCTAGCTAGCTATCTAGCAATCTATCAATCTAGCTATCTAGCTATCTACCATTCGAGCTAGATATCTAGCTATCTAGCTATCTAGCTATCCAGCTATCTAGCTATTTATCTATCTAGCTATCTATCTATCTAGCTATCTAGCTGTCTAGCTATCAAGCTATCTAGCAATCTAGCTATCTAGCTATCTATCAATCTAGCCATCTAGCTGTCTATAAATCTAGCTATCTAGCTATTTATCTAGCTATCTAGCTATCTATCAATCTAGCTAGATATCTAGCTATCTACCAATCTAGCTAGATATCTAGCTATCTATCAATCTATCTAGCTATCTATCTAGCTATCTATCAATCTATCTAGCTATCTATCTAGCTATCTATCAATCTAGTTATCTATCAATCTAGCTAGCTATCTAGCTATTTAGCTAGCTATCTAGGTATCTAGCTATCTAGCTAGCTAGCTAGCTAGCTAGCTATCAATCTAGCTATCTAGTTATCTATCAATCTAGCTATCTAGCTATCGATCAATCTAGCTAGAAATCTAGCTATCTAGCTATCTATCTATCTAGCTATCTAGCTATCTATCTATCTAGCTATCTATCTAGCTATCTATCAATCTAGCTATCTATCAATCTATCAATCTAGCTAGATATCTAGCTATCTAGCTATCTATCTATCTAGCTATCTATCTGGCTATCTAGCTAGCTATCTATCTAGCTATCTATCAATCTAGCTATCTATCAATCTATCAATCTAGCTAGATATCTAGCTATCTAGCTATCTATCTATCTAGCTATCTATCTGGCTATCTAGCTAGCTATCGATCTAGCTATCTAGCTATTTATCAATCTAGCTATCTAGCTATCTATCAATCTAGCTATCTATCAATCTAGCTATCTATCTAGCTATCTATCTATCTAGCTATCCAGCTATCTATCAATCTAGCTATCTAGCTGTCTAGCTATCTAGCTATCTATCAATCTAGCTATCTAGCTATCTATCAATCTAGATATCCAGCTATCTATCAATCTAGCTAGATATCTAGCTATCTAGCTATCAAGCTATCCAGCTATCTATCTAGCTATCTAGCTAGCTAGCTATCTAGCTATCTATCACTCTAGCTACCTATCAATCTAGCTATCTATCAGCTAGATAGCTAGATTATCTAGCTATCTAGCTATCTATCAATCTAGCTATCTAGCTATCTATCTAGCTATCCAGCTATCTAGCTAATTATCAATCTAGCTATCTAGCTATCTATCAATCTAGCTATCTAGCTATCTATCTAGCTATCTAGTTATCTAGCTATCTATCAATCTAGCTAGCTATCTAGCTATCTATCTAGCTATCTAGCTATATAGCTATCTATCTTATCTATCTAGCTATCTATCTAGCTATCTATCTAGCTATCTATATATCTATCAATCTAGCTATCTAGCTATCTGTCTAGCTATCTAGCTATCTATCAGATAGATACCTAGATTATCTAGCTATCTAGCTATCTATCAATCTATCTAGCTATCTATCTAGCTATCTATCAATCTATCTAGCTATCTATCTAGCTATCTATCAATCTAGCTATCTATCAATCTAGCTAGCTATCTAGATATTTAGCTAGCTATCTAGGTATCTAGCTATCTAGCTAGCTAGCTAGCTAGCTAGCTATCAATCTAGCTATCTAGTTATCTATCAATCTAGCTATCTAGCTATCTATCAATCTAGCTAGAAATCTAGCTATCTAGCTATCTATCTATCTAGCTATCTAGCTATCTATCTATCTAGCTATCTATCTAGCTATCTATCAATCTAGCTATCTATCAATCTATCAATCTAGCTAGATATCTAGCTATCTAGCTATCTATCTATCTAGCTATCTATCTGGCTATCTAGCTAGCTATCGATCTAGCTATCTAGCTATCTAGCTATCTATCTAGCTATCAATCTGGCTATCTAGCTATCTATCAATCTAGCTATCTATCAGCTAGATAGCTACATTATCTAGCTATCTAGCTATCTATCAATCTAGCTATCTAGCTATCTATCTAGCTATCAAGCTGGCTATCTAGCTATCTAGCTATCTATCTAGCTATCTAACTATCTATCTATCTATCTATCTATCTATCTATCTATCTATCTATCTATCTATCTATCTATCTATCTATCTATCTATCTATCTATCTATCTATCTATCTATCTATCTATCTATCTATCTATCTATCTAGCTATCATTCTAGCTAGATATCTAGCTATCTAACTATCTAGCTATCCAGCTATCTAGCTATTTATCTATCTAGCTATCTATCAATCTAGCTATCTAGCTGTCTAGCTATCAAGCTATCTATCAATCTAGCTATCTAGCTATCTATCAATCAATCTAGCTATCTAGCTATCTATCAATCTAGCTAGCTATCAAGTTATCTACCTATCTGTCTAGCTATTTATCAAACTAGCTATCTAGCTATCTATCAATCTAGCTATCTAGCTGTCTATCAATCTAGCTATCTAGCTATTTATCTAGCTATCTAGCTATCTATCAATCTAGCTAGATATCTATCTATCTACCAATCTAGCTAGATATCTATCTATCTATCTATCTATCTATCTATCTATCTATCTATCTATCTATCTATCTATCTATCTATCTATCTATCTATCTATCTATCTATCTATCTATCTATCTATCTATCTATCTATCTATCTATCTATCTATCTATCTATCTATCTATCTATCAATCTAGCTATCTATCTAGCTATCTAGCTAGCTATCTAGCTATCTAGCTAGCTATCTAGCAATCTATCAATCTAGCTATCTAGCTATCTATCAATCTAGCTAGATATCTAGCTTTCTAGCTATCTAGCTATCAAGCTATCTAGCTATCTATCTAGCTAGCTAGCTAGCTATCTAGCTATCTATCAATCTAGCTACCTATCAATCTAGCTATCAATCTAGCTAGATATCTAGCTAGCTAGCTATCTAGCTATCTATTTAGCTAGCTAGCTATCTAGCTAGCTATCTAGCAATCTATCAATCTAGCTATCTAGCTATCTACCATTCTAGCTAGATATCTAGCTATCTAGCTATCTAGCTATCCAGCTATCTAGCTATTTATCTATCTAGCTATCTATCAATCTAGCTATCTAGCTGTCTAGCTATCAAGCTATCTATCAATCTAGCTATCTAGCTATCTATCAATCTAGCTATCTAGCTATCTATCAATCTAGCTAGCTATCAAGTTATCTACCTATCTATCTAGCTATTTATCAAACTAGCTATCTAGCTATCTATCAATCTAGCCATCTAGCTGTCTATCTATCTAGCTATCTAGCTATTTATCTAGCTATCTATCAATCTAGCTAGATATCTAGCTATCTACCAATCTAGCTAGATATCTAGCTATCTAGCTATCTAACTAGCTATCAATCTATCTATCTATCTATCTATCTATCTATCTATCTATCTATCTATCTATCTATCTATCTATCTATCTATCTATCTATCTATCTATCTATCTATCTATCTATCTATCTATCTATCTATCTATCTATCGATCTATCTATCTATCTATCTATCTATCTATCTATCGATCTATCGATCTATCTATCTATCTATCTATCGATCTATCTATCTATCTATCTATCTATCTATCTATCTATCTATCTATCTATCTATCTATCTATCTATCTATCTATCTATCTATCTATCTATCTATCTATCTATCTATCTATCTATCAATCTAGCTAGCTATCTAGCTAGCTATCTAGCTATCTAGCTAGCTATCTAGCAATCTATCAATCTAGCTATCTAGCTATCTATCAATCTAGCTAGATGTCTAGCTTTCTAGCTATCTAGCTATCAAGCTATCTAGCTATCTATCTAGCTAGCTAGCTAGCTATCTAGCTATCTATCAATCTAGCTACCTATCAATCTAGCTATCAATCTAGCTAGATATCTAGCTAGCAATCTATTTAGCTAGCTAGCTAGCTAGCTAGCTATCTAGCTATATAGCTAGCTATCTAGCAATCTAGCTATCTAGCTATCTACCATTCTAGCTAGATATCTAGCTATCTAGCTATCTAGCTATCCAGCTATCTAGCTATTTATCTATCTAGCTATCTATCAATCTAGCTATCTATCTGTCTAGCTATCAAGCTATCTATCAATCTATCTATCTAGCTATCTATCAATCTAGCTATCTATCAATCTAGCTAGCTATCAAGTTATCTACCTATCTATCTAGCTATTTATCAAACTAGCTATCTAGCTATCTATCAATCTAGCTATCTAGCTGTCTATCAATCTAGCTATCTAGCTATTTATCTAGCTATCTAGCTATCTATCAATCTAGCTAGATATCTAGCTATCTACCAATCTAGCTAGATATCTAGCTATCTATCAATCTATCTAGCTATCTATCTAGCTATCTATCAATCTATCTAGCTATCTATCTAGCTATCTATCAATCTAGCTATCTATCAATCTAGCTAGCTATCTAGCTATTTAGCTAGCTATCTAGGTATCTAGCTATCTAGCTAGCTAGCTAGCTAGCTAGCTATCAATCTAGCTATCTAGTTATCTATCAATCTAGCTATCTAGCTATCGATCAATCTAGCTAGAAATCTAGCTATCTAGCTATCTATCTATCTAGCTATCTAGCTATCTATCTATCTAGCTATCTATCTAGCTATCTATCAATCTAGCTATCTATCAATCTATCAATCTAGCTAGATATCTAGCTATCTAGCTATCTATCTATCTAGCTATCTATCTGGCTATCTAGCTAGCTATCTATCTAGCTATCTATCAATCTAGCTATCTATCAATCTATCAATCTAGCTAGATATCGAGCTATCTAGCTATCTATCTATCTAGCTATCTATCTGGCTATCTAGCTAGCTATCGATCTAGCTATCTAGCTATTTATCAATCTAGCTATCTAGCTATCTATCAATCTAGCTATCTATCAATCTAGCTATCTATCTAGCTATCTATCTATCTAGCTATCCAGCTATCTATCAATCTAGCTATCTAGCTGTCTAGCTATCTAGCTATCTATCAATCTAGCTATCTAGCTATCTAGCTATCTATCAATCTAGATATCCAGCTATCTATCAATCTAGCTAGATATCTAGCTAGCTAGCTATCAAGCTATCCAGCTATCTATCTAGCTATCTAGCTAGCTAGCTATCTAGCTATCTATCACTCTAGCTACCTATCAATCTAGCTATCTATCAGCTAGATAGCTAGATTATCTAGCTATCTAGCTATCTATCAATCTAGCTATCTAGCTATCTATCTAGCTATCCAGCTATCTAGCTAATTATCAATCTAGCTATCTAGCTATCTATCAATCTAGCTATCTAGCTATCTATCTAGCTATCTAGTTATCTAGCTATCTATCAATCTAGCTAGCTATCTAGCTATCTATCTAGCTATCTAGCTATATAGCTATCTATCTATCTATCTAGCTATCTATCTAGCTATCTATCTAGCTATCTATATATCTATCAATCTAGCTATCTAGCTATCTGTCTAGCTATCTAGCTATCTATCAGATAGATACCTAGATTATCTAGCTATCTAGCTATCTATCAATCTATCTAGCTATCTATCTAGCTATCTATCAATCTATCTAGCTATCTATCTAGCTATCTATCAATCTAGCTATCTATCAATCTAGCTAGCTATCTAGCTATTTAGCTAGCTATCTAGGTATCTAGCTATCTAGCTAGCTAGCTAGCTAGCTAGCTATCAATCTAGCTATCTAGTTATCTATCAATCTAGCTATCTAGCTATCTATCAATCTAGCTAGAAATCTAGCTATCTAGCTATCTATCTATCTAGCTATCTAGCTATCTATCTATCTAGCTATCTATCTAGCTATCTATCAATCTAGCTATCTATGAATCTATCAATCTAGCTAGATATCTAGCTATCTAGCTATCTATCTATCTAGCTATCTATCTGGCTATCTAGCTAGCTATCGATCTAGCTATCTAGCTATCTAGCTATCTATCTAGCTATCAATCTGGCTATCTAGCTATCTATCAATCTAGCTATCTATCAGCTAGATAGCTACATTATCTAGCTATCTAGCTATCTAGCTACCTAGCTATCTATCTAGCTATCTAGCTATCTATCAATCTAGCTAGATATCTAGCTATCTACCAATCTAGCTAGATATCTAGCTATCTAGCTATCTATCTATCTATCTATCTATCTATCTATCTATCTATCTATCTATCTATCTATCTATCTATCTATCTATCTATCTATCTATCTATCTATCTATCTATCTATCTATCTATCTATCTATCTATCTATCTATCTATCTATCTATCTAGCTAGCTATCTAGCTATCTATCTATCTAGCTAGCTATCTATCTAGCTAGCTATCTTCCTATCTAGCTATCTATCTAGATATCTAGCTATCTATCTAGCTATCTATCTATCTATCTATCTAGCTATCTATCTATCTATCTATCTATCTATCTATCTATCTATCTATCTATCTATCTATCTATCTATCTATCTATCTATCTATCTATCTATCTATCTATCTATCTATCTATCTATCTATCTATCTATCTATCTATCTAGCTATCTAGCTATCTATCTATCTATCTATCTATCTATCTATCTATCTATCTATCTATCTATCAATGTAGCTATCTAGCTAGCTGTATAGCTATCTATCAGATAGTTATCTAGATTATCTAGCTATCTATCAGATAGATATCTAGATTATCTAGCTATCTATCAATCTATCTAGCTATCTATCTAGCTATCTAGCTATCTATCAATCTAGCTATCTATCAATCTAGCTATCTATCAATCTATCAATCTAGCTAGATATCTAGCTATCTAGCTATCTATCTATCTATCTAGCTATCTATCTGGCTATCTAGCTAGCTATCGATCTAGCTATCTAGCTATCTAGCTATCTATCTAGCTATCAATCTGCTATCTAGCTATCTATCAATCTAGCTATCTATCAGCTAGATAGCTACATTATCTAGCTATCTAGCTATCTATCAATCTAGCTATCTAGCTATCTATCTAGCTATCAAGCTGGCTATCTAGCTATCTAGCTATCTATCATTCTAGCTATCTATCAGCTAGATAGCTAGATTATCTAGCTATCTAGCTATCTAGCTACCTAGCTATCTATCTAGCTATCTAGCTATCTAGCTATCTAGCTATCTATCAATCTAGCTATCTATCTAGCTATCTAACTATCTAGCTATCTAGCTATCTAGCTATCTATCAATCTATCTAGCTATCTAGCTATCTATCAATCTAGCTATCTAGCTATCTATCAATCTAGCTAGCTATCTATCTATCTATCTATCTATCTATCTATCTATCTATCTATCTATCTATCTATCTATCTATCTATCTATCTATCTATCTATCTATCTATCTATCTATCTATCTATCTATCTATCTAGCTGTCTATCTAGCTATCTAGCTATCTATCAATCTAGCTATCTAGCTATTTATCTAGCTATCTAGCTATCTATCAATCTAGCTAGATATCTAGCTATCTACCAATCTAGCTAGATATCTAGCTATCTAGCTATCTATCTAGCTATCTATCTATCTAGCTATCAATCTATCTATCTATCTATCTATCTATCTATCTATCTATCTATCTATCTATCTATCTATCTATCTATCTATCTATCTATCTATCTATCTATCTATCTATCTATCTATCTATCTGTCTAGCTATCTAGCTATCTAGCTATCTATCTATCTAGCTAGCTATCTATCTATCTAGCTGTCTAGCTATCAAGCTATCTATCAATCTAGCTATCTAGCTATCTATCAATCTAGCTATCTAGCTATCTATCAATCTAGCTAGCTATCAAGTTATCTACCTATCTATCTAGCTATTTATCAAACTAGCTATCTAGCTATCTATCAATCTAGCTATCTATCAATCTAGCCATCTAGCTGTCTATCAATCTAGCTATCTAGCTATTTATCTAGCTATCTAGCTATCTATCAATCTAGCTAGATATCTAGCTATCTACCAATCTAGCTAGATATCTAGCTATCTAGCTATCTATCTAGCTATCAATCTATCTATCTATCTATCTATCTATCTATCAATCTATCTATCTATCTATCTATCTATCTATCTATCTATCTATCTATCTATCTATCTATCTATCTATCTATCTATATATCTATCTATCTATCTATCTATCTATCTATCTATCTATCTATCTATCTATCTATCTATCTATCTATCTATCTATCTATCTATCTATCTATCTATCAATCTAGCTAGCTATCTAGCTATCTAGCTAGCTATCTAGCAATCTATCAATCTAGCTATCTAGCTATCTATCAATCTAGCTAGATGTCTAGCTTTCTAGCTATCTAGCTATCAAGCTATCTAGCTATCTATCTAGCTAGCTAGCTAGCTATCTAGCTATCTATCAATCTAGCTACCTATCAATCTAGCTATCAATCTAGCTAGATATCTAGCTAGCTATCTATTTAGCTAGCTAGCTATCTAGCTATATAGCTAGCTATCTAGCAATCTAGCTATCTAGCTATCTACCATTCTAGCTAGATATCTAGCTATCTAGCTATCTAGCTATCCAGCTATCTAGCTATTTATCTATCTAGCTATCTATCAATCTAGCTATCTAGCTGTCTAGCTATCAAGCTATCTATCAATCTATCTATCTAGCTATCTATCAATCTAGCTATCTATCAATCTAGCTAGCTATCAAGTTATCTACCTATCTATCTAGCTATTTATCAAACTAGCTATCTAGCTATCTATCAATCTAGCTATCTAGCTGTCTATCAATCTAGCTATCTAGCTATTTATCTAGCTATCTAGCTATCTATCAATCTAGCTAGATATCTAGCTATCTACCAATCTAGCTAGATATCTATCTATCTATCTATCTATCTATCTATCTATCTATCTATCTATCTATCTATCTATCTATCTATCTATCTATCTATCTATCTATCTATCTATCTATCTATCTATCTATCTATCTATCTATCTATCTATCTATCTATCTATCTATCTATCTATCTATCTATCTATCTATCTATCTATCTATCTATCTATCTGTCTAGCTATCTAGCTATCTATCTATCTAGCTAGCTATCTATCTAGCTAGCTATCTTCCTATCTATCTATCTATCTATCTATCTATCTATCTATCTATCTATCTATCTATCTATCTATCTATCTATCTATCTATCTATCTATCTATCTATCTAGCTATCTAGCTAGCTAGCTAGCTATCTAGCTATCTATCAGATAGTTATCTAGATTATCTAGCTATCTATCATATAGATATCTAGATTATCTAGCTATCTATCAATCTATCTAGCTATCTATCTAGCTATCTAGCTATCTATCAATCTAGCTATCTATCAATCTAGCTATCTATCAATCTATCAATCTAGCTAGATATCTAGCTATCTAGCTATCTATCTATCTATCTAGCTATCTATCTGGCTATCTAGCTAGCTATCGATCTAGCTATCTAGCTATCTATCTAGCTATCAATCTGGCTATCTAGCTATCTATCAATCTAGCTATCTATCAGCTAGATAGCTACATTATATAGCTATCTAGCTATCTATCAATCTAGCTATCTAGCTATCTATCTAGCTATCAAGCTGGCTATCTAGCTATCTAGCTATCTATCATTCTAGCTATCTATCAGCTAGATAGCTAGATTATCTAGCTATCTAGCTATCTAGCTACCTAGCTATCTATCTAGCTATCTAGCTATCTAGCTATCTAGCTATCTATCAATCTAGCTATCTATCTAGCTATCTAACTATCTAGCTATCTAGCTATCTAGCTATCTATCAATCTATCTAGCTATCTATCAATCTAGCTATCTAGCTATCTATCAATCTAGCTATCTATCTATCTATCTATCTATCTATCTATCTATCTATCTATCTATCTATCTATCTATCTATCTATCTATCTATCTATCTATCTATCTATCTATCTATCTAGCTGTCTAGCTATCTAGCTATCTAGCTATCTATCAATCTAGCTATCTAGCTATTTATCTAGCTATCTAGCTATCTATCAATCTAGCTGGATATCAATCTATCTAGCTATCTATCAATCTAGCTATCTAGCTATCTATCAATCTAGCTATCTATCTATCTATCTATCTATCTATCTATCTATCTATCTATCTATCTATCTATCTATCTATCTATCTATCTATCTATCTATCTATCTATCTATCTATCTATCTATATATCTATCTATCTATCTATCTATCTATCTATCTATCTATCTATCTATCTATCTATCTATCTATCTATCTATCTAGCTGTCTAGCTATCTAGCTATCTAGCTATCTATCAATCTAGCTATCTAGCTATTTATCTAGCTATCTAGCTATCTAGCTATCTAGCTATCTATCAATCTATCTAGCTATCTATCAATCTAGCTATCTAGCTATCTATCAATCTAGCTATCTATCTATCTATCTATCTATCTATCTATCTATCTATCTATCTATCTATCTATCTATCTATCTATCTATCTATCTATCTTCTATCTATCTATCTATCTATCTATCTATCTATCTATCTATCTGTCTAGCTATCTAGCTATCTAGCTATCTATCAATCTAGCTATCTAGCTATTTATCTATCTATCTATCTATCTATCTATCTATCTATCTATCTATCTAGCTATCTATCTATCTAGCTAGCTATCTATCTAGCTAGCTATCTTCCTATCTAGCTATCTATCTAGATATCTAGCTATCTATCTAGCTATCTATCTATCTATCTATCTAGCTATCTATCTAGCTATCTATCTATCTATCTAGCTATCTATCTGGCTATCTAGCTAGCTATCGATCTAGCTATCTAGCTATCTAGCTATCTATCTAGCTATCAATCTGGCTATCTAGCTATCTATCAATCTAGCTATCTATCAGCTAGATAGCTACATTATCTAGCTATATAGCTATCTATCAATCTAGCTATCTAGCTATCTATCTAGCTATCAAGCTGGCTATCTAGCTATCTATCATTCTAGCTATCTATCAGCTAGATAGCTAGATTATCTAGCTATCTAGCTATCTAGCTACCTAGCTATCTATCTAGCTATCTAGCTATCTAGCTATCTAGCTATCTATCAATCTAGCTATCTATCTAGCTATCTAACTATCTAGCTATCTAGCTATCTAGCTATCTATCAATCTATCTAGCTATCTAGCTATCTATCAATCTAGCTATCTAGCTATCTATCAATCTAGCTATCTATCTATCTATCTATCTATCTATCTATCTATCTATCTAGCTGTCTAGCTATCTAGCTATCTAGCTATCTATCAATCTAGCTATCTAGCTATTTATCTAGCTATCTAGCTATCTATCAATCTAGCTAGATATCTAGCTATCTACCAATCTAGCTAGATATCTAGCTATCTAGCTATCAATCTATCTATCTATCTATCTATCTATCTATCTATCTATCTATCTATCTATCTATCTATCTATCTATCTATCTATCTATCTATCTATCTATCTATCTATCTATCTATCTATCTATCTATCTATCTATCTATCTATCTATCTAGCTATCTAGCTATCTATCTAGCTATCTAGCTATCTATCAATCTAGCTATCTAGCTATCTATCAATCTAGCTATCTATCTATCTATCTATCTATCTATCTATCTATCTATCTAGCTGTCTAGCTATCTAGCTATCTAGCTATCTATCAATCTAGCTATCTAGCTATTTATCTAGCTATCTTGCTATCTATCAATCTAGCTAGATATCTAGCTATCTACCAATCTATCTATCTATCTATCTATCTATCTATCTATCTATCTATCTATCTATCTATCTATCTATCTATCTATCTATCTATCTATCTATCTATCTATCTATCTATCTATCTATCTATCTATCTATCTATCTATCTAGCTGTCTAGCTATCAAGCTATCTATCAATCTAGCTATCTAGCTATCTATCAATCTAGCTATCTATCTATCAATCTAGCTAGCTATCAAGTTATCTACCTATCTATCTAGCTATTTATCAAACTAGCTATCTAGCTATCTATCAATCTAGCCATCTAGCTGTCTATCAATCTAGCTATCTAGCTATTTATCTAGCTATCTATCTATCTATCTATCTATCTATCTATCTATCTATCTATCTATCTATCTAGCTATCTAGCTATCTAGCTATCTAGCTATCTATCTATCTATCTATCTATCTATCTATCTATCTATCTATCTATCTATCTATCTATCTATCTATCTATCTATCTATCTATCTATCTATCTATCTATCTATCTATCTATCTATCGATCTATCTATCTATCTATCTATCTATCTATCTATCTATCGATCTATCTATCTATCTATCTATCTATCTATCTATCTATCTATCTATCTATCTATCTGTCTATCTATCTATCTATCTATCTATCTATCTATCTATCTATCTATCTATCTAGCTATCTAGCTAGCTAGCTAGCTATCTAGCTATCTATCAGATAGTTATCTAGATTATCTAGCTATCTATCAGATAGATATCTAGATTATCTAGCTATCTATCAATCTATCTAGCTATCTATCTAGCTATCTAGCTATCTATCAATCTAGCTATCTATCAATCTAGCTATCTATCAATCTATCAATCTAGCTAGATATCTAGCTATCTAGCTATCTATCTATCTATCTAGCTATCTATCTGGCTATCTAGCTAGCTATCGATCTAGCTATCTAGCTATCTATCTAGCTATCAATCTGGCTATCTAGCTATCTATCAATCTAGCTATCTATCAGCTAGATAGCTACATTATATAGCTATCTAGCTATCTATCAATCTAGCTATCTAGCTATCTATCTAGCTATCAAGCTGGCTATCTAGCTATCTAGCTATCTATCATTCTAGCTATCTATCAGCTAGATAGCTAGATTATCTAGCTATCTAGCTATCTAGCTACCTAGCTATCTATCTAGCTATCTAGCTATCTAGCTATCTAGCTATCTATCAATCTAGCTATCTATCTAGCTATCTAACTATCTAGCTATCTAGCTATCTAGCTATCTATCAATCTATCTAGCTATCTATCAATCTAGCTATCTAGCTATCTATCAATCTATCTATCTATCTATCTATCTATCTATCTATCTATCTATCTATCTATCTATCTATCTATCTATCTATCTATCTATCTATCTATCTATCTATCTATCTATCTAGCTGTCTAGCTATCTAGCTATCTAGCTATCTATCAATCTAGCTATCTAGCTATTTATCTAGCTATCTAGCTATCTATCAATCTAGCTGGATATCTAGCTATCTACCAATCTAGCTAGATATCTAGCTATCTAGCTATCTATCTAGCTATCTATCTGGCTATCTAGCTAGCTATCGATCTAGCTATCTAGCTATCTAGCTATCTATCTAGCTATCAATCTGGCTATCTAGCTATCTATCAATCTAGCTATCTATCAGCTAGATAGCTACATTATCTAGCTATATAGCTATCTATCAATCTAGCTATCTAGCTATCTATCTAGCTATCAAGCTGGCTATCTAGCTATCTATCATTCTAGCTATCTATCAGCTAGATAGCTAGATTATCTAGCTATCTAGCTATCTAGCTACCTAGCTATCTATCTAGCTATCTAGCTATCTAGCTATCTAGCTATCTATCAATCTAGCTATCTATCTAGCTATCTAACTATCTAGCTATCTAGCTATCTAGCTATCTATCAATCTATCTAGCTATCTAGCTATCTATCAATCTAGCTATCTAGCTATCTATCAATCTAGCTATCTATCTATCTATCTATCTATCTATCTATCTATCTATCTATCTATCTATCTATCTATCTATCTATCTATCTAGCTGTCTAGCTATCTAGCTATCTAGCTATCTATCAATCTAGCTATCTAGCTATTTATCTAGCTATCTAGCTATCTATCAATCTAGCTAGATATCTAGCTATCTACCAATCTAGCTAGATATCTAGCTATCTAGCTATCAATCTATCTATCTATCTATCTATCTATCTATCTATCTATCTATCTATCTATCTATCTATCTATCTATCTATCTATCTATCTATCTATCTATCTATCTATCTATCTATCTATCTAGCTATCTAGCTATCTATCTAGCTATCTAGCTATCTATCAATCTAGCTATCTAGCTATCTATCAATCTAGCTATCTATCTATCTATCTATCTATCTATCTATCTATCTATCTATCTATCTATCTAGCTGTCTAGCTATCTAGCTATCTAGCTATCTATCAATCTAGCTATCTAGCTATTTATCTAGCTATCTTGCTATCTATCAATCTAGCTAGATATCTAGCTATCTACCAATCTATCTATCTATCTATCTATCTATCTATCTATCTATCTATCTATCTATCTATCTATCTATCTATCTATCTATCTATCTATCTATCTATCTATCTATCTATCTATCTATCTATCTATCTATCTATCTATCTATCTAGCTAGCTAGCTAGCTATCTATCTATCTAGCTAGCTAGCTAGCTATCTATCTATCTAGCTGTCTAGCTATCAAGCTATCTATCAATCTAGCTATCTAGCTATCTATCAATCTAGCTATCTATCTATCAATCTAGCTAGCTATCAAGTTATCTACCTATCTATCTAGCTATTTATCAAACTAGCTATCTAGCTATCTATCAATCTAGCCATCTAGCTGTCTATCAATCTAGCTATCTAGCTATTTATCTAGCTATCTATCTATCTATCTATCTATCTATCTATCTATCTATCTATCTATCTATCTAGCTATCTAGCTATCTAGCTATCTATCTAGCTATCTATCTATCTATCTATCTATCTATCTATCTATCTATCTATCTATCGATCTATCTATCTATCTATCTATCTATCTATCTATCTATCGATCTATCTATCTATCTATCTATCTATCTATCTATCTATCTATCTATCTATCTATCTATCTATCTATCTATCTATCTATCTATCTATCTATCTATCTATCTAGCTATCTAGCTAGCTAGCTAGCTATCTAGCTATCTATCAGATAGTTATCTAGATTATCTAGCTATCTATCAGATAGATATCTAGATTATCTAGCTATCTATCAATCTATCTAGCTATCTATCTAGCTATCTAGCTATCTATCAATCTAGCTATCTATCAATCTAGCTATCTATCAATCTATCAATCTAGCTAGATATCTAGCTATCTAGCTATCTATCTATCTATCTAGCTATCTATCTGGCTATCTAGCTAGCTATCGATCTAGCTATCTAGCTATCTATCTAGCTATCAATCTGGCTATCTAGCTATCTATCAATCTAGCTATCTATCAGCTAGATAGCTACATTATATAGCTATCTAGCTATCTATCAATCTAGCTATCTAGCTATCTATCTAGCTATCAAGCTGGCTATCTAGCTATCTAGCTATCTATCATTCTAGCTATCTATCAGCTAGATAGCTAGATTATCTAGCTATCTAGCTATCTAGCTACCTAGCTATCTATCTAGCTATCTAGCTATCTAGCTATCTAGCTATCTATCAATCTAGCTATCTATCTAGCTATCTAACTATCTAGCTATCTAGCTATCTAGCTATCTATCAATCTATCTAGCTATCTATCAATCTAGCTATCTAGCTATCTATCAATCTATCTATCTATCTATCTATCTATCTATCTATCTATCTATCTATCTATCTATCTATCTATCTATCTATCTATCTATCTATCTATCTATCTATCTATCTATCTATCTATCTATCTATCTATCTATCTATCTATCTATCTATCTAGCTGTCTAGCTATCTAGCTATCTAGCTATCTATCAATCTAGCTATCTAGCTATTTATCTAGCTATCTAGCTATCTATCAATCTAGCTGGATATCTAGCTATCTACCAATCTAGCTAGATATCTAGCTATCTAGCTATCTATCTAGCTATCTATCTATCTAGCTATCAATCTATCTATCTATCTATCTATCTATCTATCTATCTATCTATCTATCTATCTATCTATCTATCTATCTATCTATCTATCTATCTATCTATCTATCTATCTATCTATCTATCTATCAATCTAGCTAGCTAGCTATCTAGCTATCTAGCTATCTAGCTAGCTATCTATCAATCTATCAATCTAGCTATCTAGCTATCTATCAATCTAGCTAGATGTCTAGCTTTCTAGCTATCTAGCTATCAAGCTATCTAGCTATCTATCTAGCTATCTATCAATCTAGCTACCTATCAATCTAGCTAGATATCTAGCTAGCTAGCTATCTAGCTATCTATTTAGCTAGCTAGCTATCTAGCTATCTAGCTAGCTATCTAGCAATCTAGCTATCTAGCTATCTACTATTCTAGCTAGATATCTAGCTATCTAGCTATCTAGCTATCCAGCTATCTAGCTATTTATCTATCTAGCTATCTATCAATCTAGCTATCTAGCTGTCTAGCTATCAAGCTATCTATCAATCTATCTATCTAGCTATCTATCAATCTAGCTATCTATCAATCTAGCTAGCTATCAAGTTATCTACCTATCTATCTAGCTATTTATCAAACTAGCTATCTAGCTATCTATCAATCTAGCTATCTAGCTGTCTATCAATCTAGCTATCTAGCTATTTATCTAGCTATCTATCAATCTAGCTAGATATCTAGCTATCTACCAATCTAGCTAGATATCTAGCTATCTAGCTATCTATCTATCAATCTATCTATCTATCTATCTATCTATCTATCTATCTATCTATCTATCTATCTATCTATCTATCTATCTATCTATCTATCTATCTATCTATCTATCTATCTAGCTATCTATCTATCTATCTATCTATCTATCTATCTAGCTAGCTATCTTCCTATCTAGCTATCTATCTAGATATCTAGCTATCTATCTAGCTATCTATCTATCTATCTATCTAGCTATCTATCTAGCTATCTATCTATCTATCTAGCTATCTATCTGGCTATCTAGCTAGCTATCGATCTAGCTATCTAGCTATCTAGCTATCTATCTAGCTATCAATCTGGCTATCTAGCTATCTATCAATCTAGCTATCTATCAGCTAGATAGCTACATTATCTAGCTATATAGCTATCTATCAATCTAGCTATCTAGCTATCTATCTAGCTATCAAGCTGGCTATCTAGCTATCTATCATTCTAGCTATCTATCAGCTAGATAGCTAGATTATCTAGCTATCTAGCTATCTAGCTACCTAGCTATCTATCTAGCTATCTAGCTATCTAGCTATCTATCAATCTAGCTATCTATCTAGCTATCTAACTATCTAGCTATCTAGCTATCTAGCTATCTATCAATCTATCTAGCTATCTAGCTATCTATCAATCTAGCTATCTAGCTATCTATCAATCTAGCTATCTATCTATCTATCTATCTATCTATCTATCTATCTATCTATCTATCTATCTATCTATCTATCTATCTATCTATCTATCTATCTATCTATCTATCTATCTATCTAGCTGTCTAGCTATCTAGCTATCTAGCTATCTATCAATCTAGCTATCTAGCTATTTATCTAGCTATCTAGCTATCTATCAATCTAGCTAGATATCTAGCTATCTACCAATCTAGCTAGATATCTAGCTATCTAGCTATCAATCTATCTATCTATCTATCTATCTATCTATCTATCTATCTATCTATCTATCTATCTATCTATCTATCTATCTATCTATCTATCTATCTATCTATCTATCTATCTATCTATCTATCTATCTATCTATCTATCTATCTATCTGTCTAGCTATCTAGCTATCTAGCTATCTATCTAGCTATCTAGCTATCTATCAATCTAGCTATCTAGCTATCTATCAATCTAGCTATCTATCTATCTATCTATCTATCTATCTATCTAGCTGTCTAGCTATCTAGCTATCTAGCTATCTATCAATCTAGCTATCTAGCTATTTATCTAGCTATCTAGCTATCTATCAATCTAGCTAGATATCTAGCTATCTACCTATCTATCTATCTATCTATCTATCTATCTATCTATCTATCTATCTATCTATCTATCTATCTATCTATCTATCTATCTATCTATCTATCTATCTAGCTATCTAGCTATCTAGCTATCTATCTATCTAGCTAGCTATCTATCTATCTAGCTGTCTAGCTATCAAGCTATCTATCAATCTAGCTATCTAGCTATCTATCAATCTAGCTATCTATCTATCAATCTAGCTAGCTATCAAGTTATCTACCTATCTATCTAGCTATTTATCAAACTAGCTATCTAGCTATCTATCAATCTAGCCATCTAGCTGTCTATCAATCTAGCTATCTAGCTATTTATCTAGCTATCTATCTATCTATCTATCTATCTATCTATCTATCTATCTATCTATCTATCTAGCTATCTAGCTATCTAGCTATCTATCTAGCTATCAATCTATCTATCTATCTATCTATCTATCTATCTATCTATCTATCTATCTATCTATCTATCTATCTATCTATCGATCTATCGATCTATCTATCTATCTATCTATCTATCTATCTATCTATCTATCTATCTATCTATCTATCTATCTATCTATCTATCTATCTATCTATCTATCTATCTATCTATCTATCAATCTAGCTAGCTATCTAGCTAGCTTTCTAGCTATCTAGCTATCAAGCTATCTAGCTATCTATCTAGCTAGCTAGCTAGCTATCTAGCTATCTATCAATCTAGCTACCTATCAATCTAGCTATCAATCTAGCTAGATATCTAGCTAGCTATCTATTTAGCTAGCTAGCTATCTAGCTATATAGCTAGCTATCTAGCAATCTAGCTATCTACCATTCTAGCTAGATATCTAGCTATCTAGCTATCTAGCTATCCAGCTATCTAGCTATTTATCTATCTAGCTATCTATCAATCTAGCTATCTAGCTGTCTAGCTATCAAGCTATCTATCAATCTATCTATCTAGCTATCTATCAATCTAGCTATCTATCAATCTAGCTAGCTATCAAGTTATCTACCAATCTATCTAGCTATTTATCAAACTAGCTATCTAGCTATCTATCAATCTAGCTATCTAGCTGTCTATCAATCTAGCTATCTAGCTATTTATCTAGCTATCTAGCTATCTATCAATCTAGCTAGATATCTAGCTATCTAACAATCTAGCTAGATATCTAGCTATCTATCAATCTATCTAGCTATCTATCTAGCTATCTATCAATCTATCTAGCTATCTATCTAGCTATCTATCAATCTAGCTATCTATCAATCTAGCTAGCTATCTAGCTATTTAGCTAGCTATCTAGGTATCTAGCTATCTAGCTAGCTAGCTAGCTAGCTATCAATCTAGCTATCTAGTTATCTATCAATCTAGCTATCTAGCTATCGATCAATCTAGCTAGAAATCTAGCTATCTAGCTATCTATCTATCTAGCTATCTAGCTATCTATCTATCTAGCTATCTATCTAGCTATCTATCAATCTAGCTATCTATCAATCTATCAATCTAGCTAGATATCTAGCTATCTAGCTATCTATCTATCTAGCTATCTATCTGGCTATCTAGCTAGCTATCTATCTAGCTATCTATCAATCTAGCTATCTATCAATCTATCAATCTAGCTAGATATCTAGCTATCTAGCTATCTATCTATCTAGCTATCTATCTGGCTATCTAGCTAGCTATCGATCTAGCTATCTAGCTATTTATCAATCTAGCTATCTAGCTATCTATCAATCTAGCTATCTATCAATCTAGCTATCTATCTAGCTATCTATCTATCTAGCTATCCAGCTATCTATCAATCTAGCTATCTAGCTGTCTAGCTATCTAGCTATCTATCAATCTAGCTATCTAGCTATCTATCAATCTAGATATCCAGCTATCTATCAATCTAGCTAGATATCTAGCTATCTAGCTATCAAGCTATCCAGCTATCTATCTAGCTATCTAGCTAGCTAGCTATCTAGCTATCTATCACTCTAGCTACCTATCAATCTAGCTATCTATCAGCTAGATAGCTAGATTATCTAGCTATCTAGCTATCTATCAATCTAGCTATCTAGCTATCTATCTAGCTATCCAGCTATCTAGCTAATTATCAATCTAGCTATCTAGCTATCTATCAATCTAGCTATCTAGCTATCTATCAATCTAGCTATCTATCTATCTAGCTATCAATCTATCTATCTATCTATCTATCTATCTATCTATCTATCTATCTATCTATCTATCTATCTATCTATCTATCTATCTATCTATCTATCTATCTATCTATCTATCTATCTATCTATCTATCTATCTATCTATCTATCTATCTATCTGTCTAGCTATCTAGCTATCTAGCTATCTATCTATCTAGCTAGCTATCTATCTATCTAGCTGTCTAGCTATCAAGCTATCTATCAATCTAGCTATCTAGCTATCTATCAATCTAGCTATCTAGCTATCTATCAATCTAGCTAGCTATCAAGTTATCTACCTATCTATCTAGCTATTTATCAAACTAGCTATCTAGCTATCTATCAATCTAGCCATCTAGCTGTCTATCAATCTAGCTATCTAGCTATTTATCTAGCTATCTAGCTATCTATCAATCTAGCTAGATATCTAGCTATCTACCAATCTAGCTAGATATCTAGCTATCTAGCTATCTATCTAGCTATCAATCTATCTATCTATCTATCTATCTATCTATCTATCTATCTATCTATCTATCTATCTATCTATCTATCTATCTATCTATCTATCGATCTATCTATCTATCTATCTATCTATCTATCTATCTATCTATCTATCTATCTATCTATCTATCTATCTATCTATCTATCTATCTATCTATCTATCTATCTATCTATCTATCTATCAATCTAGCTAGCTATCTAGCTAGCTATCTAGCTATCTAGCTAGCTATCTAGCAATCTATCAATCTAGCTATCTAGCTATCCATCAATCTAGCTAGATGTCTAGCTTTCTAGCTATCTAGCTATCAAGCTATCTAGCTATCTATCTAGCTAGCTAGCTAGCTATCTAGCTATCTATCAATCTAGCTACCTATCAATCTAGCTATCAATCTAGCTAGATATCTAGCTAGCTATCTATTTAGCTATCTAGCTATATAGCTAGCTATCTAGCAATCTAGCTATCTAGCTATCTACCATTCTAGCTAGATATCTAGCTATCTAGCTATCTAGCTATCCAGCTATCTAGCTATTTATCTATCTAGCTATCTATCAATCTAGCTATCTAGCTGTCTAGCTATCAAGCTATCTATCAATCTATCTATCTAGCTATCTATCAATCTAGCTATCTATCAATCTAGCTAGCTATCAAGTTATCTACCTATCTATCTAGCTATTTATCAAACTAGCTATCTAGCTATCTATCAATCTAGCTATCTAGCTGTCTATCAATCTAGCTATCTAGCTATTTATCTAGCTATCTAGCTATCTAGCTATCTATCAATCTAGCTAGATATCTAGCTATCTACCAATCTAGCTAGATATCTAGCTATCTAGCTATCTATCTATCTATCTATCTATCTATCTATCTATCTATCTATCTATCTATCTATCTATCTATCTATCTATCTATCTATCTATCTATCTATCTATCTATCTATCTATCTATCTATCTATCTATCTATCTATCTATCTATCTGTCTAGCTATCTATCTATCTAGCTAGCTATCTATCTAGCTAGCTATCTATCTAGCTAGCTATCTTCCTATCTAGCTATCTATCTAGCTATCTATCTATCTATCTATCTATCTATCTATCTATCTATCTATCTATCTATCTATCTATCTATCTATCTATCTATCTATCTATCTATCTATCTATCTATCTATCTATCTATCTATCTATCTATCTATCTAGCTATCTAGCTATCTAGCTATCTATCTATCTATCTATCTATCTATCTATCTATCTATCTATCTATCTATCTATCTATCTATCTATCTATCTATCTATCTATCTATCTATCTATCTATCTATCTATCTATCTATCTATCTATCTATCGATCTATCTATCTATCTATCTATCTATCTATCTATCTATCTATCTATCTATCTATCTATCTATCTATCTATCTATCTATCTATCTATCTATCTATCAATCTAGCTATCTAGCTAGCTATCTAGCTATCTATCAGATAGTTATCTAGATTATCTAGCTATCTATCAGATAGATATCTAGATTATCTAGCTATCTATCAATCTATCTAGCTATCTATCTAGCTATCTAGCTATCTATCAATCTAGCTATCTATCAATCTAGCTATCTATCAATCTATCAATCTAGCTAGATATCTAGCTATCTAGCTATCTATCTATCTAGCTATCTATCTGGCTATCTAGCTAGCTATCGATCTAGCTATCTAGCTATCTAGCTATCTATCTAGCTATCAATCTGGCTATCTAGCTATCTATCAATCTAGCTATCTATCAGCTAGATAGCTACATTATCTAGCTATCTAGCTATCTATCAATCTAGCTATCTAGCTATCTATCTAGCTATCAAGCTGGCTATCTAGCTATCTAGCTATCTATCATTCTAGCTATCTATCAGCTAGATAGCTAGATTATCTAGCTATCTAGCTATCTAGCTACCTAGCTATCTATCTAGCTATCTAGCTATCTAGCTATCTAGCTATCTATCAATCTAGCTATCTATCTAGCTATCTAACTATCTAGCTATCTAGCTATCTAGCTATCTAGCTATCTAGCTATCTATCAATCTATCTAGCTATCTATCAATCTAGCTATCTAGCTATCTATCAATCTAGCTATCTATCTATCTATCTATCTATCTATCTATCTATCTATCTATCTATCTATCTATCTATCTATCTATCTATCTATCTATCTATCTATCTATCTATCTATCTATCTATCTATCTATCTAGCTGTCTAGCTATCTAGCTATCTAGCTATCTATCAATCTAGCTATCTAGCTATTTATCTAGCTATCTAGCTATCTATCAATCTAGCTAGATATCTAGCTATCTACCAATCTAGCTAGATATCTAGCTATCTAGCTATCTATCTAGCTATCTATCTATCTAGCTATCAATCTATCTATCTATCTATCTATCTATCTATCTATCTATCTATCTATCTATCTATCTATCTATCTATCTATCTATCTATCTATCTATCTATCTATCTATTTATCTATCTATCTATCTATCTATCTATCTATCTATCTATCTATCTATCTATCTATCTATCTATCTATCTATCTATCTATCTATCTATCTATCTATCTATCTATCTATCAATCTAGCTAGCTAGCTATCTAGCTATCTAGCTAGCTATCTATCAATCTATCAATCTAGCTATCTAGCTATCTATCAATCTAGCTAGATGTCTAGCTTTCTAGCTATCTAGCTATCAAGCTATCTAGCTATCTATCTAGCTATCTATCAATCTAGCTACCTATCAATCTAGCTAGATATCTAGCTAGCTAGCTATCTAGCTATCTATTTAGCTAGCTAGCTATCTAGCTATCTAGCTAGCTATCTAGCAATCTAGCTATCTAGCTATCTACCATTCTAGCTAGATATCTAGCTATCTAGCTATCTAGCTATCCAGCTATCTAGCTATTTATCTATCTAGCTATCTATCAATCTAGCTATCTAGCTGTCTAGATATCAAGCTATCTATCAATCTATCTATCTAGCTATCTATCAATCTAGCTATCTATCAATCTAGCTAGCTTTTAAGTTATCTACCTATCTATCTAGCTATTTATCAAACTAGCTATCTAGCTATCTATCAATCTAGCTATCTAGCTGTCTATCAATCTAGCTATCTAGCTATTTATCTAGCTATCTAGCTATCTATCAATCTAGCTAGATATCTAGCTATCTACCAATCTAGCTAGATATCTATCTATCTATCTATCTATCTATCTATCTATCTATCTATCTATCTATCTATCTATCTATCTATCTATCTATCTATCTATCTATCTATCTATCTATCTATCTATCTATCTATCTATCTATCTATCTATCTAGCTATCTATCTATCTAGCTATCTATCTATCTATCTATCTATCTATCTATCTATCTATCTAGCTATCTATCTGGCTATCTAGCTAGCTATCGATCTAGCTATCTAGCTATCTAGCTATCTATCTAGCTATCAATCTGGCTATCTAGCTATCTATCAATCTAGCTATCTATCAGCTAGATAGCTACATTATCTAGCTATCTAGCTATCTATCAATCTAGCTATCTAGCTATCTATCTAGCTATCAAGCTGGCTATCTAGCTATCTAGCTATCTATCATTCTAGCTATCTATCAGCTAGATAGCTAGATTATCTAGCTATCTAGCTATCTAGCTACCTAGCTATCTATCTAGCTATCTAGCTATCTAGCTATCTAGCTATCTATCAATCTAGCTATCTATCTAGCTATCTAACTATCTAGCTATCTAGCTATCTAGCTATCTAGCTATCTAGCTATCTATCAATCTATCTAGCTATCTATCAATCTAGCTATCTAGCTATCTATCTATCTATCTATCTATCTATCTATCTATCTATCTATCTATCTATCTATCTATCTATCTATCTATCTATCTATCTATCTATCTATCTATCTATCTATCTAGCTGTCTAGCTATCTAGCTATCTAGCTATCTATCAATCTAGCTATCTAGCTATTTATCTAGCTATCTAGCTATCTATCAATCTAGCTAGATATCTAGCTATCTACCAATCTAGCTAGATATCTAGCTATCTAGCTATCTATCTAGCTATCTATCTATCTAGCTATCAATCTATCTATCTATCTATCTATCTATCTATCTATCTATCTATCTATCTATCTATCTATCTATCTATCTATCTATCGATCTATCTATCTATCTATCTATCTATCTATCTATCTATCTATCTATCTATCTATCTATCTATCTATCTATCTATCTATCTATCTATCTAGCTGTCTATCTAGCTATCTAGCTATCTATCAATCTAGCTATCTAGCTATTTATCTAGCTATCTAGCTATCTATCAATCTAGCTAGATATCTAGCTATCTACCAATCTAGCTAGATATCTAGCTATCTAGCTATCTATCTAGCTATCTATCTATCTAGCTATCAATCTATCTATCTATCTATCTATCTATCTATCTATCTATCTATCTATCTATCTATCTATCTATCTATCTATCTATCTATCTATCTATCTATCTATCTATCTGTCTAGCTATCTAGCTATCTAGCTATCTATCTATCTAGCTAGCTATCTATCTATCTAGCTGTCTAGCTATCAAGCTATCTATCAATCTAGCTATCTAGCTATCTATCAATCTAGCTATCTAGCTATCTATCAATCTAGCTAGCTATCAAGTTATCTACCTATCTATCTAGCTATTTATCAAACTAGCTATCTAGCTATCTATCAATCTAGCTATCTATCAATCTAGCCATCTAGCTGTCTATCAATCTAGCTATCTAGCTATTTATCTAGCTATCTAGCTATCTATCAATCTAGCTAGATATCTAGCTATCTACCAATCTAGCTAGATATCTAGCTATCTAGCTATCTATCTAGCTATCAATCTATCTATCTATCTATCTATCTATCTATCAATCTATCTATCTATCTATCTATCTATCTATCTATCTATCTATCTATCTATCTATCTATCTATCTATCTATCTATCTATATATCTATCTATCTATCTATCTATCTATCTATCTATCTATCTATCTATCTATCTATCTATCTATCTATCTATCTATCTATCTATCAATCTAGCTAGCTATCTAGCTATCTAGCTAGCTATCTAGCAATCTATCAATCTAGCTATCTAGCTATCTATCAATCTAGCTAGATGTCTAGCTTTCTAGCTATCTAGCTATCAAGCTATCTAGCTATCTATCTAGCTAGCTAGCTAGCTATCTAGCTATCTATCAATCTAGCTACCTATCAATCTAGCTATCAATCTAGCTAGATATCTAGCTAGCTATCTATTTAGCTAGCTAGCTATCTAGCTATATAGCTAGCTATCTAGCAATCTAGCTATCTAGCTATCTACCATTCTAGCTAGATATCTAGCTATCTAGCTATCTAGCTATCCAGCTATCTAGCTATTTATCTATCTAGCTATCTATCAATCTAGCTATCTAGCTGTCTAGCTATCAAGCTATCTATCAATCTATCTATCTAGCTATCTATCAATCTAGCTATCTATCAATCTAGCTAGCTATCAAGTTATCTACCTATCTATCTAGCTATTTATCAAACTAGCTATCTAGCTATCTATCAATCTAGCTATCTAGCTGTCTATCAATCTAGCTATCTAGCTATTTATCTAGCTATCTAGCTATCTATCAATCTAGCTAGATATCTAGCTATCTACCAATCTAGCTAGATATCTATCTATCTATCTATCTATCTATCTATCTATCTATCTATCTATCTATCTATCTATCTATCTATCTATCTATCTATCTATCTATCTATCTATCTATCTATCTATCTATCTATCTATCTATCTATCTATCTATCTATCTATCTATCTATCTATCTATCTATCTATCTATCTATCTATCTATCTGTCTAGCTATCTAGCTATCTATCTATCTAGCTAGCTATCTATCTAGCTAGCTATCTTCCTATCTATCTATCTATCTATCTATCTATCTATCTATCTATCTATCTATCTATCTATCTATCTATCTATCTATCTATCTATCTATCTATCTATCTATCTATCTATCTATCTAGCTATCTAGCTAGCTAGCTAGCTATCTAGCTATCTATCAGATAGTTATCTAGATTATCTAGCTATCTATCAGATAGATATCTAGATTATCTAGCTATCTATCAATCTATCTAGCTATCTATCTAGCTATCTAGCTATCTATCAATCTAGCTATCTATCAATCTAGCTATCTATCAATCTATCAATCTAGCTAGATATCTAGCTATCTAGCTATCTATCTATCTATCTAGCTATCTATCTGGCTATCTAGCTAGCTATCGATCTAGCTATCTAGCTATCTATCTAGCTATCAATCTGGCTATCTAGCTATCTATCAATCTAGCTATCTATCAGCTAGATAGCTACATTATATAGCTATCTAGCTATCTATCAATCTAGCTATCTAGCTATCTATCTAGCTATCAAGCTGGCTATCTAGCTATCTAGCTATCTATCATTCTAGCTATCTATCAGCTAGATAGCTAGATTATCTAGCTATCTAGCTATCTAGCTACCTAGCTATCTATCTAGCTATCTAGCTATCTAGCTATCTAGCTATCTATCAATCTAGCTATCTATCTAGCTATCTAACTATCTAGCTATCTAGCTATCTAGCTATCTATCAATCTATCTAGCTATCTATCAATCTAGCTATCTAGCTATCTATCAATCTAGCTATCTATCTATCTATCTATCTATCTATCTATCTATCTATCTATCTATCTATCTATCTATCTATCTATCTATCTATCTATCTATCTAGCTGTCTAGCTATCTAGCTATCTAGCTATCTATCAATCTAGCTATCTAGCTATTTATCTAGCTATCTAGCTATCTATCAATCTAGCTGGATATCAATCTATCTAGCTATCTATCAATCTAGCTATCTAGCTATCTATCAATCTAGCTATCTATCTATCTATCTATCTATCTATCTATCTATCTATCTATCTATCTATCTATCTATCTATCTATCTATCTATCTATCTATCTATCTATCTATCTATCTATCTATATATCTATCTATCTATCTATCTATCTATCTATCTATCTATCTATCTATCTATCTATCTATCTATCTATCTATCTAGCTGTCTAGCTATCTAGCTATCTAGCTATCTATCAATCTAGCTATCTAGCTATTTATCTAGCTATCTAGCTATCTAGCTATCTAGCTATCTATCAATCTATCTAGCTATCTATCAATCTAGCTATCTAGCTATCTATCAATCTAGCTATCTATCTATCTATCTATCTATCTATCTATCTATCTATCTATCTATCTATCTATCTATCTATCTATCTATCTATCTTCTATCTATCTATCTATCTATCTATCTATCTATCTATCTATCTGTCTAGCTATCTAGCTATCTAGCTATCTATCAATCTAGCTATCTAGCTATTTATCTATCTATCTATCTATCTATCTATCTATCTATCTATCTAGCTATCTATCTATCTAGCTAGCTATCTATCTAGCTAGCTATCTTCCTATCTAGCTATCTATCTAGATATCTAGCTATCTATCTAGCTATCTATCTATCTATCTATCTAGCTATCTATCTAGCTATCTATCTATCTATCTAGCTATCTATCTGGCTATCTAGCTAGCTATCGATCTAGCTATCTAGCTATCTAGCTATCTATCTAGCTATCAATCTGGCTATCTAGCTATCTATCAATCTAGCTATCTATCAGCTAGATAGCTACATTATCTAGCTATATAGCTATCTATCAATCTAGCTATCTAGCTATCTATCTAGCTATCAAGCTGGCTATCTAGCTATCTATCATTCTAGCTATCTATCAGCTAGATAGCTAGATTATCTAGCTATCTAGCTATCTAGCTACCTAGCTATCTATCTAGCTATCTAGCTATCTAGCTATCTAGCTATCTATCAATCTAGCTATCTATCTAGCTATCTAACTATCTAGCTATCTAGCTATCTAGCTATCTATCAATCTATCTAGCTATCTAGCTATCTATCAATCTAGCTATCTAGCTATCTATCAATCTAGCTATCTATCTATCTATCTATCTATCTATCTATCTATCTAGCTGTCTAGCTATCTAGCTATCTAGCTATCTATCAATCTAGCTATCTAGCTATTTATCTAGCTATCTAGCTATCTATCAATCTAGCTAGATATCTAGCTATCTACCAATCTAGCTAGATATCTAGCTATCTAGCTATCAATCTATCTATCTATCTATCTATCTATCTATCTATCTATCTATCTATCTATCTATCTATCTATCTATCTATCTATCTATCTATCTATCTATCTATCTATCTATCTATCTATCTATCTATCTATCTATCTATCTATCTATCTATCTATCTATCTAGCTATCTAGCTATCTATCTAGCTATCTAGCTATCTATCAATCTAGCTATCTAGCTATCTATCAATCTAGCTATCTATCTATCTATCTATCTATCTATCTATCTATCTAGCTGTCTAGCTATCTAGCTATCTAGCTATCTATCAATCTAGCTATCTAGCTATTTATCTAGCTATCTTGCTATCTATCAATCTAGCTAGATATCTAGCTATCTACCAATCTATCTATCTATCTATCTATCTATCTATCTATCTATCTATCTATCTATCTATCTATCTATCTATCTATCTATCTATCTATCTATCTATCTATCTATCTATCTATCTATCTATCTATCTATCTATCTATCTAGCTGTCTAGCTATCAAGCTATCTATCAATCTAGCTATCTAGCTATCTATCAATCTAGCTATCTATCTATCAATCTAGCTAGCTATCAAGTTATCTACCTATCTATCTAGCTATTTATCAAACTAGCTATCTAGCTATCTATCAATCTAGCCATCTAGCTGTCTATCAATCTAGCTATCTAGCTATTTATCTAGCTATCTATCTATCTATCTATCTATCTATCTATCTATCTATCTATCTATCTAGCTATCTAGCTATCTAGCTATCTAGCTATCTATCTATCTATCTATCTATCTATCTATCTATCTATCTATCTATCTATCTATCTATCTATCTATCTATCTATCTATCTATCTATCTATCTATCTATCTATCTATCTATCTATCGATCTATCTATCTATCTATCTATCTATCTATCTATCTATCTATCGATCTATCTATCTATCTATCTATCTATCTATCTATCTATCTATCTATCTATCTATCTGTCTATCTATCTATCTATCTATCTATCTATCTATCTATCTATCTATCTATCTAGCTATCTAGCTAGCTAGCTAGCTATCTAGCTATCTATCAGATAGTTATCTAGATTATCTAGCTATCTATCAGATAGATATCTAGATTATCTAGCTATCTATCAATCTATCTAGCTATCTATCTAGCTATCTAGCTATCTATCAATCTAGCTATCTATCAATCTAGCTATCTATCAATCTATCAATCTAGCTAGATATCTAGCTATCTAGCTATCTATCTATCTATCTAGCTATCTATCTGGCTATCTAGCTAGCTATCGATCTAGCTATCTAGCTATCTATCTAGCTATCAATCTGGCTATCTAGCTATCTATCAATCTAGCTATCTATCAGCTAGATAGCTACATTATATAGCTATCTAGCTATCTATCAATCTAGCTATCTAGCTATCTATCTAGCTATCAAGCTGGCTATCTAGCTATCTAGCTATCTATCATTCTAGCTATCTATCAGCTAGATAGCTAGATTATCTAGCTATCTAGCTATCTAGCTACCTAGCTATCTATCTAGCTATCTAGCTATCTAGCTATCTAGCTATCTATCAATCTAGCTATCTATCTAGCTATCTAACTATCTAGCTATCTAGCTATCTAGCTATCTATCAATCTATCTAGCTATCTATCAATCTAGCTATCTAGCTATCTATCAATCTATCTATCTATCTATCTATCTATCTATCTATCTATCTATCTATCTATCTATCTATCTATCTATCTATCTATCTATCTATCTATCTATCTATCTATCTATCTATCTATCTAGCTGTCTAGCTATCTAGCTATCTAGCTATCTATCAATCTAGCTATCTAGCTATTTATCTAGCTATCTAGCTATCTATCAATCTAGCTGGATATCTAGCTATCTACCAATCTAGCTAGATATCTAGCTATCTAGCTATCTATCTAGCTATCTATCTGGCTATCTAGCTAGCTATCGATCTAGCTATCTAGCTATCTAGCTATCTATCTAGCTATCAATCTGGCTATCTAGCTATCTATCAATCTAGCTATCTATCAGCTAGATAGCTACATTATCTAGCTATATAGCTATCTATCAATCTAGCTATCTAGCTATCTATCTAGCTATCAAGCTGGCTATCTAGCTATCTATCATTCTAGCTATCTATCAGCTAGATAGCTAGATTATCTAGCTATCTAGCTATCTAGCTACCTAGCTATCTATCTAGCTATCTAGCTATCTAGCTATCTAGCTATCTATCAATCTAGCTATCTATCTAGCTATCTAACTATCTAGCTATCTAGCTATCTAGCTATCTATCAATCTATCTAGCTATCTAGCTATCTATCAATCTAGCTATCTAGCTATCTATCAATCTAGCTATCTATCTATCTATCTATCTATCTATCTATCTATCTATCTATCTATCTATCTATCTATCTAGCTGTCTAGCTATCTAGCTATCTAGCTATCTATCAATCTAGCTATCTAGCTATTTATCTAGCTATCTAGCTATCTATCAATCTAGCTAGATATCTAGCTATCTACCAATCTAGCTAGATATCTAGCTATCTAGCTATCAATCTATCTATCTATCTATCTATCTATCTATCTATCTATCTATCTATCTATCTATCTATCTATCTATCTATCTATCTATCTATCTATCTATCTATCTATCTATCTATCTATCTATCTAGCTATCTAGCTATCTATCTAGCTATCTAGCTATCTATCAATCTAGCTATCTAGCTATCTATCAATCTAGCTATCTATCTATCTATCTATCTATCTATCTATCTATCTATCTATCTATCTATCTATCTAGCTGTCTAGCTATCTAGCTATCTAGCTATCTATCAATCTAGCTATCTAGCTATTTATCTAGCTATCTTGCTATCTATCAATCTAGCTAGATATCTAGCTATCTACCAATCTATCTATCTATCTATCTATCTATCTATCTATCTATCTATCTATCTATCTATCTATCTATCTATCTATCTATCTATCTATCTATCTATCTATCTATCTATCTATCTATCTATCTATCTATCTATCTATCTATCTATCTATCTATCTATCTAGCTAGCTAGCTAGCTATCTATCTATCTAGCTAGCTAGCTAGCTATCTATCTATCTAGCTGTCTAGCTATCAAGCTATCTATCAATCTAGCTATCTAGCTATCTATCAATCTAGCTATCTATCTATCAATCTAGCTAGCTATCAAGTTATCTACCTATCTATCTAGCTATTTATCAAACTAGCTATCTAGCTATCTATCAATCTAGCCATCTAGCTGTCTATCAATCTAGCTATCTAGCTATTTATCTAGCTATCTATCTATCTATCTATCTATCTATCTATCTATCTATCTATCTATCTATCTAGCTATCTAGCTATCTAGCTATCTATCTAGCTATCTATCTATCTATCTATCTATCTATCTATCTATCTATCTATCTATCGATCTATCTATCTATCTATCTATCTATCTATCTATCGATCTATCTATCTATCTATCTATCTATCTATCTATCTATCTATCTATCTATCTATCTATCTATCTATCTATCTATCTATCTATCTATCTATCTATCTATCTAGCTATCTAGCTAGCTAGCTAGCTATCTAGCTATCTATCAGATAGTTATCTAGATTATCTAGCTATCTATCAGATAGATATCTAGATTATCTAGCTATCTATCAATCTATCTAGCTATCTATCTAGCTATCTAGCTATCTATCAATCTAGCTATCTATCAATCTAGCTATCTATCAATCTATCAATCTAGCTAGATATCTAGCTATCTAGCTATCTATCTATCTATCTAGCTATCTATCTGGCTATCTAGCTAGCTATCGATCTAGCTATCTAGCTATCTATCTAGCTATCAATCTGGCTATCTAGCTATCTATCAATCTAGCTATCTATCAGCTAGATAGCTACATTATATAGCTATCTAGCTATCTATCAATCTAGCTATCTAGCTATCTATCTAGCTATCAAGCTGGCTATCTAGCTATCTAGCTATCTATCATTCTAGCTATCTATCAGCTAGATAGCTAGATTATCTAGCTATCTAGCTATCTAGCTACCTAGCTATCTATCTAGCTATCTAGCTATCTAGCTATCTAGCTATCTATCAATCTAGCTATCTATCTAGCTATCTAACTATCTAGCTATCTAGCTATCTAGCTATCTATCAATCTATCTAGCTATCTATCAATCTAGCTATCTAGCTATCTATCAATCTATCTATCTATCTATCTATCTATCTATCTATCTATCTATCTATCTATCTATCTATCTATCTATCTATCTATCTATCTATCTATCTATCTATCTATCTATCTAGCTGTCTAGCTATCTAGCTATCTAGCTATCTATCAATCTAGCTATCTAGCTATTTATCTAGCTATCTAGCTATCTATCAATCTAGCTGGATATCTAGCTATCTACCAATCTAGCTAGATATCTAGCTATCTAGCTATCTATCTAGCTATCTATCTATCTAGCTATCAATCTATCTATCTATCTATCTATCTATCTATCTATCTATCTATCTATCTATCTATCTATCTATCTATCTATCTATCTATCTATCTATCTATCTATCTATCTATCTATCTATCAATCTAGCTAGCTAGCTATCTAGCTATCTAGCTATCTAGCTAGCTATCTATCAATCTATCAATCTAGCTATCTAGCTATCTATCAATCTAGCTAGATGTCTAGCTTTCTAGCTATCTAGCTATCAAGCTATCTAGCTATCTATCTAGCTATCTATCAATCTAGCTACCTATCAATCTAGCTAGATATCTAGCTAGCTAGCTATCTAGCTATCTATTTAGCTAGCTAGCTATCTAGCTATCTAGCTAGCTATCTAGCAATCTAGCTATCTAGCTATCTACCATTCTAGCTAGATATCTAGCTATCTAGCTATCTAGCTATCCAGCTATCTAGCTATTTATCTATCTAGCTATCTATCAATCTAGCTATCTAGCTGTCTAGCTATCAAGCTATCTATCAATCTATCTATCTAGCTATCTATCAATCTAGCTATCTATCAATCTAGCTAGCTATCAAGTTATCTACCTATCTATCTAGCTATTTATCAAACTAGCTATCTAGCTATCTATCAATCTAGCTATCTAGCTGTCTATCAATCTAGCTATCTAGCTATTTATCTAGCTATCTATCAATCTAGCTAGATATCTAGCTATCTACCAATCTAGCTAGATATCTAGCTATCTAGCTATCTATCTATCAATCTATCTATCTATCTATCTATCTATCTATCTATCTATCTATCTATCTATCTATCTATCTATCTATCTATCTATCTATCTATCTATCTATCTATCTATCTATCTATCTATCTATCTATCTATCTATCTATCTATCTATCTATCTATCTATCTATCTAGCTATCTATCTATCTATCTATCTATCTATCTATCTAGCTAGCTATCTTCCTATCTAGCTATCTATCTAGATATCTAGCTATCTATCTAGCTATCTATCTATCTATCTATCTAGCTATCTATCTAGCTATCTATCTATCTATCTAGCTATCTATCTGGCTATCTAGCTAGCTATCGATCTAGCTATCTAGCTATCTAGCTATCTATCTAGCTATCAATCTGGCTATCTAGCTATCTATCAATCTAGCTATCTATCAGCTAGATAGCTACATTATCTAGCTATATAGCTATCTATCAATCTAGCTATCTAGCTATCTATCTAGCTATCAAGCTGGCTATCTAGCTATCTATCATTCTAGCTATCTATCAGCTAGATAGCTAGATTATCTAGCTATCTAGCTATCTAGCTACCTAGCTATCTATCTAGCTATCTAGCTATCTAGCTATCTATCAATCTAGCTATCTATCTAGCTATCTAACTATCTAGCTATCTAGCTATCTAGCTATCTATCAATCTATCTAGCTATCTAGCTATCTATCAATCTAGCTATCTAGCTATCTATCAATCTAGCTATCTATCTATCTATCTATCTATCTATCTATCTATCTATCTATCTATCTATCTATCTATCTATCTATCTATCTATCTATCTATCTATCTATCTATCTATCTATCTATCTAGCTGTCTAGCTATCTAGCTATCTAGCTATCTATCAATCTAGCTATCTAGCTATTTATCTAGCTATCTAGCTATCTATCAATCTAGCTAGATATCTAGCTATCTAGCTATCTATCTATCTAGCTATCTAGCTATCTATCTATCTAGCTATCTATCTAGCTATCTATCAATCTAGCTATCTATCAATCTATCAATCTAGCTAGATATCTAGCTATCTAGCTATCTATCTATCTAGCTATCTATCTGGCTATCTAGCTAGCTATCTATCTAGCTATCTATCAATCTAGCTATCTATCAATCTATCAATCTAGCTAGATATCTAGCTATCTAGCTATCTATCTATCTAGCTATCTATCTGGCTATCTAGCTAGCTATCGATCTAGCTATCTAGCTATTTATCAATCTAGCTATCTAGCTATCTATCAATCTAGCTATCTATCAATCTAGCTATCTATCTAGCTATCTATCTATCTAGCTATCCAGCTATCTATCAATCTAGCTATCTAGCTGTCTAGCTATCTAGCTATCTATCAATCTAGCTATCTAGCTATCTATCAATCTAGATATCCAGCTATCTATCAATCTAGCTAGATATCTAGCTATCTAGCTATCAAGCTATCCAGCTATCTATCTAGCTATCTAGCTAGCTAGCTATCTAGCTATCTATCACTCTAGCTACCTATCAATCTAGCTATCTATCAGCTAGATAGCTAGATTATCTAGCTATCTAGCTATCTATCAATCTAGCTATCTAGCTATCTATCTAGCTATCCAGCTATCTAGCTAATTATCAATCTAGCTATCTAGCTATCTATCAATCTAGCTATCTAGCTATCTATCTAGCTATCTAGTTATCTAGCTATCTATCAATCTAGCTAGCTATCTAGCTATCTATCTAGCTATCTAGCTATATAGCTATCTATCTATCTATCTAGCTATCTATCTAGCTATCTATATATCTATCAATCTAGCTATCTAGCTATCTGTCTAGCTATCTAGCTATCTATCAGATAGATACCTAGATTATCTAGCTATCTAGCTATCTATCAATCTATCTAGCTATCTATCTAGCTATCTATCAATCTATCTAGCTATCTATCTAGCTATCTATCAATCTAGCTATCTATCAATCTAGCTAGCTATCTAGCTATTTAGCTAGCTATCTAGGTATCTAGCTATCTAGCTAGCTAGCTAGCTAGCTAGCTATCAATCTAGCTATCTAGTTATCTATCAATCTAGCTATCTAGCTATCTATCAATCTAGCTAGAAATCTAGCTATCTAGCTATCTATCTATCTAGCTATCTAGCTATCTATCTATCTAGCTATCTATCTAGCTATCTATCAATCTAGCTATCTATCAATCTATCAATCTAGCTAGATATCTAGCTATCTAGCTATCTATCTATCTAGCTATCTATCTGGCTATCTAGCTAGCTATCGATCTAGCTATCTAGCTATCTAGCTATCTATCTAGCTATCAATCTGGCTATCTAGCTATCTATCAATCTAGCTATCTATCAGCTAGATAGCTACATTATCTAGCTATCTAGCTATCTAGCTACCTAGCTATCTATCTAGCTATCTAGCTATCTATCAATCTAGCTAGATATCTAGCTATCTACCAATCTAGCTAGATATCTAGCTATCTAGCTATCTATCTATCAATCTATCTATCTATCTATCTATCTATCTATCTATCTATCTATCTATCTATCTATCTATCTATCTATCTATCTATCTATCTATCTATCTATCTATCTATCTATCTATCTATCTATCTATCTATCTATCTATCTATCTGTCTAGCTATCTAGCTATCTATCAATCTAGCTATCTATCAATCTATCAATCTAGCTAGATATCTAGCTATCTAGCTATCTATCTATCTAGCTATCTATCTGGCTATCTAGCTAGCTATCGATCTAGCTATCTAGCTATTTATCAATCTAGCTATCTAGCTATCTATCAATCTAGCTATCTATCAATCTAGCTATCTATCTAGCTATCTATCTATCTAGCTATCCAGCTATCTATCAATCTAGCTATCTAGCTGTCTAGCTATCTAGCTATCTATCAATCTAGCTATCTAGCTATCTATCAATCTAGATATCCAGCTATCTATCAATCTAGCTAGATATCTAGCTATCTAGCTATCAAGCTATCCAGCTATCTATCTAGCTATCTAGCTAGCTAGCTATCTAGCTATCTATCACTCTAGCTACCTATCAATCTAGCTATCTATCAGCTAGATAGCTAGATTATCTAGCTATCTAGCTATCTATCAATCTAGCTATCTAGCTATCTATCTAGCTATCCAGCTATCTAGCTAATTATCAATCTAGCTATCTAGCTATCTATCAATCTAGCTATCTAGCTATCTATCTAGCTATCTAGTTATCTAGCTATCTATCAATCTAGCTAGCTATCTAGCTATCTATCTAGCTATCTAGCTATATAGCTATCTATCTATCTATCTAGCTATCTATCTAGCTATCTATCTAGCTATCTATATATCTATCAATCTAGCTATCTAGCTATCTGTCTAGCTATCTAGCTATCTATCAGATAGATACCTAGATTATCTAGCTATCTAGCTATCTATCAATCTATCTAGCTATCTATCTAGCTATCTATCAATCTATCTAGCTATCTATCTAGCTATCTATCAATCTAGCTATCTATCAATCTAGCTAGCTATCTAGCTATTTAGCTAGCTATCTAGGTATCTAGCTATCTAGCTAGCTAGCTAGCTAGCTAGCTATCAATCTAGCTATCTAGTTATCTATCAATCTAGCTATCTAGCTATCTATATATCTAGCTATCTATCTATCTATCTATCTAGCTATCTATCTAGCTATCTATCAATCTAGCTATCTATCAATCTATCAATCTAGCTAGATATCTAGCTATCTAGCTATCTATCTATCTAGCTATCTATCTGGCTATCTAGCTAGCTATCGATCTAGCTATCTAGCTATCTAGCTATCTATCTAGCTATCAATCTGGCTATCTAGCTATCTATCAATCTAGCTATCTATCAGCTAGATAGCTACATTATCTAGCTATCTAGCTATCTAGCTACCTAGCTATCTATCTAGCTATCTAGCTATCTATCAATCTAGCTAGATATCTAGCTATCTACCAATCTAGCTAGATATCTAGCTATCTAGCTATCTATCTATCAATCTATCTATCTATCTATCTATCTATCTATCTATCTATCTATCTATCTATCTATCTATCTATCTATCTATCTATCTATCTATCTATCTATCTATCTATCTATCTATCTATCTATCTATCTATCTATCTATCTATCTATCTATCTATCTATCTATCTGTCTAGCTATCTAGCTATCTAGCTATCTATCTATCTAGCTAGCTATCTATCTAGCTAGCTATCTTCCTATCTAGCTATCTATCTAGATATCTAGCTATCTATCTAGCTATCTATCTATCTATCTATCTAGCTATCTATCTAGCTATCTATCTATCTATCTATCTATCTATCTATCTATATATCTATCTATCTATCTATCTATCTATCTATCTATCTATCTATCTATCTATCTATCTATCTATCTATCTATCTATCTATCAATCTAGCTATCTAGCTAGCTGTCTAGCTATCTATCAGATAGTTATCTAGATTATCTAGCTATCTATCAGATAGATATCTAGATTATCTAGCTATCTATCAATCTATCTAGCTATCTATCTAGCTATCTAGCTATCTATCAATCTAGCTATCTATCAATCTAGCTATCTATCAATCTATCAATCTAGCTAGATATCTAGCTATCTAGCTATCTATCTATCTATCTAGCTATCTATCTGGCTATCTAGCTAGCTATCGATCTAGCTATCTAGCTATCTAGCTATCTATCTAGCTATCAATCTGGCTATCTAGCTATCTATCAATCTAGCTATCTATCAGCTAGATAGCTACATTATCTAGCTATCTAGCTATCTATCAATCTAGCTATCTAGCTATCTATCTAGCTATCAAGCTGGCTATCTAGCTATCTAGCTATCTATCATTCTAGCTATCTATCAGCTAGATAGCTAGATTATCTAGCTATCTAGCTATCTAGCTACCTAGCTATCTATCTAGCTATCTAGCTATCTAGCTATCTAGCTATCTATCAATCTAGCTATCTATCTAGCTATCTAACTATCTAGCTATCTAGCTATCTAGCTATCTATCAATCTATCTAGCTATCTAGCTATCTATCAATCTAGCTATCTAGCTATCTATCAATCTAGCTATCTATCTATCTATCTATCTATCTATCTATCTATCTATCTATCTATCTATCTATCTATCTATCTATCTATCTATCTATCTATCTATCTATCTATCTATCTATCTATCTATCTATCTATCTATCTATCTATCTATCTATCTATCTATCTAGCTGTCTAGCTATCTAGCTATCTAGCTATCTATCAATCTAGCTATATAGCTATTTATCTAGCTATCTAGCTATCTATCAATCTAGCTAGATATCTAGCTATCTACCAATCTAGCTAGATATCTAGCTATCTAGCTATCTAGCTATCTATCTATCTAGCTATCAATCTATCTATCTATCTATCTATCTATCTATCTATCTATCTATCTATCTATCTATCTATCTATCTATCTATCTATCTATCTATCTATCTATCTATCTATCTATCTATCTATCTATCTATCTATCTATCTATCTATCTGTCTAGCTATCTAGCTATCTAGCTATCTATCTATCTAGCTAGCTATCTATCTATCTAGCTGTCTAGCTATCAAGCTATCTATCAATCTAGCTATCTAGCTATCTATCAATCTAGCTATCTAGCTATCTATCAATCTAGCTAGCTATCAAGTTATCTACCTATCTATCTAGCTATTTATCAAACTAGCTATCTAGCTATCTATCAATCTAGCCATCTAGCTGTCTATCAATCTAGCTATCTAGCTATTTATCTAGCTATCTAGCTATCTATCAATCTAGCTAGATATCTAGCTATCTACCAATCTAGCTAGATATCTAGCTATCTAGCTATCTATCTAGCTATCAATCTATCTATCTATCTATCTATCTATCTATCTATCTATCTATCTATCTATCTATCTATCTATCTATCTATCTATCTATCTATCTATCTATCTATCTATCGATCTATCTATCTATCTATCTATCTATCTATCTATCTATCTATCTATCTATCTATCTATCTATCTATCTATCTATCTATCTATCTATCTATCTATCAATCTAGCTAGCTATCTAGCTAGCTATCTAGCTATCTAGCTAGCTATCTAGCAATCTATCAATCTAGCTATCTAGCTATCCATCAATCTAGCTAGATGTCTAGCTTTCTAGCTATCTAGCTATCAAGCTATCTAGCTATCTATCTAGCTAGCTAGCTAGCTATCTAGCTATCTATCAATCTAGCTACCTATCAATCTAGCTATCAATCTAGCTAGATATCTAGCTAGCTATCTATTTAGCTATCTAGCTATATAGCTAGCTATCTAGCAATCTAGCTATCTAGCTATCTACCATTCTAGCTAGATATCTAGCTATCTAGCTATCTAGCTATCCAGCTATCTAGCTATTTATCTATCTAGCTATCTATCAATCTAGCTATCTAGCTGTCTAGCTATCAAGCTATCTATCAATCTATCTATCTAGCTATCTATCAATCTAGCTATCTATCAATCTAGCTAGCTATCAAGTTATCTACCTATCTATCTAGCTATTTATCAAACTAGCTATCTAGCTATCTATCAATCTAGCTATCTAGCTGTCTATCAATCTAGCTATCTAGCTATTTATCTAGCTATCTAGCTATCTAGCTATCTATCAATCTAGCTAGATATCTAGCTATCTACCAATCTAGCTAGATATCTAGCTATCTAGCTATCTATCTATCTATCTATCTATCTATCTATCTATCTATCTATCTATCTATCTATCTATCTATCTATCTATCTATCTATCTATCTATCTATCTATCTATCTATCTATCTATCTATCTATCTATCTATCTATCTATCTATCTATCTATCTATCTATCTATCTGTCTAGCTATCTATCTATCTAGCTAGCTAGCTATCTAGCTAGCTATCTTCCTATCTAGCTATCTATCTAGCTATCTATCTATCTATCTATCTATCTATCTATCTATCTATCTATCTATCTATCTATCTATCTATCTATCTATCTATCTATCTATCTATCTATCTATCTATCTATCTATCTATCTATCTATCTATCTATCTATCTATCTAGCTATCTAGCTATCTAGCTATCTATCTATCTATCTATCTATCTATCTATCTATCTATCTATCTATCTATCTATCTATCTATCTATCTATCTATCTATCTATCTATCTATCTATCGATCTATCTATCTATCTATCTATCTATCTATCTATCTATCTATCTATCTATCTATCTATCTATCTATCTATCTATCTATCTATCTATCTATCAATCTAGCTATCTAGCTAGCTATCTAGCTATCTATCAGATAGTTATCTAGATTATCTAGCTATCTATCAGATAGATATCTAGATTATCTAGCTATCTATCAATCTATCTAGCTATCTATCTAGCTATCTAGCTATCTATCAATCTAGCTATCTATCAATCTAGCTATCTATCAATCTATCAATCTAGCTAGATATCTAGCTATCTAGCTATCTATCTATCTAGCTATCTATCTGGCTATCTAGCTAGCTATCGATCTAGCTATCTAGCTATCTAGCTATCTATCTAGCTATCAATCTGGCTATCTAGCTATCTATCAATCTAGCTATCTATCAGCTAGATAGCTACATTATCTAGCTATCTAGCTATCTATCAATCTAGCTATCTAGCTATCTATCTAGCTATCAAGCTGGCTATCTAGCTATCTAGCTATCTATCATTCTAGCTATCTATCAGCTAGATAGCTAGATTATCTAGCTATCTAGCTATCTAGCTACCTAGCTATCTATCTAGCTATCTAGCTATCTAGCTATCTAGCTATCTATCAATCTAGCTATCTATCTAGCTATCTAACTATCTAGCTATCTAGCTATCTAGCTATCTAGCTATCTAGCTATCTATCAATCTATCTAGCTATCTATCAATCTAGCTATCTAGCTATCTATCAATCTAGCTATCTATCTATCTATCTATCTATCTATCTATCTATCTATCTATCTATCTATCTATCTATCTATCTATCTATCTATCTATCTATCTATCTATCTATCTATCTATCTATCTATCTATCTATCTATCTAGCTGTCTAGCTATCTAGCTATCTAGCTATCTATCAATCTAGCTATCTAGCTATTTATCTAGCTATCTAGCTATCTATCAATCTAGCTAGATATCTAGCTATCTACCAATCTAGCTAGATATCTAGCTATCTAGCTATCTATCTAGCTATCTATCTATCTAGCTATCAATCTATCTATCTATCTATCTATCTATCTATCTATCTATCTATCTATCTATCTATCTATCTATCTATCTATCTATCTATCTATCTATCTATCTATCTATCTATTTATCTATCTATCTATCTATCTATCTATCTATCTATCTATCTATCTATCTATCTATCTATCTATCTATCTATCTATCTATCTATCTATCTATCTATCTATCTATCTATCAATCTAGCTAGCTAGCTATCTAGCTATCTAGCTAGCTATCTATCAATCTATCAATCTAGCTATCTAGCTATCTATCAATCTAGCTAGATGTCTAGCTTTCTAGCTATCTAGCTATCAAGCTATCTAGCTATCTATCTAGCTATCTATCAATCTAGCTACCTATCAATCTAGCTAGATATCTAGCTAGCTAGCTATCTAGCTATCTATTTAGCTAGCTAGCTATCTAGCTATCTAGCTAGCTATCTAGCAATCTAGCTATCTAGCTATCTACCATTCTAGCTAGATATCTAGCTATCTAGCTATCTAGCTATCCAGCTATCTAGCTATTTATCTATCTAGCTATCTATCAATCTAGCTATCTAGCTGTCTAGATATCAAGCTATCTATCAATCTATCTATCTAGCTATCTATCAATCTAGCTATC
>NC_141694.1:1018340691-1018348191 GCF_964263255.1 Lissotriton vulgaris
ACTTAGGCGAAAGAACTGTACATAAACATCACATTATAAACATCATATTGAAAAATCTCATCATTTAGTAGGCGGGTTCATCGTTAAGTTGGTTGCAGAAAAAGTCATCGTAATGCAATATCAGACTAGAATTACGTAGCGAGGGCGTTGGGTACAGATCATAGAATAAGAACTGGTAAGTTATCATATAAGTAAGTCCTTTTTGTATACGGCGGGTGCATAGTCAGTCCAATGGTGATTGGGAGAGAAAGGAGATACAGTAAAAATATCAGAGTTCTCGTTGTCCTTTGTCGTCTTCTGTCGGCACTGTTGAGCACCTGGATTACCTATCAACAGAAATGTTCATGTGGATTGAGTCGTTGGGGGTCTGCGGGTAGGGGTGCATTCTGTTTGGTTTTCGTCAGACCTCGTAGGAGGAATGCGTTACGGTTTTGGAGCAGGTGCATCTTCTTCCGTAATGCAGAGCATAGATTTTGCAATGGAAAATGCAATTGTTCCAGAATTGTGAGATCTGTTTGTTTCTTGAGTCTCTGTGGTGGGCATTTCCTGTTGCTTCCATCATCTTCAGGGTGCTTGGTAGCGGGCAGAACCACAGACTTTGTTTATCTTTTCTTCGGGGGCGACCCTTGGTGGAGTTCTAGGTCACCGTTCTGGGATTTAACATAGTTCGTGGTCTACTTAGTCGGAGTTCCCTCCCTTCTGACGCAGGGAGTACTCTTCTCTGGGTAGCTCAGTAGGATTTGGAGGAACTTGGGAGTTCGGATGGAAAGGTGCGGGTGTGAACAGTCCTTATGGTAGGTCGGAGGAGGAGGGGATGGAGCAAGGCCAAGTCGGGAACAGATCAGGGGGAGGCGGAGAGTTTGCGACAGGCGAGTCCGTAACCATGTTCAGAGAGCGGGGGCTTTTGGCACACGTTGATCATATAGCAGGGGCTTCAGGTCAGCCCTTTTCCTTAGCTTTGTCTGAAACAATGCCCCGTCCGGCGTCTCCTTACTGCTGTGGTCTCGCCTCGGCCTCCGTCGCTGATGTTCCACAATCCGCAGTCAGGCCGCGTGCTCCCACATCCGGTCTCTTTCTCCTCCGACAGTGATACCCTTAAATGAGTTTTGAAAAGACAGTCTTTAGAGATATTGCAGAAGAAGGTAATTACATAAGTCTATTTCTCTCCCAACACCAAGCAACTGGGGTAAGCACTCGCTACATTGGAGATTCTTGCGACTAACGTATAAACAATTGATGATGGATTTGCTGGGTTCCTTACAACTTCCTTTTGTTGGCTAATTCTTTGACGCTTTGATGATTATTACGTTCATTTGTCATATGTCTATTATAGTAGATGTCAGTTCTTCTGGCAGAGACCCATTTCCCTAGTACAAGTCTTGAAAGGCTAGGCTGGTCTTCAGGGCCTTGTATTTTACAAAAAGTGCAACGTGCTATTCACCATAGTCTGATAGGCATCCTTCTGAGGGATGAACATAGGCTAAACAAGTCTTCATTACATCAAAAACATCTTATTTTCGGCAAGGCTTACAGCAACAAGGTCTTTCGATTTTCGATCTAATTTTTAACTTTGCATACATCTTTCTAACTTTCTATATAAATCCTCGCAACCTGGTTACTACAAAAACTCGGGGGGGGGGGTGGTTTGCGATAATTATTAAACTTATCCTCGGGGAAGGTGGGATCTTATGAAAAACGATTAGGAACACAGCGAATCGGAGCAAGGGGCGTTTTTCAAGTTCTCGTTCAGGGCGGCTGATACCAAACTGGGGGCATTTTGGGTAGATGGGGGTGTCTCGATCATTTCTTACAGCTTGGGGTACGGAGACAATTTTCAATGGGGATGGTCGCATTACCACAGACACATTTTATCATAGAAGCCACTGACAAATAGTTCCCTGAGGGTGGGTCAAATTTAGGGAACCTTAGTCGTCTTACCTGTCCCTTTCCTATCGGTCAATTTAATTTTCATCCATATTTTAGTAGAAAAGGAGAGGTAGTAACGTGGTACCGATACAATTTTATTTAGGACAAATTTGTGCAAATACTTGTGGTATTTGGGGCCAATCAGGAGGTGCACCAGGTTCGCCAATTAGGTGCCAGTTGCTAGGAAGAGGGAAAGTGTGGAGGGGTGGAAGAGTGAGTGAGAGAGAGAGAGAGAGAGGGAGAGAGAGAGTAAGAGAGAGAGAGAGAGAGGGAGAGAGAGAGAGAGAGAGAGAGAGAGACAGACAATAGGCCAAACAGTACACGTGCGACGTAGAGAATGACCGTGTATTGTTTGGGCTATTCAGTGCGTTACCTAACGTTTAGACGTTTCGGGTCTGTGTTAGGAGGTAGAAGGCATGCAGTTTTGGGACAGAAGAGCATTAGATCAGGTAAAAAGGTCGTGAGAGCGTCCTTGTTGTGCCATTTTGCAGCGCTAGTCCGTCTTCATGCATCGGGCGCGACGTGGTTCCAGATCCCTTATGATACTCTAATCGGGATTCTAATGTAACCTGCAGAGGGAAAGAGGGGGAAAAAGGGGAGGTAGGGGGACAACATTCGAACACATCAAATGTATGGGCACGAAAGTCCTTTACTTACCACATACTCGTACTTATCTCTTCGGGATATAATCCCTTAGGGTTCTGATTTCCTAAAGTCATGGGGGCAGGCAATGTGATAGGTGGTTCATGGGGAGGTTCGAGGATGGCATTAAGGATCGTGTGTAGTGAAAACGCTAAAAAGAGGAATCAGAGGTGCCTAGCGTGAGGTACCCGGTTTTGTAGATGTATCCGGCCATCGGGATCCCTAAATCATCCCCAAAGCTGTGATGTTCTAAGGCATATCAGTTCTTCGTTCAGCCCTGTACCTTAGTACCTTCGATCACCATATCTTTATATCATTTTATCAATTACACCGTTTTACTTTACCCATTCTCAGAAGTCGAGGTCCTTCTTCATACGTCAGTTCCTGAGCTTAGTCGCATATCTTGGAGGCAGCGTATCATACCTTTGATTCGACCATCAACCCAGGGCCGAACAACCATTTCTCGGATAACCTTAAAAAAAGAGCAGAACAGTTGCGCACAGAAAAACCCTCCCACCGATACCCGCATTTACAAAAGTATGCGATGCCTATCCATAGCTTTTTAAGACCTTTATTTGCAGAATTATTCAGTACGTAAAATGTGAGAGCGCAATTCATATTTTGGCCTGATATGTCGTCGATGGAAGCACATACAGTAGGGGGTTATTTTGTAGCACAAGAACATGTAAAAAGGTCTAATTAATTATTTGCAAGTAACCAAAAACATTTCATTGCGTGACGAAGGAATCAGGGGCATTTCAGTTCATAAATGGAAACACAGTCAAGCTCATCGTAATCACATTTCCTAGATGTAAACTGCGGGTGTGCATCATAAGCGACGTTATGTATCAGTTACAACAAATATCAAAAATAAATTGTTCATTGAAATCAACATTTTACGGAACTCTTCTTAAATGTTCGCCAAGTGAACCCTCCTCCCTTTAACATCGAGTGCGCAATGGTTTGTATATATATATATATATCTTAGTACATCAAGTTTCATTAGCTAAGGAACACCACGAGGCATCCGTTAGTTTCCATTGATACCAGCGCCATTTTGGGCGAGGCCGGTTTAGTCCGGAAGTAGCATCAGGGGCAAAATATCCCCGACAATTGGCGGTTGGACCAGAGTCCCTTTCGGCAGTTCAAAAGAAAACTGTGCTAACAGAGGGGCTGGTGGTGTGGACCGTCAATCAAGAGAGGGAGGGGGTAGAGTCTCTCTTACCGGGTCATGTTGATGTTCAGCCGGAACTTGCTCGAGTTCGTTAGCCCATAATGTTCCTGGGTGGTTCAGACGGAAGCTGATGCAGACACGAGAGCACCGCCATCTTGTTGCTGTGCCGTGGTTATTTCATTTGAGATCAATGCAACTGTTCCTCACCGGAAGCCTGAAGGGGCCGAGGGCTCTTGGGACTTTGGTAGAATCTTCAAAGTCGAGGGGATGTTTGTCGATGGTGGGGGCTTGCGCCCAGGTGGGCAAGTGCCCGAGTTGCAATTTCGGACAAAGTTACTCCAGCGGCCTAGACCCGCCTTTCGAGGGCCCAGACGCCATTTTGAGACCCTGCAGCAACCGCCCTTCGTTGTATCTATCAGGAGAGGAAGAAACTTCTTGTGATGGCGAAAGACGGAGCATCATGTTGCTGGAGCAGGACATTTTGGTTCGGGGCGCCAGGGTGCAGCAGTGGAGCCTTCATCTGGGGAGGTGAGGGAGGCTCACCCGTGCCGTCTCCCTCTCCCGGCGCATCCTACACCGTCCCTTGGAATCAGGGGCGCACATGATGACCACCCTACACCCCTGATTCCGACTCTTGGGGGACCATTGTACGTCCGGTGCTCCGCAAATATGCCCGTCGGACATTGTATGTCCTGTTCTGAGAAAGTATACCAGTCGGGCATTGTATGTCCTGTGTTGCGGAAATACACCAGCCGGGCATTATATTTCCTGTGCAGCGTAGGTATATGGCCGTCGCCCGGCTGGAGGACATCGGCGTCGGGCCAGGGCAGGGAAGCCTCCTACCTGTGGAGGTGGAAGAGGCTCGTCCGCGTCGCCTCTTCCTCCCTGCCCACCCTGCATCCGTTCGATGGAGGAATTCGTGATGGCCGGACCAGGAGATACGAGGGAGGGGGTCATTTGCAGCCGCCCCCTCCCTACTCACGGCCCGGGGGACGCCATCCCTGGAAGGGCTGTATGGGAAGACCATTTCATTGCCTGCTTGGTGGAGCCTCCAGGACCTTCTCGCCGGCGATCCCTTTTGGCTCATGGTTGCTGGCAGGCCCCGCCCTACACGTGCTATGTGTTTCGGATGGGCGGGACCATCGAACTGTTACATTTCGAGGACTTCCGGAGTGAGCATAACATGTTTTGTATTTTTCCTATTAGTCAAGTTTGCTTTTTAGAGAGTTCTACTAGTTATTCTATTTACTGTTGGTTGTGTGTTTTACCGTAATTAAATCCTAAGTTATATAATAGACGCTTGGCTTTCTTGAGTCTTTTCTCTAACGGGGGGTTGTTTACACTGACCTGCAGTTGTGTTTGTTTTTCAGAGTGGGGGAGCAACAGAGAGCAATCAGTCCCAGAACTCTAACATGTCGTTAAAATTGGCCTGACGAAATCTGTGCCACCGAGCATAATCAAACGGGGTGGTTCTATCTGTCCTGTCCGTACTAGTCTGATTGGTTTTTATTTCGTGCCTTTTCCCTTTCTGTCGGCCTGTCCTTTCTGTCGACCCTCCATTCCTACCTATGCTCTGCAAAGTCGGACATTGGGCTTTCCAGTGCCCGAGACATTTACAGAAAGCACATTGGTTTTGTTTTAAATCTGTCCGTCCTGTGCGTAATGTCGGGGGATTACCTTCGGGTCGTTGTTTTCCGGGGTTGGCTTGTCGGCACATCCCTTTACACCGTTCGCTTTTCATGTCTACTTCTCGAGACTGTGCCATCGCTGGCCCTTCCCTTTGCCTACTAGACGTTCGGAGGGTTGTCCGTCGTGTCCCTTCACCTTCTCCGAATTCGTCGCCTTCCCTTCATCGTGCGGCTTCTTTGCGCCACATACCGAGACTATCGAGCATAATAGGTGTTGTTTCATTCCTACGAAGGGCTATTTCTACTGTTTCTATTTTGTCGAGATCAAAGGATCCTCTCAGTGGCCACTGTCTTTCTCGATCCTTTTTCGTATATTTATGCCACAGCTCACTATAGGCTATAGCGATTAATCCATGCTTCATGAACATGTCCTTATTAGGGGTGCCTTCCAGCGGAGCCGGATGGTTCATCTCTAATAAGCGGTCCGGGTTAAACAGGCTACTAACCAGTGGGGAGAAGACAGGCATGACGGATCACAATGGGATAATAGTCAGCACTACCTATCTTATCACTGCGCGCAAAGACTAGACAGAATATTTCTATTCTACGTTGTTTGCACGTAGTGACTACCTCATGAACCAATTCTGAGCAATCAATCAATGTTAGGTCAAAAATAAAAAATCAATATGGTCAATGGGGAGAATAAGTAGGCTCGCAAAGGTTCGCGTCACCTACCCTTTCACTATCTGTAAAGAGGGGACCTATTTTTCCCTGTTTGCAGACAGAGAATCTCCAGAAAACAATCTATAACAGTTAATCAATGTTTAGGTCGAAAATAAAAAATCAATATGGTCAATGGGGAGAATAAGTAGGCTCGCGAAGGTTCGCGTCACCTACCCTTTCACTATCTGCAAAGAGGGGACCTATTTTTCCCTGTTTGCAGACAGAGAATCTCCAGAAAACAATCTATAACAGTTAATCAATGGGGGAGAAAAATAGGTCCGACGGGTGCGTACCTATCCTTCGCTGTTTATAAAGGGAGAGCCTGTTGTTTCTCCGTTTGTAGACAGTGAATCTCCAATAAATTAACAAGGAGTAATACTAGTATTTTCTCAACAATTATCAATTACTTTCAATTATCTATCACTTTCGCAATTCGTCGTGTTTACACGACCTTACCCGGACCGCATGGACAGTTTCTCGTCTTCCGAATCCAGCGCCCGATCGTCCTCTTCTCTTCGTACTTCTCGTGGCACTCCTGATGGTTCCCAGTCAGGACCGCAGATCACTCGGGAGAGGTCTGTTCGGAACCAGTGAAGTTCGGATGATCGGCTGTCAGACGAGGGTCTATCGGACAGGGTACCTTCCGATCGTTGCAGTCGTTCACTCTGTCGTCGGGACCTCTCCCACTGGATCCACGAGTCGCTGATGGGCCCCACATTTGGGACGCCAATTGTTAAAAAGGGTTCCAAAGACAACCGGTAACCAAAGACCCTTTTATGTTGCCCGGCGGTATCGCCTCTATGACCCACCAATATTAATCAATGAAGAAGCAGGCGCTGGAGACTGGAAGGCAGGAAACGAGGATTTTATTCTCTCCGGAGGAGAACACATCAATTCAGACAGCAAGTATCGTCACGAGGTGCTCTAACCACATCTCTGAGGCCTGGCCTCTTATACTAGGGTTTATGACCTTTATTGCACATAACACATTCTCGCAATACTTTAGTACTTGAAAGAACATCCTCGGAATCTCCCCTTCAGACCCGTTCCCACATACATTTGCAGTTGGATTCCCCACCCCGGTCACAACAGGTGATGGTTGTCGCACAGCAGGGCATTCCGCCGATTCACGGAATGCATGGGGTTGATCGGATCTCATGGGGTGGGGGCTTTGATCGGTTCGGGGGTCTTTTGATGGGGAGGGGAAGCTTCCTACTGTACGGGGTAATAAACAGTATCCGCAGAGCCAGGTGGCGGCCTGGGAACAGGGAAGACAAACGGGGACACAGGAAAAGGGGGTTTGCATCAAAAGGGTTTGAGGCCATGAAAGGAATGAGGGGAGGTGTCGCGCTGGGAACAGGATGGGATTCAGTGGTGAAGCTGCGCTGAAGAGGGGTTTATGACCCA
>NC_141694.1:1018355691-1018358191 GCF_964263255.1 Lissotriton vulgaris
ATCTAGCTATTTATCAAACTAGCTATCTAGCTATCTATCAATCTAGCCATCTAGCTGTCTATCAATCTAGCTATCTAGCTATTTATCTAGCTATCTAGCTATCTATCAATCTAGCTAGATATCTAGCTATCTACCAATCTAGCTAGATATCTAGCTATCTAGCTATCTATCTAGCTATCAATCTATCTATCTATCTATCTATCTATCTATCTATCTATCTATCTATCTATCTATCTATCTATCTATCTATCTATCTATCTATCTATCTATCTATCTATCGATCTATCTATCTATCTATCTATCTATCTATCGATCTATCGATCTATCTATCTATCTATCTATCTATCTATCTATCTATCTATCTATCTATCTATCTATCTATCTATCTATCTATCTATCTATCTATCTATCTATCTATCTATCTATCTATCTATCTATCTATCTATCTATCTATCTATCTATCTATCAATCTAGCTAGCTATCTAGCTATCTAGCTAGCTATCTAGCAATCTATCAATCTAGCTATCTAGCTATCTATCAATCTAGCTAGATGTCTAGCTTTCTAGCTATCTAGCTATCAAGCTATCTAGCTATCTATCTAGCTAGCTAGCTAGCTATCTAGCTATCTATCAATCTAGCTACCTATCAATCTAGCTATCAATCTAGCTAGATATCTAGCTAGCTATCTATTTAGCTAGCTAGCTATCTAGCTATATAGCTAGCTATCTAGCAATCTAGCTATCTAGCTATCTACCATTCTAGCTAGATATCTAGCTATCTAGCTATCTAGCTATCCAGCTATCTAGCTATTTATCTATCTAGCTATCTATCAATCTAGCTATCTAGCTGTCTAGCTATCAAGCTATCTATCAATCTATCTATCTAGCTATCTATCAATCTAGCTATCTATCAATCTAGCTAGCTATCAAGTTATCTACCTATCTATCTAGCTATTTATCAAACTAGCTATCTAGCTATCTATCAATCTAGCTATCTAGCTGTCTATCAATCTAGCTATCTAGCTATTTATCTAGCTATCTAGCTATCTATCAATCTAGCTAGATATCTAGCTATCTACCAATCTAGCTAGATATCTACCAATCTAGCTAGATATCTATCTATCTATCTATCTATCTATCTATCTATCTATCTATCTATCTATCTATCTATCTATCTATCTATCTATCTATCTGTCTAGCTATCTAGCTATCTAGCTATCTATCTATCTAGCTAGCTATCTATCTAGCTAGCTATCTTCCTATCTAGCTATCTATCTAGCTATCTAGCTATCTATCTATCTATCTATCTATCTATCTATCTATCTATCTATCTATCTATCTAGCTATCTATCTAGCTATCTATCTATCTATCTATCTATCTATCTATCTATCTATCTATCTATCTATCTAGCTATCTATCTATCTATCTATCTATCTATCTATCTATCTATCTATCTATCTATCTATCTATCTATCTATCTATCTATCTATCTATCTATCTATCTATCTATCTATCTATCTATCTATCTATCTATCTATTGATCTATCTATCTATCTATCTATCTATCTATCTATCTATCTATCTATCTATCTATCTATCTATCTATCTATCTATCTATCTATCAATCTAGCTATCTAGCTAGCTATCTAGCTATCTATCAGATAGTTATCTAGATTATCTAGCTATCTATCAGATAGATATCTAGATTATCTAGCTATCTATCAATCTATCTAGCTATCTATCTAGCTATCTAGCTATCTATCAATCTAGCTATCTATCAATCTAGCTATCTATCAATCTATCAATCTAGCTAGATATCTAGCTATCTAGCTATCTATCTATCTATCTAGCTATCTATCTGGCTATCTAGCTAGCTATCGATCTAGCTATCTAGCTATCTAGCTATCTATCTAGCTATCAATCTGGCTATCTAGCTATCTATCAATCTAGCTATCTATCAGCTAGATAGCTACATTATCTAGCTATCTAGCTATCTATCAATCTAGCTATCTAGCTATCTATCTAGCTATCAAGCTGGCTATCTAGCTATCTAGCTATCTATCATTCTAGCTATCTATCAGCTAGATAGCTAGATTATCTAGCTATCTGCTATCTAGCTACCTAGCTATCTATCTAGCTATCTAGCTATCTATCAATCTAGCTATCTATCTAGCTATCTAACTATCTAGCTATCTAGCTATCTAGCTATCTATCAATCTATCTAGCTATCTATCAATCTAGCTATCTAGCTATCTATCAATCTATCTATCTATCTATCTATCTATCTATCTATCTATCTATCTATCTATCTATCTATCTATCTATCTATCTATCTATCTATCTATCTATCTATCTATCTATCTATCTATCTATCTATCAATCTAGCTAGCTATCTAGCTATCTAGCTAGCTATCTAGCAATCTATCAATCTAGCTATCTAGCTATCTATCAATCTAGCTAGATGTCTAGCTTTCTAGCTATCTAGCTATCAAGCTATCTA
>NC_141694.1:1018360691-1018365691 GCF_964263255.1 Lissotriton vulgaris
CTATCTAGCTAGCTAGCTAGCTATCTAGCTATCTATCAATCTAGCTACCTATCAATCTAGCTATCAATCTAGCTAGATATCTAGCTAGCTATCTATTTAGCTAGCTAGCTATCTAGCTATATAGCTAGCTATCTAGCAATCTAGCTATCTAGCTATCTACCATTCTAGCTAGATATCTAGCTATCTAGCTATCTAGCTATCCAGCTATCTAGCTATTTATCTATCTAGCTATCTATCAATCTAGCTATCTAGCTGTCTAGCTATCAAGCTATCTATCAATCTATCTATCTAGCTATCTATCAATCTAGCTATCTATCAATCTAGCTAGCTATCAAGTTATCTACCTATCTATCTAGCTATTTATCAAACTAGCTATCTAGCTATCTATCAATCTAGCTATCTAGCTGTCTATCAATCTAGCTATCTAGCTATTTATCTAGCTATCTAGCTATCTATCAATCTAGCTAGATATCTAGCTATCTACCAATCTAGCTAGATATCTACCAATCTAGCTAGATATCTAGCTATCTATCTATCTATCTATCTATCTATCTATCTATCTATCTATCTATCTATCTATCTATCTATCTATCTATCTATCTATCTATCTATCTATCTATCTATCTATCTATCTATCTATCTATCTGTCTAGCTATCTAGCTATCTAGCTATCTATCTATCTAGCTAGCTATCTATCTAGCTAGCTATCTTCCTATCTAGCTATCTATCTAGCTATCTAGCTATCTATCTATCTATCTATCTATCTATCTATCTAGCTATCTATCTAGCTATCTATCTATCTATCTATCTATCTAGCTATCTAGCTATCTATCTATCTATCAATCTATCAATCTAGCTAGATATCTAGCTATCTAGCTATCTATCTATCTATCTAGCTATCTATCTGGCTATCTAGCTAGCTATCGATCTAGCTATCTAGCTATCTAGCTATCTATCTAGCTATCAATCTGGCTATCTAGCTATCTATCAATCTAGCTATCTATCAGCTAGATAGCTACATTATCTAGCTATCTAGCTATCTATCAATCTAGCTATCTAGCTATCTATCTAGCTATCAAGCTGGCTATCTAGCTATCTAGCTATCTATCATTCTAGCTATCTATCAGCTAGATAGCTAGATTATCTAGCTATCTGCTATCTAGCTACCTAGCTATCTATCTAGCTATCTAGCTATCTATCAATCTAGCTATCTATCTAGCTATCTAACTATCTAGCTATCTAGCTATCTAGCTATCTATCAATCTATCTAGCTATCTATCAATCTAGCTATCTAGCTATCTATCAATCTATCTATCTATCTATCTATCTATCTATCTATCCATCTATCTATCTATCTATCTATCTATCTATCTATCTATCTATCTATCTATCTATCTATCTATCTATCTATCTATCTATCTATCTATCAATCTAGCTAGCTATCTAGCTATCTAGCTAGCTATCTAGCAATCTATCAATCTAGCTATCTAGCTATCTATCAATCTAGCTAGATGTCTAGCTTTCTAGCTATCTAGCTATCAAGCTATCTAGCTATCTATCTAGCTAGCTAGCTAGCTATCTAGCTATCTATCAATCTAGCTACCTATCAATCTAGCTATCAATCTAGCTAGATATCTAGCTAGCTATCTATTTAGCTAGCTAGCTATCTAGCTATATAGCTAGCTATCTAGCAATCTAGCTATCTAGCTATCTACCATTCTAGCTAGATATCTAGCTATCTAGCTATCTAGCTATCCAGCTATCTAGCTATTTATCTATCTAGCTATCTATCAATCTAGCTATCTAGCTGTCTAGCTATCAAGCTATCTATCAATCTATCTATCTAGCTATCTATCAATCTAGCTATCTATCAATCTAGCTAGCTATCAAGTTATCTACCTATCTATCTAGCTATTTATCAAACTAGCTATCTAGCTATCTATCAATCTAGCTATCTAGCTGTCTATCAATCTAGCTATCTAGCTATTTATCTAGCTATCTAGCTATCTATCAATCTAGCTAGATATCTAGCTATCTACCAATCTAGCTAGATATCTACCAATCTAGCTAGATATCTAGCTATCTATCTATCTATCTATCTATCTATCTATCTATCTATCTATCTATCTATCTATCTATCTATCTATCTATCTATCTATCTATCTATCTATCTATCTATCTATCTATCTATCTATCTATCTATCTGTCTAGCTATCTATCTATCTAGCTAGCTATCTATCTAGCTAGCTATCTTCCTATCTAGCTATCTATCTAGCTATCTAGCTATCTATCTATCTATCTATCTATCTATCTATCTATCTAGCTATCTATCTAGCTATCTATCTATCTATCTATCTATCTATCTATCTATCTAGCTATCTAGCTATCTATCTATCTATCTATCTATCTATCTATCTATCTATCTATCTATCTATCTATCTATCTATCTATCTATCTATCTATCTATCTATCTATCTGTCTAGCTATCTAGCTATCTAGCTATCTATCTATCTAGCTAGCTATCTATCTAGCTAGCTATCTTCCTATCTAGCTATCTATCTATCTATCTATCTATCTATCTATCTATCTATCTATCTATCTATCTATCTAGCTATCTATCTAGCTATCTATCTATCTATCTATCTATCTATCTATCTAGCTATCTAGCTATCTATCTATCTATCTATCTATCTATCTATCTATCTATCTATCTATCTATCTATCTATCTATCTATCTATCTATCTATCTATCTATCTATCTATCTATCTATCTATCTATCTATCTATCTATCTATCTATCTATCTATCTATCTATCTATCTATCTATCTATCAATCTATCTATCTAGCTAGCTATCTAGCTATCTATCAGATAGTTATCTAGATTATCTAGCTATCTATCAGATAGATATCTAGATTATCTAGCTATCTATCAATCTATCTAGCTATCTATCTAGCTATCTAGCTATCTATCAATCTAGCTATCTATCAATCTATCAATCTAGCTAGATATCTAGCTATCTAGCTATCTATCTATCTATCTAGCTATCTATCTGGCTATCTAGCTAGCTATCGATCTAGCTATCTAGCTATCTAGCTATCTATCTAGCTATCAATCTGGCTATCTAGCTATCTATCAATCTAGCTATCTATCAGCTAGATAGCTACATTATCTAGCTATCTAGCTATCTATCAATCTAGCTATCTAGCTATCTATCTAGCTATCAAGCTGGCTATCTAGCTATCTAGCTATCTATCATTCTAGCTATCTATCAGCTAGATAGCTAGATTATCTAGCTATCTAGCTATCTAGCTACCTAGCTATCTATCTAGCTATCTAGCTATCTATCAATCTAGCTATCTATCTAGCTATCTAACTATCTAGCTATCTAGCTATCTAGCTATCTATCAATCTATCTAGCTATCTATCAATCTAGCTATCTATCTATCTATCTATCTATCTATCTATCTATCTATCTATCTATCTATCTATCTATCTATCTATCTATCTATCTATCTATCTATCTATCTAGCTGTCTAGCTATCTAGCTATCTAGCTATCTATCAATCTAGCTATCTAGCTATTTATCTAGCTATCTAGCTATCTATCAATCTAGCTAGATATCTAGCTATCTACCAATCTAGCTAGATATCTAGCTATCTAGCTATCTATCTAGCTATCTATCTATCTAGCTATCAATCTATCTATCTATCTATCTATCTATCTATCTATCTATCTATCTATCTATCTATCTATCTATCTATCTATCTATCTATCTATCTATCTATCTATCTATCTATCTATCTATCTATCTATCTATCTATCTATCTATCTATCTATCTATCTATCTATCTATCTATCAATCTAGCTAGCTAGCTATCTAGCTATCTAGCTAGCTATCTATCAATCTATCAATCTAGCTATCTAGCTATCTATCAATCTAGCTAGATGTCTAGCTTTCTAGCTATCTAGCTATCAAGCTATCTAGCTATCTATCTAGCTATCTATCAATCTAGCTACCTATCAATCTAGCTAGATATCTAGCTAGCTAGCTATCTAGCTATCTATTTAGCTAGCTAGCTATCTAGCTATCTAGCTAGCTATCTAGCAATCTAGCTATCTAGCTATCTACCATTCTAGCTAGATATCTAGCTATCTAGCTATCTAGCTATCCAGCTATCTAGCTATTTATCTATCTAGCTATCTATCAATCTAGCTATCTAGCTGTCTAGCTATCAAGCTATCTATCAATCTATCTATCTAGCTATCTATCAATCTAGCTATCTATCAATCTAGCTAGCTTTTAAGTTATCTACCTATCTATCTAGCTATTTATCAAACTAGCTATCTAGCTATCTATCAATCTAGCTATCTAGCTGTCTATCAATCTAGCTATCTAGCTATTTATCTAGCTATCTAGCTATCTATCAATCTAGCTAGATATCTAGCTATCTACCAATCTAGCTAGCTATCTATCTATCTATCTATCTATCTATCTATCTATCTATCTATCTATCTATCTATCTATCTATCTATCTATCTATCTATCTATCTATCTATCTATCTATCTATCTATCTATCTATCTATCTATCTATCTATCTAGCTATCTTCCTATCTAGCTATCTATCTAGCTATCTAGCTATCTATCTATCTATCTATCTATCTAGCTATCTAGCTATCTATCTAGCTATCTATCTATCTATCTAGCTATCTAGCTATCTAGCTATCTATCTATCTATCTAGCTATCCATCTATCTATCTATCTATCTATCTATCTATCTATCTATCTATCTATCTATCTATCTATCTATCTATCTATCTATCTATCTATCTATCTATCTATCTATCTATCTATCTATCTATCTATCTATCTATCTAGCTATCTATCTATCTATCTATCTATCTATCTATCTATCTATCTAGCTATCTTCCTATCTAGCTATCTATCTAGCTATCTAGCTATCTATCTATCTATCTATCTAGCTATCTAGCTATCTATC
>NC_141694.1:1018370691-1018378191 GCF_964263255.1 Lissotriton vulgaris
TATCTATCAATCTAGCTATCTATCAGATAGATAGCTAGATTATCTAGCTATCTAGCTATCTAGCTACCTAGCTATCTATCTAGCTATCTAGCTATCTAGCTATCTAGCTATCTATCAATCTAGCTATCTATCTAGCTATCTAACTATCTAGCTATCTAGCTATCTATCAATCTATCTAGCTATCTAGCTATCTATCAATCTAGCTATCTAGCTATCTATCAATCTAGCTATCTATCTATCTATCTATCTATCTATCTATCTATCTATCTATCTATCTATCTATCTATCTATCTATCTATCTAGCTGTCTAGCTATCTAGCTATCTAGCTATCTATCAATCTAGCTATCTAGCTATTTATCTAGCTATCTAGCTATCTATCAATCTAGCTAGATATCTAGCTATCTACCAATCTAGCTAGATATCTAGCTATCTAGCTATCTATCTAGCTATCTATCTAGCTATCAATCAATCTATCTATCTATCTATCTATCTATCTATCTATCTATCTATCTATCTATCTATCTATCTATCTATCTATCTATCTATCTATCTATCTATCTATCTATCTATCTATCTATCTATCTATCTAGCTATCTAGCTAGCTATCTATCAATCTAGCTAGCTAGCTAGCTATCTAGCTATCTAGCTAGCTATCAATCTAGCTATCTAGCTATCTATCAATCTAGCTAGATGTCTAGCTTTCTAGCTATCTAGCTATCAAGCTATCTAGCTATCTATCTAGCTAGCTAGCTAGCTATCTAGCTATCTATCAATCTAGCTACCTATCAATCTAGCTAGATATCTAGCTAGCTAGCTATCTAGCTATCTATTTAGCTAGCTAGCTATCTAGCTATCTAGCTAGCTATCTAGCAATCTAGCTATCTAGCTATCTACCATTCTAGCTAGATATCTAGCTATCTAGCTATCTAGCTATCCAGCTATCTAGCTATTTATCTATCTAGCTATCTATCAATCTAGCTATCTAGCTGTCTAGCTATCAAGCTATCTATCAATCTATCTATCTAGCTATCTATCAATCTAGCTATCTGTCAATCTAGCTAGCTATCAAGTTATCTACCTATCTATCTAGCTATTTATCAAACTAGCTATCTAGCTATCTATCAATCTAGCTATCTAGCTGTCTATCAATCTAGCTATCTAGCTATTTATCTAGCTATCTAGCTATCTATTAATCTAGCTAGATATCTAGCTATCTACCAATCTAGCTAGACATCTATCTATCTATCTATCTATCTAACTATCTATCTAGCTATCTAACTATCTAGCTATCTAGCTATCTAGCTATCTATCAATCTATCTAGCTATCTAGCTATCTATCAATCTAGCTATCTAGCTATCTATCAATCTAGCTATCTATCTATCTATCTATCTATCTAGCTGTCTAGCTATCTAGCTATCTAGCTATCTATCAATCTAGCTATCTAGCTATTTATCTAGCTATCTATCAATCTAGCTAGATATCTAGCTATCTACCAATCTAGCTAGATATCTAGCTATCTAGCTATCTATCTAGCTATCTATCTAGCTATCAATCTATCTATCTATCTATCTATCTATCTATCTATCTATCTATCTATCTATCTATCTATCTATCTATCTATCTATCTATCTATCTATCTATCTATCTATCTATCTATCTATCTATCTAGCTAGCTATCTATCAATCTAGCTAGCTAGCTAGCTATCTAGCTATCTAGCTAGCTATCAATCTAGCTATCTAGCTATCTATCAATCTAGCTAGATGTCTAGCTTTCTAGCTATCTAGCTATCAAGCTATCTAGCTATCTATCTATCTAGCTAGCTAGCTATCTAGCTATCTATCAATCTAGCTACCTATCAATCTAGCTATATATCTAGCTAGCTAGCTATCTAGCTATCTATTTAGCTAGCTAGCTATCTAGCTATCTAGCTAGCTATCTAGCAATCTAGCTATCTAGCTATCTACCATTCTAGCTAGATATCTAGCTATCTAGCTATCTAGCTATCCAGCTATCTAGCTATTTATCTATCTAGCTATCTATCAATCTAGCTATCTAGCTGTCTAGCTATCAAGCTATCTATCAATCTATCTATCTAGCTATCTATCAATCTAGCTATCTATCAATCTAGCTAGCTATCAAGTTATCTACCTATCTATCTAGCTATTTATCAAACTAGCTATCTAGCTATCTATCAATCTAGCTATCTAGCTGTCTATCAATCTAGCTATCTAGCTATTTATCTAGCTATCTAGCTATCTATCAATCTAGCTAGATATCTAGCTATCTACCAATCTACCTAGATATCTATCTATCTATCTATCTATCTATCTATCTATCTATCTATCTATCTATCTATCTATCTATCTATCTATCTATCTATCTATCTATCTATCTATCTATCTATCTATCTATCAATCTATCAATCTAGCTATCTAGCTATCTATCAATCTAGCTAGATATCTAGCTTTCTAGCTATCTAGCTATCTAGCTATCTATCTAGCTAGCTAGCTAGCTATCTAGCTATCTATCAATCTAGCTACCTATCAATCTAGCTATCTATCTAGCTAGCTATCTAGCTATCTATCTAGCTATCAAGCTGGCTATCTAGCTATCTAGCTATCTATCAATCTAGCTATCTATCAGCTAGATAGCTAGATTATCTAGCTATCTAGCTATCTAGCTACCTAGCTATCTATCTAGCTATCTAGCTATCTAGCTATCTATCAATCTAGCTATCTATCTAGCTATCTAACTATCTAGCTATCTAGCTATCTAGCTATCTATCAATCTATCTAGCCATCTAGCTATCTATCAATCTAGCTATCTATCTATCTATCTATCTATCTATCAATCTATCTATCTATCTATCTATCTATCTATCTATCTATCTATCTATCTATCTATCTATCTATCTATCTATCTATCTATCTATCTATCTATCTATCTATCTATCTATCTATCTAGCTGTCTAGCTATCTAGCTATCTAGCTATCTATCAATCTAGCTATCTAGCTATTTATCTAGCTATCTAGCTATCTATCAATCTAGCTAGATATCTAGCTATCTACCAATCTAGCTAGATATCTAGCTATCTAGCTATCTATCTAGCTATCTATCTATCTAGCTATCTATCTATCTATCTATCTATCTATCTATCTATCTATCTATCTATCTATCTATCTATCTATCTATCTATCTATCTATCTATCTATCTATCTATCTATCTATCTATCTATCTATCTATCTATCTATCTATCTATCTATCTATCTATCTAGTTATCTATCTAGCTAGCTATCTATCAATCTATCAATCTAGCTATCTAGCTATCTATCAATCTAGCTAGATGTCTAGCTTTCTAGCTATCTAGCTATCAAGCTATCTAGCTATCTATCTAGCTAGCTAGCTAGCTATCTATCAATCTAGCTACCTATCAATCTAGCTAGATATCTAGCTAGCTAGCTATCTAGCTATCTATTTAGCTAGCTAGCTATCTAGCTATCTAGCTAGCTATCTAGCAATCTAGCTATCTAGCTATCTACCATTCTAGCTAGATATCTAGCTATCTAGCTATCTAGCTATCCAGCTATCTAGCTATTTATCTATCTAGCTATATATCAATCTAGCTATCTAGCTGTCTAGCTATCAAGCTATCTATCAATCTATCTATCTAGCTATCTATCAATCTAGCTATCTATCAATCTAGCTAGCTATCAAGTTATCTACCTATCTATCTAGCTATTTATCAAACTAGCTATCTAGCTATCTATCAATCTAGCTATCTAGCTGTCTATCAATCTAGCTATCTAGCTATTTATCTAGCTATCTAGCTATCTATCAATCTAGCTAGATATCTAGCTATCTACCAATCTAGCTAGACATCTATCTATCTATCTATCTATCTATCTATCTATCTATCTATCTATCTATCTATCTATCTATCTATCTATCTATCTATCTATCTATCTATCTATCTATCTATCTATCTATCTATCTATCTATCTATCTATCTATCTATCTATCTATCTATCTATCTATCTATCTAACTATCTACCTATCTATCTATCTATCTATCTATCTATCTATCTATCTATCTATCTATCTATCTATCTATCTATCTATCTATCTATCTATCTATCTATCTATCTATCTATCTATCTATCTATCTATCTATCTATCTATCTATCTATCTATCTATCTATCTATCTATCTATCTGTCTATCTGTCTAGCTATCTAGCTATCTAGCTATCTAGCTATCTAGCTATCTAGCTAGCTATCTATCTAGCTAGCTATCTTCCTATCTAGCTATCTATCTAGCTATCTAGCTATCTATCTAGCTATCTATCTATCTATCTAGCTATCTAGCTATCTATCTAGCTATCTATCTATCTATCCAGCTATCTAGCTATCTAGCTATCTATCTATCTATCTATCTAGCTATCCATATATCTATCTATCTATCTATCTATCTATCAATCTAGCTATCTAGCTAGCTATCTAGCTATCTATCAGATAGTTATCTAGATTATCTAGCTATCTATCAGATAGATATCTAGATTATCTAGCTATCTATCAATCTATCTAGCTATCTATCTAGCTATCTAGCTATCTATCAATCTAGCTATCTATCAATCTATCTATCTATCAATCTATCAATCTAGCTAGATATCTAGCTATCTAGCTATCTATCTATCTATCTAGCTATCTATCTAGCTATCTATCTGGCTATCTAGCTAGCTATCGATCTAGCTATCTAGCTATCTAGCTATCTATCTAGCTATCAATCTGGCTATCTAGCTATCTATCAATCTAGCTATCTATCAGCTAGATAGCTACATTATCTAGCTATATAGCTATCTATCAATCTAGCTATCTAGCTATCTATCTAGCTATCAAGCTGGCTATCTAGCTATCTAGCTATCTATCAATCTAGCTATCTATCAGCTAGATAGCTAGATTATCTAGCTATCTAGCTATCTAGCTACCTAGCTATCTATCTAGCTATCTAGCTATCTATCAATCTAGCTATCTATCTAGCTATCTAACTATCTAGCTATCTAGCTATCTAGCTATCTATCAATCTATCTAGCTATCTAGCTATCTATCAATCTAGCTATCTAGCTATCTATCAATCTATCTATCTATCTATCTATCTATCTATCTATCTATCTATCTATCTATCTATCTATCTATCTAGCTGTCTAGCTATCTAGCTATCTAGCTATCTATCAATCTAGCTATCTAGCTATCTATCTAGCTATCTAGCTATCTATCTAGCTATCTATCAATCTAGCTAGCTATCTATCTAGCTATCTATCTAGCTATCAAGCTATCCATCTATCTATCCATCTATCTATCTATCTATCTATCTATCTATCTATCTATCTATCTATCTATCTATCTATCTATCTATCTATCTATCTATCTATCTATCTATCTATCTATCTATCTATCTATCTATCTATCTATCTATCTATCTATCTATCTAGCTATCTAGCTATCTAGCTATCTATCAATCTAGCTATCCAGATATCTATCAATTTAGCTATCTATCTATCTATCTATCTATCTATCTATCTATCTATCTATCTATCTATCTATCTATCTATCTATCTATCTATCTATCTATCTATCTATCTATCTATCTATCTATCTACCTAGCTGTCTAGCTATCAAGCTATCTATCAATCTATCTATCTAGCTATCTATCAATCTAGCTATCTATTAATCTAGCTAGCTATCAAGTTATCTACCTATCTATCTAGCTATTTATCAAACTAGCTATCTAGCTATCTATCAATCTAGCTATCTAGCTGTCTATCAATCTAGCTATCTAGCTATTTATCTAGCTATCTAGCTATCTGTCAATCTAGCTAGATATCTAGCTATCTACCAATCTAGCTAGATATCTAGCTATCTATCTATCTATCTAGCTATCAATCTATCTATCTATCTATCTATCTATCTATCTATCTATCTATCTATCTATCTATCTATCTATCTATCTATCTATCTATCTATCTATCTATCTATCTATCTATCTATCTATCTATCTATCTATCTATCTATCTATCTATCTGTCTAGCTATCTAGCTATCTAGCTATCTATCTATCTAGCTAGCTATCTATCTAGCTAGCTATCTTCCTATCTAGCTATCTAGCTATCTATCTAGCTATCTATCTAGCTATCTATCTATCTATCTATCTATCTATCTATCTAGCTATCTATCTATCTATCTATCTAGCTATCTATCTATCTATCTATCTATCTATCTATCTATCTATCTATCTATCTATCTATCTATCTATCTATCTATCTATCTATCTATCTATCTATCTATCTATCTATCTATCTATCTATCTATCTATCTATCTATCTATCTATCTATCTATCTATCTATCTATCTATCTATCTATCTACCTATCTATCTATCTATCTATCTATCTATCTATCTATCTATCTATCTATCTATCTATCTATCTATCTATCTATCTATCTATCAATCTAGCTATCTAGCTAGCTATCTAGCTATCTATCAGATAGTTATCTAGATTATCTAGCTATCTATCAGATAGATATCTAGATTATCTAGCTATCTATCAATCTATCTAGCTATCTATCTAGCTATCTAGCTATCTATCAATCTAGCTATCTATCAATCTAGCTATCTATCAATCTATCAATCTAGCTAGATATCTAGCTATCTAGCTATCTATCTATCTATCTAGCTATCTATCTGGCTATCTAGCTAGCTATCGATCTAGCTATCTAGCTATCTAGCTATCTATCTAGCTATCAATCTGGCTATCTAGCTATCTATCAATCTAGCTATCTATTAATCTAGCTAGCTATCAAGTTATCTACCTATCTATCTAGCTATTTATCAAACTAGCTATCTAGCTATCTATCAATCTAGCTATCTAGCTGTCTATCAATCTAGCTATCTAGCTATTTATCTAGCTATCTAGCTATCTATCAATCTAGCTAGATATCTAGCTATCTACCAATCTAGCTAGATATCTAGCTATCTAGCTATCTATCTAGCTATCAATCTATCTATCTATCTATCTATCTATCTATCTATCTATCTATCTATCTATCTATCTATCTATCTATCTATCTATCTATCTATCTATCTATCTATCTATCTGTCTAGCTATCTAGCTATCTAGCTATCTATCTATCTAGCTAGCTATCTATCTAGCTAGCTATCTTCCTATCTAGCTATCTATCTAGCTATCTAGCTATCTATCTAGCTATCTATCTATCTATCTATCTATCTATCTATCTAGCTATCTATCTAGCTATCTATCTATCTATCTATCTATCTATCTAGCTAGCTATCTATCTATCTATCTATCTATCTATCTATCTATCTATCTATCTATCTATCTATCTATCTATCTATCTATCTATCTATCTATCTATCTATCTATCTATCTATCTATCTATCTATCTATCTATCTATCTATCAATCTAGCTATCTAGCTAGCTATC
>NC_141694.1:1018405691-1018413191 GCF_964263255.1 Lissotriton vulgaris
AGCTATCTAGCTATCTATCAATCTAGCTATCTATCTATCTATCTATCTATCTAGCTGTCTAGCTATCTAGCTATCTAGCTATCTATCAATCTAGCTATCTAGCTATCTATCTAGCTATCTAGCTATCTATCTAGCTATCTATCAATCTAGCTAGCTATCTATCTAGCTATCTAGCTATCTATCTAGCTATCAAGCTATCCATCTATCTATCCATCTATCTATCTATCTATCTATCTATCTATCTATCTATCTATCTATCTATCTATCTATCTATCTATCTATCTATCTATCTATCTATCTATCTATCTATCTATCTATCTATCTATCTATCTATCTATCTATCTATCTATCTATCTATCTATCTATCTATCTATCTATCTATCTATCTATCAATCTAGCTATCCAAATATCTATCAATTTAGCTATCTATCTATCTATCTATCTATCTATCTATCTATCTATCTATCTATCTATCTATCTATCTATCTATCTATCTATCTATCTATCTATCTATCTATCTATCTATCTATCTATCTATCTATCTATCTATCTATCTATCTATCCAGATATCTATCAATTTAGCTATCTATCTATCTATCTATCTATCTATCTATCTATCTATCTATCTATCTATCTATCTATCTATCTATCTATCTATCTATCTATCTATCTATCTATCTATCTATCTATCTATCTATCTATCTATCTATCTATCAATCTATCAATCTAGCTATCTAGCTATCTATCAATCTAGCTAGATATCTAGCTTTCTAGCTATCTAGCTATCTAGCTATCTATCTAGCTAGCTAGCTAGCTATCTAGCTATCTATCAATCTAGCTACCTATCAATCTAGCTATCTATCTAGCTAGCTATCTAGCTATCTATCTAGCTATCAAGCTGGCTATCTAGCTATCTAGCTATCTATCAATCTAGCTATCTATCAGCTAGATAGCTAGATTATCTAGCTATCTAGCTATCTAGCTACCTAGCTATCTATCTAGCTATCTAGCTATCTAGCTATCTATCAATCTAGCTATCTATCTAGCTATCTAACTATCTAGCTATCTAGCTATCTAGCTATCTATCAATCTATCTAGCTATCTAGCTATCTATCAATCTAGCTATCTAGCTATCTATCAATCTAGCTATCTATCTATCTATCTATCTAGCTGTCTAGCTATCTAGCTATCTAGCTATCTATCAATCTAGCTATCTAGCTATTTATCTAGCTATCTATCAATCTAGCTAGATATCTAGCTATCTACCAATCTAGCTAGATATCTAGCTATCTAGCTATCTATCTATCTATCTATCTATCTATCTATCTATCTATCTATCTATCTATCTATCTATCTATCTATCTATCTATCTATCTATCTATCTATCTATCTATCTATCTATCTATCTATCTATCTATCTAGCTATCTAGCTATCTAGCTAGCTATCTATCAATCTATCAATCTAGCTATCTAGCTATCTATCAATCTAGCTAGATGTCTAGCTTTCTAGCTATCAAGCTATCTAGCTATCTATCTAGCTAGCTAGCTAGCTATCTAGCTATCTATCAATCTAGCTACCTATCAATCTAGCTAGATATCTAGCTAGCTAGCTATCTAGCTATCTATTTAGCTAGCTAGCTATCTAGCTATCTAGCTAGCTATCTAGCAATCTAGCTATCTAGCTATCTACCATTCTAGCTAGATATCTAGCTATCTAGCTATCCAGCTATCTAGCTATTTATCTATCTAGCTATCTATCAATCTAGCTATCTAGCTGTCTAGCTATCAAGCTATCTATCAATCTATCTATCTAGCTATCTATCAATCTAGCTATCTATCAATCTAGCTAGCTATCAAGTTATCTACCTATCTATCTAGCTATTTATCAAACTAGCTATCTAGCTATCTATCAATCTAGCTATCTAGCTGTCTATCAATCTAGCTATCTAGCTATTTATCTAGCTATCTAGCTATCTATCAATCTAGCTAGATATCTAGCTATCTACCAATCTAGCTAGATATCTAGCTATCTATCTATCTATCTATCTATCTATCTATCTATCTATCTATCTATCTATCTATCTATCTATCTATCTATCTATCTATCTATCTATCTATCTATCTATCTATCTATCTATCTATCTATCTATCTATCTATCTATCTATCTATCTATCTATCTATCTATCTAGCAATCTATCAATCTAGCTATCTAGCTATCTATCAATCTAGCTAGATATCTAGCTTTCTAGCTATCTAGCTATCTAGCTATCTATCTAGCTAGCTAGCTAGCTAGCTATCTAGCTATCTATCAATCTAGCTACCTATCAATCTAGCTATCTATCTAGCTAGCTATCTAGCTATCTATCTAGCTATCAAGCTGGCTATCTAGCTATCTAGCTATCTATCAATCTAGCTATCTATCAGCTAGATAGCTAGATTATCTAGCTATCTAGCTATCTAGCTACCTAGCTATCTATCTATCTATCTAGCTATCTAGCTATCTATCAATCTAGCTATCTATCTAGCTATCTAACTATCTAGCTATCTAGCTATCTAGCTATCTATCAATCTATCTAGCTATCTAGCTATCTATCAATCTAGCTATCTATCAATCTAGCTAGCTATCAAGTTATCTACCTATCTATCTAGTTATTTATCAAACTAGCTATCTAGCTATCTATCAATCTAGCTATCTAGCTGTCTATCAATCTAGCTATCTAGCTATTTATCTAGCTATCTAGCTATCTATCAATCTAGCTAGATATCTAGCTATCTACCAATCTAGCTAGATATCTATCTATCTATCTATCTATCTATCTATCTATCTATCTATCTATCTATCTATCTATCTATCTATCTATCTATCTATCTATCTATCTATCTATCTATCTATCTATCTATCTATCTATCTATCTATCTATCTATCTATCTATCTATCTATCTATCTGTCTATCTGTCTAGCTATCTAGCTATCTAGATATCTAGCTAGCTATCTATCTAGCTAGCTATCTTCCTATCTAGCTATCTATCTAGCTATCTAGCTATCTATCTAGCTATCTATCTATCTATCTAGCTATCTAGCTATCTATCTAGCTATCTATCTATCTATCTAGCTATCTAGCTATCTAGCTATCTATCTATCTATCTAGCTATCCATATATCTATCTATCTATCTATCTATCTATCTATCTATCTATCTATCTATCTATCAATCTAGCTATCTAGCTATCTATCTATCTATCTATCTGTCTATCTGTCTAGCTATCTAGCTATCTAGATATCTAGCTAGCTATCTATCTAGCTAGCTATCTTCCTATCTAGCTATCTATCTAGCTATCTAGCTATCTATCTAGCTATCTATCTATCTATCTAGCTATCTAGCTATCTATCTAGCTATCTATCTATCTATCTAGCTATCTAGCTATCTAGCTATCTATCTATCTATCTAGCTATCCATATATCTATCTATCTATCTATCTATCTATCTATCTATCTATCTATCTATCTATCAATCTAGCTATCTAGCTAGCTATCTAGCTATCTATCAGATAGTTATCTAGATTATCTAGCTATCTATCAGATAGATATCTAGATTATCTAGCTATCTATCAATCTATCTAGCTATCTATCTAGCTATCTATCAATCTAGCTATCTATCAATCTATCTATCTATCAATCTATCAATCTAGCTAGATATCTAGCTATCTAGCTATCTATCTATCTATCTAGCTATCTATCTAGCTATCTATCTGGCTATCTATCTAGCTATCGATCTAGCTATCTAGCTATCTAGCTATCTATCTAGCTATCAATCTGGCTATCTAGCTATCTATCAATCTAGCTATCTATCAGCTAGATAGCTACATTATCTAGCTATCTAGCTATCTATCAATCTAGCTATCTAGCTATCTATCTAGCTATCAAGCTGGCTATCTAGCTATCTAGCTATCTATCAATCTAGCTATCTATCAGCTAGATAGCTAGATTATCTAGCTATCTAGCTATCTAGCTACCTAGCTATCTATCTAGCTATCTAGCTATCTAGCTATCTATCAATCTAGCTATCTATCTAGCTATCTAACTATCTAGCTATCTAGCTATCTAGCTATCTATCAATCTATCTAGCTATCTAGCTATCTATCAATCTAGCTATCTAGCTTTCTATCAATCTATCTATCTATCTGTCTATCTATCTATCTATCTATCTATCTATCTATCTATCTATCTATCTATCTATCTATCTAGCTGTCTAGCTATCTAGCTATCTAGCTATCTATCAATCTAGCTATCTAGCTATCTATCTAGCTATCTAGCTATCTATCTAGCTATCTATCAATCTAGCTAGCTATCTATCTAGCTATCTATCTAGCTATCAAGCTATCCATCTATCTATCCATCTATCTATCTATCTATCTATCTATCTATCTATCTATCTATCTATCTATCTATCTATCTATCTATCTATCTATCTATCTATCTATCTATCTATCTATCTATCTATCTATCTATCTATCTATCTATCTATCTATCTATCTATCTATCTATCAATCTAGCTATCCAGATATCTATCAATTTAGCTATCTATCTATCTATCTATCTATCTATCTATCTATCTATCTATCTATCTATCTATCTATCTATCTATCTATCTATCTATCTATCTATCTATCTATCTATCTATCTATCTATCTATCTATCCAGCTATCTAGCTATCTAGCTATCTATCAATCTAGCTATCTAGATATCTATCAATTTATCTATCTATCTATCTATCTATCTATCTATCTATCTATCTATCTATCTATCTATCTATCTATCTATCTATCTATCTATCTATCTATCTATCTATCTATCTATCTATCTATCTATCTATCTATCTATCTATCTATCTATCTATCTATCTATCTATCTATCAATCTAGCTATCCAGATATCTATCAATTTAGCTATCTATCTATCTATCTATCTATCTATCTATCTATCTATCTATCTATCTATCTATCTATCTATCTAGCAATCTATCAATCTAGCTATCTAGCTATCTATCAATCTAGCTAGATATCTAGCTTTCTAGCTATCTAGCTATCTAGCTATCTATCTAGCTAGCTAGCTAGCTATCTAGCTATCTATCAATCTAGCTACCTATCAATCTAGCTATCTATCTAGCTAGCTAGCTAGCTATCTAGCTATCTATCAATCTAGCTACCTATCAATCTAGCTATCAATCTAGCTAGATATCTAGCTAGCTAGCTATCTAGCTATCTATTTAACTAGCTAGCTATCTAGCTAGCTAGCTATCTAGCTATCTATTTAACTAGCTAGCTATCTAGCAATCTATCAATCTAGCTATCTAGCTATATACCATTCTAGCTAGATATCTAGCTATCTAGCTATCCAGCTATCTAGATATTAATCTATCTAGCTATCTATCAATCTAGCTATCTAGCTGTCTAGCTATCAAGCTATCTATCAATCTAGCTATCTAGCTATCTATCAATCTAGCTATCTAGCTATCTATCAATCTAGCTAGCTATCAAGTTATCTACCTATCTATCTAGCTATTTATCAAACTAGCTATCTAGCTATCTATCAATCTAGCTATCTAGCTGTCTATCAATCTAGCTATCTAGCTATTTATCTAGCTATCTATCTATCTATCTATCTATCAATCTAGCTAGATATCTAGCTATCTACCCATCTAGCTAGATATCTATCTATCTATCTATCTATCTATCTATCTATCTATCTATCTATCTATCTATCTATCTATCTATCTATCTATCTATCTATCTATCTATCTATCTATCTATCTATCTATCTATCTATCTATCTATCTATCTATCTATCTATCTATCAATCTAGCTATCTAACTATCTATCAATCTAGCTAGCTATCAGGTTATCTACCTATCTATCTATCTATCTATCTATCTATCTATCTATCTATCTATCTATCTATCTATCTATCTATCTATCTATCTATCTATCTATCTATCTATCTATCTATCTATCTATCTATCTATCTATCTATCTATCTATCTATCTATCTATCTATCTATCTATCTATCTATCTATCTATCTATCTATCTATCTATCTATCTATCTATCTATCTATCTATCTATCTATCTATCTATCTATCTATTTATCTATAAATCTATCTATCTATCTATCTATCTATCTATCTATCTATCTATCTATCTATCTATCTATCTATCTATCTATCTATCTATCTATCTATCTATCTATCTATCTATCTATCTATCTATCTATCTATCTAGCTATCTAGCAATCTATCAATCTAGCTATCTAGCTATCTATCAATCTAGCTAGATATCTAGCTTTCTAGCTATCTAGCTATCAAGCTATCTAGCTATCTATCTAGCTAGCTAGCTAGCTATCTAGCTATCTATCAATCTAGCTACCTATCAATCTAGCTATCAATCTAGCTAGATATCTAGCTAGCTAGCTATCTAGCTATCTATTTAGCTAGCTAGCTATCTAGCTATCTAGCTAGCTATCTAGCTAGCTATCTAGCAATCTATCAATCTAGCTATCTAGCTATCTACCATTCTAGCTAGATATCTAGCTATCTAGCTATCTAGCTATCCAGCTATCTAGCTATTTATCTATCTAGCTATCTATCAATCTAGCTATCTAGCTGTCTAGCTATCAAGCTATCTATCAATCTAGCTATCTAGCTATCTATCAATCTAGCTATCTAGCTATCTATCAATCTAGCTAGCTATCAAGTTATCTAGCTATCTATCTAGCTATTTATCAAACTAGCTATCTAGCTATCTATCAATCTAGCCATCTAGCTGTCTATCAATCTAGCTATCTAGCTATTTATCTAGCTATCTAGCTATCTATCAATCTAGCTAGATATCTAGCTATCTACCAATCTAGCTAGATATCTATCTATCTATCTATCTATCTATCTATCTATCTATCTATCTATCTATCTATCTATCTATCTATCTATCTATCTATCTATCTATCTATCTATCTATCTATCTATCTATCTATCTATCTATCTATCTATCTATCTATCAATCTAGCTATCTATCTAGCTATCTAGCTAGCTATCTAGCTATCTAGCTAGCTATCTAGCAATCTATCAATCTAGCTATCTAGCTATCTATCAATCTAGCTAGATATCTAGCTTTCTAGCTATCTAGCTATCAAGCTATCTAGCTATCTACCTAGCTAGCTAGCTAGCTATCTAGCTATCTATCAATCTAGCTACCTATCAATCTAGCTATCAATCTAGCTAGATATCTAGCTAGCTAGCTATCTAGCTATCTATGTAGCTAGCTAGCTATCTAGCTATCTAGCTAGCTATCTAGCAATCTATCAATCTAGCTATCTAGCTATCTACCATTCTAGCTAGATATCTAGCTATCTAGCTATCTAGCTATCCAGCTATCTAGCTATTTATCTATCTAGCTATCTATCAATCTAGCTATCTAGCTGTCTAGCTATCAAGCTATCTATCAATCT
>NC_141694.1:1018423191-1018425691 GCF_964263255.1 Lissotriton vulgaris
CTATCTATCTATCTATCTATCTATCTATCTATCTATCTATCTATCTATCTATCTATCTATCTATCTATCTATCTATCTATCTATCTATCTATCTATCTATCTATCTATCTATCTATCTATCCAGCTATCTAGCTATCTAGCTATCTATCAATCTAGCTATCTAGATATCTATCAATTTATCTATCTATCTATCTATCTATCTATCTATCTATCTATCTATCTATCTATCTATCTATCTATCTATCTATCTATCTAGCTATCTACCATTCTAGCTAGATATCTAGCTATCTAGCTATCTAGCTATCCAGCTATCTAGCTATTTATCTATCTAGCTATCTATCAATCTAGCTATCTAGCTGTCTAGCAATCAAGCTATCTATCAATCTAGCTATCTAGCTATCTATCAATCAATCTAGCTATCTAGCTGTCTATCAATCTAGCTATCTAGCTATTTATCTAGCTATCTAGCTATCTATCAATCTAGCTAGATATCTATCTATCTACCAATCTAGCTAGATATCTAGCTATCTAGCTATCTATATAGCTATCTATCTAGCTATCAATCTATCTATCTATCTATCTATCTATCTATCTATCTATCTATCTATCTATCTATCTATCTATCTATCTATCTATCTATCTATCTATCTATCTATCTATCTATCTATCTATCTATCTACTATCTATCTATCTATCTATCTATCTATCTATCTATCTATCTATCTATCTATCTATCTATCTATCTATCTATCTATCTATCTATCTATCTATCTATCTATCTAGCTATCTAGCTATCTAGCTAGCTATCTAGCAATCTAGCTATCTAGCTATCTAGCTATCTATCAATCTAGCTAGATATCTAGCTTCCTAGCTATCTAGCTATCAAGCTATCTAGCTATCTATCTAGCTAGCTAGCTAGCTATCTAGCTATCTATCAATCTAGCTACCTATCAATCTAGCTATCAATCTAGCTAGATATCTAGCTAGCTAGCTATCTAGCTATCTATTTAGCTATCTAGCTATCTAGCTATCTAGCTAGCTATCTAGCTAGCTATCTGGCAATCTATCAATCTAGCTATCTAGCTATCTACCATTCTAGCTAGATATCTAGCTATCTAGCTATCCAGCTATCTAGCTATTTATCTATCTAGCTATCTATCAATCTAGCTATCTAGCTGTCTAGCTATCAAGCTATCTATCAATCTAGCTATCTAGCTATCTATCAATCTAGCTAGCTATCAAGTTATCTACCTATCTATCTAGCTATTTATCAAACTAGCTATCTAGCTATCTATCAATCTAGCCATCTAGCTGTCTATCAATCTAGCTATCTAGCTATTTATCTAGCTATCTAGCTATCTATCAATCTAGCTAGATATCTAGCTATCTACCAATCTAGCTAGATATCTATCTATCTATCTATCTATCTATCTATCTATCTATCTATCTATCTATCTATCTATCTATCTATCTATCTATCTATCTATCTATCTATCTATCTATCTATCTAGCTAGCAATCTATCAATCTAGCTATCTAGCTATCTATCAATCTAGCTAGATGTCTAGCTTTCTAGCTATCTAGCTATCAAGCTATCTAGCTATCTATCTAGCTAGCTAGCTATCTAGCTATCTATCAATCTAGCTACCTATCAATCTAGCTATCAATCTAGCTAGATATCTAGCTAGCTAGCTATCTAGCTATCTAGCTATCTATTTAGCTAGCTAGCTATCTAGCTATCTATCTAGCTATCTATCTAGCTATCAATCTATCTATCTATCTATCTATCTATCTATCTATCTATCTATCTATCTATCTATCTATCTATCTATCTATCTATCTATCTATCTATCTATCTATCTATCTATCTATCTATCTATCTATCTATCTATCTATCTATCTATCTATCTATCTATCTATCTATCTATCAATCTATCTATCTATCTAGCTATCTAGCTAGCTATCTACCTATCTAGCTAGCTATCTAGCAATCTATCAATCTAGCTATCTAGCTATCTATCAATCTAGCTAGATAGCTAGCTTTCTAGCTATCTAGCTATCAAGCTATCTAGCTATCTATCTAGCTAGCTAGCTAGCTATCTAGCTATCTATCAATCTAGCTACCTATCAATCTAGCTATCAATCTAGCTAGATATCTAGCTAGCTAGCTATCTAGCTATCTATGTAGCTAGCTAGCTATCTAGCTATCTAGCTAGCTATCTAGCAATCTATCAATCTAGCTATCTAGCTATCTACCATTCTAGCTAGATATCTAGCTAGCTAGCTATCTAGCTATCCAGCTATCTAGCTATTTATCTATCTAGCTATCTATCAATCTAGCTATCTAGCTGTCTAGCTATCAAGCTATCTATCAATCTAGCTATCTAGCTATCTATCAATCTAGCTATCTAGCTATCTATCAATCTAGCTAGCTATCAAGTTATCTACCTATCTATCTAGCTATTTATCAAACTAGCTATCTAGCTATCTATCAATCTAGC
>NC_141694.1:1018443191-1018453191 GCF_964263255.1 Lissotriton vulgaris
GCTATCTATCTAGCTATCTATCTATCAATCTAGCTAGCTATCTATCTATCTATCTAGCTATCTAGCTAGCTATCTAGCAATCTATCAATCTAGCTATCTAGCTATCTATCAATCAAGCTAGATGTCTAGCTTTCTAGCTATCTAGCTATCAAGCTATCTAGCTATCTATCTAGCTAGCTAGCTATCTAGCTATCTATCAATCTAGCTACCTATCAATCTAGCTATCAATCTAGCTAGATATCTAGCTAGCTAGCTATCTAGCTATCTATTTAGCTAGCTAGCTATCTAGCTATCTAGCTAGCTATCTAGCAATCTAGCTATCTAGCTATCTACCATTCCAGCTAGATATCTAGCTAGCTAGCTATCTAGCTATCCAGCTATCTAGCTATTTATCTATCTAGCTATCTATCAATCTAGCTATCTAGCTGTCTAGCTATCAAGCTATCTATCAATCTATCTATGTAGCTATCTATCAATCTAGCTATCTATCAATCTAGCTAGCTATCAAGTTATCTACCTATCTATCTAGCTATTTATCAAACTAGCTATCTAGCTATCTATCAATCTAGCTATCTAGCTGTCTATCAATCTAGCTATCTAGCTATTTATCTAGCTATCTAGCTATCTATCAATCTAGCTAGATATCTAGCTATCTACCAATCTAGCTAGATATCTAGCTATCTGGCTATCTATCTAGCTATCAATCTATCTATCTATCTATCTATCTATCTATCTATCTATCTATCTATCTATCTATCTATCTATCTCTCTCTCTCTCTCTCTCTATCTATCTATCTATCTATCTATCTATCTATCTATCTATCTATCTATCTATCTATCTATCTATCTATCTATCTATCTATCTATCTATCTATCTATCTATCTATCTATCTATCTATCAATCTATCTAGCTGTCTAGCTATCAAGCTATCAAGCTATCTATCAATCTAGCTATCTAGCTATCTATCAATCTAGCTATCTAGCTATCTATCAATCTAGCTAGCTATCAAGTTATCTACCTATCTATCTAGCTATTTATCAAACTAGCTATCTAGCTATCTATCAATATAGCCATCTAGCTGTCTATCAATCTAGCTATCTAGCTATTTATCTAGCTATCTATCAATCTAGCTAGATATCTAACTATCTACCAATCTAGCTAGATATCTAGCTATCTAGCTATCTATCTAGCTATCTATCTAGCTATCAATCTATCTATCTATCTATCTATCTATCTATCTATCTATCTATCTATCTATCTATCTATCTATCTATCTATCTATCTATCTATCTATCTATCTATCTAGCTATCTAGCTATCTATCTAGCTATCAAGCTATCCATCTATCTATCTATCTATCTATCTATCTATCTATCTATCTATCTATCTATCTATCTATCTATCTATCTATCTATCTATCTATCTATCTATCTATCTATCTATCTATCAATCTATCAATCTAGCTATCTAGCTATCTATCAATCTAGCTAGATATCTAGCTTTCTAGCTATCAAGCTATCTAGCTATCTATCTAGCTAGCTAGCTAGCTATCTAGCTATCTATCAATCTAGCTATCTAGCTATCTACCATTCTAGCTAGATATCTAGCTATCTAGCTATCTAGCTATCCAGCTATCTAGCTATTTATCTATCTAGCTATCTATCAATCTAGCTATATAGCTATGTATCAATCTAGCTAGCTATCAAGTTATCTACCTATCTATCTAGCTATTTATCAAACTAGCTATCTAGCTATCTATCAATCTAGCTATCTAGCTGTCTATCAATCTAGCTATCTAGCTATTTATCTAGCTATCTATCTATCTATCAATCTAGCTAGATATCTAGCTATCTACCCATCTAGCTAGATATCTATCTATCTATCTATCTATCTATCTATCTATCTATCTATCTATCTATCTATCTATCTATCTATCTATCTATCTATCTATCTATCTATCTATCTATCTATCTATCTATCTATCTATCTATCTATCTATCTATCTAGCCATCTAGCTATCTAGCTATCTAGCAATCTATCAATCTAGCTATCTAGCTATCTATCAATCTAGCTAGATATCTAGCTTTCTAGCTCTCTAGCTATCAAGCTATCTAGCTATTTATCTAGCTAGCTAGCTAGCTATCTAGCTATCTATCAATCTAGCTACCTATCAATCTAGCTATCAATCTAGCTATATATCTAGCTAGCTAGCTATCTAGCTATCTATTTAGCTATCTACCTATCTAGCTATCTAGCTAGCTATCTAGCAATCTATCAATCTAGCTATCTAGCTATCTAGCTATCAAGCTATCTAGCTATCTATCTAGCTATCTATCTATCTATCTATCTATCTATCTATCTATCTATCTATCTATCTATCTATCTATCTATCTATCTATCTATCTATCTATCTATCTATCTATCTATCTATCTATCTATCTATCTATCCAGCTATCTAGCTATCTATCAATCTAGCTACCTATCAATCTAGCTATCAATCTAGCTATATATCTAGCTAGCTAGCTATCTAGCTATCTATTTAGCTATCTAGCTATCTAGCTAGCTATCTAGCAATCTATCAATCTAGCTATCTAGCTATCTATCTATCTATCTATCTATCTATCTATCTATCTATCTATCTATCTATCTATCTATCTATCTATCTATCTATCTATCTATCTATCTATCTATCTATCTATCTATCTATCTATCAATCTATCAATCTAGCTATCTAGCTATCTATCAATCTAGCTAGATATCTAGCTTTCTAGCTATCTAGCTATCAAGCTATCTAGCTATCTATCTAGCTAGCTAGCTAGCTATCTAGCTATCTATCAATCTAGCTACCTATCAATCTAGCTATCAATCTAGCTAGATATCTAGCTAGCTAGCTATCTAGCTATCTATTTAGCTAGCTAGCTATCTAGCTAGCTATCTAGCAATCTATCAATCTAGCTATCTACCATTCTAGCTAGATATCTAGCTATCTAGCTATCTAGCTATCCAGCTATCTAGCTATTTATCTATCTAGCTATCTATCAATCTAGCTATCTAGCTGTCTAGCTATCAAGCTATCTATCAATCTAGCTATCTAGCTATCTATCAATCTAGCTATCTAGCTATCTATCAATCTAGCTAGCTATCAAGTTATCTACCTATCTATCTAGCTATTTATCAAACTAGCTATCTAGCTATCTATCAATCTAGCTATCTAGCTGTCTATCAATCTAGCTATCTAGCTATTTATCTAGCTATCTATCTATCTATCTATCTATCAATCTAGCTAGATATCTAGCTATCTACCAATCTAGCTAGATATCTATCTATCTATCTATCTATCTATCTATCTATCTATCTATCTATCTATCTATCTATCTATCTATCTATCTATCTATCTATCTATCTATCTATCTATCTATCTATCTATCTATCTATCTATCTATCTATCTATCTATCTATCTATCTATCTATCTATCTATCTATCTATCTATCTATCTAGCCATCTAGCTATCTAGCTATCTAGCAATCTATCAATCTAGCTATCTAGCTATCTATCAATCTAGCTAGATATCTAGCTTTCTAGCTATCTAGCTATCAAGCTATCTAGCTATTTATCTAGCTAGCTAGCTAGCTATCTAGCTATCTATCAATCTAGCTACCTATCAATCTAGCTATCAATCTAGCTATATATCTAGCTAGCTAGCTATCTAGCTATCTATTTAGCTATCTAGCTATCTAGCTATCTAGCTAGCTATCTAGCAATCTATCAATCTAGCTATCTAGCTATCTAGCTATCAAGCTATCTAGCTATCTATCTAGCTATCTATCTATCTATCTATCTATCTATCTATCTATCTATCTATCTATCTATCTATCTATCTATCTATCTATCTATCTATCTATGTATCTATCTATCTATCTATCTATCTATCTATCTATCCAGCTATCTAGCTATCTATCAATCTAGCTACCTATCAATCTAGCTATCAATCTAGCTATATATCTAGCTAGCTAGCTATCTAGCTATCTATTTAGCTATCTAGCTATCTAGCTATCTAGCTAGCTATCTAGCAATCTATCTATCTATCTATCTATCTATCTATCTATCTATCTATCTATCTATCTATCTATCTATCTATCTATCTATCTATCTATCAATCTATCAATCTAGCTATCTAGCTATCTATCAATCTAGCTAGATATCTAGCTTTCTAGCTATCTAGCTATCAAGCTATCTAGCTATCTATCTAGCTAGCTAGCTAGCTATCTAGCTATCTATCAATCTAGCTACCTATCAATCTAGCTATCAATCTAGCTAGATATCTAACTAGCTAGCTATCTAGCTATCTATTTAGCTAGCTAGCTATCTAGCTAGCTATCTAGCAATCTATCAATCTAGCTATCTAGCTATCTACCATTCTAGCTAGATATCTAGCTATCTAGCTATCTAGCTATCCAGCTATCTAGCTATTTATCTATCTAGCTATCTATCAATCTAGCTATCTAGCTGTCTAGCTATCAAGCTATCTATCAATCTAGCTATCTAGCTATCTATCAATCTAGCTATCTAGCTATCTATCAATCTAGCTAGCTATCAAGTTATCTACCTATCTATCTAGCTATTTATCAAACTAGCTATCTAGCTATCTATCAATCTAGCTATCTAGCTGTCTATCAATCTAGCTATCTAGCTATTTATCTAGCTATCTATCTATCTATCTATCTATCTATCTATCTATCTATCTATCTATCTATCTATCTATCTATCTATCTATCAATCTAGCTAGATATCTAGCTATCTACCAATCTAGCTAGATATCTATCTATCTATCTATCTATCTATCTATCTATCTATCTATCTATCTATCTATCTATCTATCTATCTATCTATCTATCTATCTATCTATCTATCTATCTATCTATCTATCTATCTATCTATCTATCTATCTATCTATCTATCTATCTATCTATCAATCTAGCTATCTAGCTATCTATCAATCTAGCTAGCTATGTAGCTATCTATCTATCTATCTATCTATCTATCTATCTATCTAGCTATCTATCTATCTATCTAGCTATCTAGCTATCTATCAATCTAGCTATCTAGCTATCTATCAATCTAGCTATTTATCTATCTATCTATCTAGCTGTCTAGCTATCTAGCTATATAGCTATCTATCTATCTAGCTAGCTATCTATCTAGCTAGCTATCTTGCTATCTAGCTATCTATCTAGCTATCTAGCTATCTATCTAGCTATCTAGCTATCTATCTAGCTATCTATCTATCAATCTAGCTAGCTATCTATCTAGCTATCTAGCTATCTATCTAGCTATCAATCTATCTATCTATCTATCTATCTATCTATCTATCTATCTATCTATCTATCTATCTATCTATCTATCTATCTATCTATCTATCTATCCAGCTATCCAGCTATCTAGCTATCTATCAATCTATCTATCTAGATATCTATCAATTTAGCTAGCTATCTAGCTATCTATCTATCTATCTAGCTATCTAGCTATCTATCTAGCTATCTATCTATCTATCTATCTATCTATCTATCTATCTATCTATCTATCTATCTATCTATCTATCTATCTATCTATCTATCTATCTATCTATCTATCTATCTATCTATCTATCTATCTATCTATCTATCTATCTATCTATCTATCTATCTAGCTATCTATCTATCTATCTATCTATCTATCTATCTATCTATCTATCTATCTATCTATCTATCTATCTATCTATCTATCTATCTATCTATCTATCTATCAATCTAGCTATCTAGCTATCTATCAATCTAGCTAGCTATGTAGCTATCTATCTATCTATCTATCTATCTATCTATCTATCTAGCTATCTATCTATCTATCTAGCTATCTAGCTATCTATCAATCTAGCTATCTAGCTATCTATCAATCTAGCTATTTATCTATCTATCTATCTATCTATCTATCTATCTATCTATCTATCTATCTATCTATCTATCTATCTATCTATCTATCTATCTATCTATCTATCTATCTATCTATCGATCGATCTATCTGTCTGTCTGTCTGTCTATCTATCTATCTATCTATCTATCTATCTATCTATCTATCTATCTATCTATCTATCTATCTATCTATCTATCTATCTATCTATCTATCTATCTATCTATCTATCTATCTATCTATCTATCTATCTATCTATCTATCTATCTATCAATCTAGCTATCTAGCTATCTATCAATCTAGCTAGCTATGTAGCTATCTATCTATCTATCTATCTATCTATCTATCTATCTATCTATCTAGCTATCTAGCTATCTATCAATCTAGCTATCTAGCTATCTATCAATCTAGCTATTTATCTATCTATCTATCTAGCTGTCTAGCTATCTAGCTATATAGCTATCTATCTATCTAGCTAGCTATCTATCTAGCTAGCTATCTTGCTATCTAGCTATCTATCTAGCTATCTAGCTATCTATCTAGCTATCTAGCTATCTATCTAGCTATCTATCTATCAATCTAGCTAGCTATCTATCTAGCTATCTAGCTATCTATCTAGCTATCAAGCTATCTATCTATCTATCTATCTATCTATCTATCTATCTATCTATCTATCTATCTATCTATCTATCTATCTATCTATCTATCTATCTATCTATCTATCTATCTATCTATCTATCTATCTATCTATCTATCTATCTATCTATCTATCTAGCTATCTAGCTATCTATCTAGCTATCAAGCTATCCATCTATCTATCTATCTATCTATCTATCTATCTATCTATCTATCTATCTATCTATCTATCTATCTATCTATCTATCTATCTATCTATCTATCTATCTATCTATCAATCTATCAATCTAGCTATCTAGCTATCTATCAATCTAGCTAGATATCTAGCTTTCTAGCTATCTAGCTATCAAGCTATCTAGCTATCTATCTAGCTAGCTAGCTAGCTATCTAGCTATCTATCAATCTAGCTATCTAGCTATCTACCATTCTAGCTAGATATCTAGCTATCTAGCTATCTAGCTATCCAGCTATCTAGCTATTTATCTATCTAGCTATCTATCAATCTAGCTATATAGCTATGTATCAATCTAGCTAGCTATCAAGTTATCTACCTATCTATCTAGCTATTTATCAAACTAGCTATCTAGCTATCTATCAATCTAGCTATCTAGCTGTCTATCAATCTAGCTATCTAGCTATTTATCTAGCTATCTATCTATCTATCAATCTAGCTAGATATCTAGCTATCTACCCATCTAGCTAGATATCTATCTATCTATCTATCTATCTATCTATCTATCTATCTATCTATCTATCTATCTATCTATCTATCTATCTATCTATCTAGCCATCTAGCTATCTAGCTATCTAGCAATCTATCAATCTAGCTATCTAGCTATCTATCAATCTAGCTAGATATCTAGCTTTCTAGCTCTCTAGCTATCAAGCTATCTAGCTATTTATCTAGCTAGCTAGCTAGCTATCTAGCTATCTATCAATCTAGCTACCTATCAATCTAGCTATCAATCTAGCTATATATCTAGCTAGCTAGCTATCTAGCTATCTATTTAGCTATCTACCTATCTAGCTATCTAGCTAGCTATCTAGCAATCTATCAATCTAGCTATCTAGCTATCTAGCTATCAAGCTATCTATCTATCTATCTATCTATCTATCTATCTATCTATCTATCTATCTATCTATCTATCTATCTATCTATCTATCTATCTATCTATCTATCTATCTATCTATCTATCTATCCAGCTATCTAGCTATCTATCAATCTAGCTACCTATCAATCTAGCTATCAATCTAGCTATATATCTAGCTAGCTAGCTATCTAGCTATCTATTTAGCTATCTAGCTATCTAGCTAGCTATCTAGCAATCTATCAATCTAGCTATCTATCTATCTATCTATCTATCTATCTATCTATCTATCTATCTATCTATCTATCTATCTATCTATCTATCTATCTATCTATCTATCTATCTATCTATCTATCTATCTATCTATCAATCTATCAATCTAGCTATCTAGCTATCTATCAATCTAGCTAGATATCTAGCTTTCTAGCTATCTAGCTATCAAGCTATCTAGCTATCTATCTAGCTAGCTAGCTAGCTATCTAGCTATCTATCAATCTAGCTACCTATCAATCTAGCTATCAATCTAGCTAGATATCTAGCTAGCTAGCTATCTAGCTATTTATTTAGCTAGCTAGCTATCTAGCTAGCTATCTAGCAATCTATCAATCTAGCTATCTAGCTATCTACCATTCTAGCTAGATATCTGGCTATCTAGCTATCTAGCTATCCAGCTATCTAGCTATTTATCTATCTAGCTATCTATCAATCTAGCTATCTAGCTGTCTAGCTATCAAGCTATCTATCAATCTAGCTATCTAGCTATCTATCAATCTAGCTATCTAGCTATCTATCAATCTAGCTAGCTATCAAGTTATCTATCTATCTATCTATCTGTCTAGCCATCTAGCTATCTAGCTATCTAGCAATCTATCAATCTAGCTATCTAGCTATCTATCAATCTAGCTAGATATCTAGCTTTCTAGCTATCTAGCTATCAAGCTATCTAGCTATTTATCTAGCTAGCTAGCTAGCTATCTAGCTATCTATCAATCTAGCTACCTATCAATCTAGCTATCAATCTAGCTATATATCTAGCTAGCTAGCTATCTAGCTATCTATTTAGCTATCTAGCTATCTAGCTATCTAGCTAGCTATCTAGCAATCTATCAATCTAGCTAGCTAGCTATCTAGCTATCAAGCTATCTAGCTATCTATCTATCTATCTATCTATCTATCTATCTATCTATCTATCTATCTATCTATCTATCTATCTATCTATCTATCTATCTATCTATCTATCTATCTATCTATCTATCTATCTATCTATCCAGCTATCTAGCTATCTATCAATCTAGCTACCTATCAATCTAGCTATCAATCTAGCTATATATCTAGCTAGCTAGCTATCTAGCTATCTATTTAGCTATCTAGCTATCTAGCTATCTAGCTAGCTATCTAGCAATCTATCAATCTAGCTATCTATCTATCTATCTATCTATCTATCTATCTATCTATCTATCTATCTATCTATCTATCTATCTATCTATCTATCTATCAATCTATCAATCTAGCTATCTAGCTATCTATCAATCTAGCTAGATATCTAGCTTTCTAGCTATCTAGCTATCAAGCTATCTAGCTATCTATCTAGCTAGCTAGCTAGCTATCTAGCTATCTATCAATCTAGCTACCTATCAATCTAGCTATCAATCTAGCTAGATATCTAGCTAGCTAGCTATCTAGCTATCTATTTAGCTAGCTAGCTATCTAGCTAGCTATCTAGCAATCTATCAATCTAGCTATCTAGCTATCTACCATTCTAGCTAGATATCTAGCTATCTAGCTATCTAGCTATCCAGCTATCTAGCTATTTATCTATCTAGCTATCTATCAATCTAGCTATCTAGCTGTCTAGCTATCAAGCTATCTATCAATCTAGCTATCTAGCTATCTATCAATCTAGCTATCTATCTATCTATCTATCAATCTAGCTAGCTATCAAGTTATCTACCTATCTATCTAGCTATTTATCAAACTAGCTATCTAGCTATCTATCAATCTAGCTATCTAGCTGTCTATCAATCTAGCTATCTAGCTATTTATCTAGCTATCTATCTATCTATCTATCTATCAATCTAGCTAGATATCTAGCTATCTACCAATCTAGCTAGATATCTATCTATCTATCTATCTATCTATCTATCTATCTATCTATCTATCTATCTATCTATCTATCTATCTATCTATCTATCTATCTATCTATCTATCTATCTATCTATCTATCTATCTATCTATCTATCTATCTATCTATCTATCTATCTATCAATCTAGCTAGCTATGTAGCTATCTATCTATCTATCTATCTATCTATCTATCTATCTAGCTATCTATC
>NC_141694.1:1018455691-1018460691 GCF_964263255.1 Lissotriton vulgaris
TATCTAGCTATCTATCTATCTATCTATCTATCTAGCTATCTAGCTATCTATCAATCTAGCTATCTAGCTATATATCAATCTAGCTATCTATCTATCTATCTAGCTATATAGCTATCTATCTATCTAGCTAGCTATCTATCTAGCTAGCTATCTTGCTATCTAGCTATCTATCTAGCTATCTAGCTATCTATCTAGCTATCTAGCTATCTATCTAGCTATCTATCTATCAATCTAGCTAGCTATCTATCTAGCTATCTATCTATCTATCTAGCTATCAAGTTATCTATCTATCTATCTATCTATCTATCTATCTATCTATCTATCTATCTATCTATCTATCTATCTATCTATCTATCTATCTATCTATCTATCTATCTATCTATCTAGCTATCTATCTATCTAGCTATCTATCAATCTAGCTATCTAGCTATCTATCAATCTAGCTAGCTATGTAGCTATCTATCTATCTATCTATCTATCTATCTATCTATCTATCTATCTATCTATCTATCTATCTATCTATCTATCTATCTATCTATCTATCTATCTATCTATCTATCTAGCTATCTATCTATCTATCTAGCTATCTAGCTATCTATCAATCTAGCTGTCTAGCTATCTATCAATCTAGCTATTTATCTATCTATCTATCTATCTGTCTAGCTATCTAGCTATATAGCTATCTATCTATCTAGCTAGCTATCTATCTAGCTAGCTATCTTGCTATCTAGCTATCTATCTAGCTATCTAGCTATCTATCTAGCTATCTAGCTATCTATCTAGCTATCTATCTATCAATCTAGCTAGCTATCTATCTAGCTATCTAGCTATCTATATAGCTATCAAGCTATCTATCTATCTATCTATCTATCTATCTATCTATCTATCTATCTATCTATCTATCTATCTATCTATCTATCTATCTATCCAGCTATCTAGCTATCTAGCTATCTATCAATCTAGCTATCTAGATATCTATCAATTTAGCTATCAATCTATCTATCTATCTATCTATCTATCTATCTATCTATCTATCTATCTATCTATCTATCTATCTATCTATCTATCTATCTATCTATCTATCTATCTATCTATCTATCTATCTATCTATCAATCTAGCTATCTATCTATCTATCTATCTATCTATCTATCTATCTATCTATCTATCTATCTATCTATCTATCTATCTATCTATCTATCTATCTAGCTATCTATCTATCTATCTAGCTATCTATCAATCTAGCTGTCTAGCTATCTATCAATCTAGCTATTTATCTATCTATCTATCTATCTGTCTAGCTATCTAGCTATATAGCTATCTATCTATCTAGCTAGCTATCTATCTAGCTAGCTATCTTGCTATCTAGCTATCTATCTAGCTATCTAGCTATCTATCTAGCTATCTAGCTATATATCTAGCTATCTATCTATCAATCTAGCTAGCTATCTATCTAGCTATCTAGCTATCTATATAGCTATCAAGCTATCTATCTATCTATCTATCTATCTATCTATCTATCTATCTATCTATCTATCTATCTATCTATCTATCTATCTATCTATCTATCTATCTATCTATCTATCTATCTATCTATCTATCTATCTATCTATCTATCTATCTATCTATCTATCTATCTATCTATCTATCTATCTATCTATCTAGCTATCTATCTAGCTATCTATCAATCTAGCTAGCTATGTAGCTATCTATCTATCTATCTATCTATCTATCTATCTATCTATCTATCTATCTATCTATCTAGCTATCTATCTATCTATCTATCTATCTAGCTATCTAGCTATCTATCAATCTAGCTATCTAGCTATATATCAATCTAGCTATCTATCTATCTATCTAGCTATATAGCTATCTATCTATCTAGCTAGCTATCTATCTAGCTAGCTATCTTGCTATCTAGCTATCTATCTAGCTATCTAGCTATCTATCTAGCTATCTAGCTATCTATCTAGCTATCTATCTATCAATCTAGCTAGCTATCTATCTAGCTATCTAGCTATCTATCTAGCTATCAAGTTATCTATCAATCTATCTATCTATCTATCTATCTATCTATCTATCTATCTATCTATCTATCTATCTATCTATCTATCTATCTATCTATCTATCTATCTATCTATCTATCTATCTATCTAGCTATCTATCTATCTAGCTATCTATCAATCTAGCTATCTAGCTATCTATCAATCTAGCTAGCTATGTAGCTATCTATCTATCTATCTATCTATCTATCTATCTATCTATCTATCTATCTATCTATCTATCTATCTATCTATCTATCTATCTATCTATCTAGCTATCTATCTATCTATCTAGCTATCTAGCTATCTATCAATCTAGCTGTCTAGCTATCTATCAATCTAGCTATTTATCTATCTATCTATCTATCTGTCTAGCTATCTAGCTATATAGCTATCTATCTATCTAGCTAGCTATCTATCTAGCTAGCTATCTTGCTATCTAGCTATCTATCTAGCTATCTAGCTATCTATCTAGCTATCTAGCTATCTATCTAGCTATCTATCTATCAATCTAGCTAGCTATCTATCTAGCTATCTAGCTATCTATATAGCTATCAAGCTATCTATCTATCTATCTATCTATCTATCTATCTATCTATCTATCTATCTATCTATCTATCTATCCAGCTATCTAGCTATCTAGCTATCTATCAATCTAGCTATCTAGATATCTATCAATTTAGCTATCAATCTATCTATCTATCTATCTATCTATCTATCTATCTATCTATCTATCTATCTATCTATCTATCTATCTATCTATCTATCTATCTATCTATCTATCTATCTATCTATCTATCTATCTATCTATCTATCTATCTATCTATCTATCTATCTATCTATCTATCTATCTATCTATCAATCTAGCTATCTATCTATCTATCTATCTATCTATCTATCTATCTATCTATCTATCTATCTATCTATCTAGCTATCTATCTATCTATCTAGCTATCTATCAATCTAGCTGTCTAGCTATCTATCAATCTAGCTATTTATCTATCTATCTATCTATCTGTCTAGCTATCTAGCTATATAGCTATCTATCTATCTAGCTAGCTATCTATCTAGCTAGCTATCTTGCTATCTAGCTATCTATCTAGCTATCTAGCTATCTATCTAGCTATATATCTAGCTATCTATCTATCAATCTAGCTAGCTATCTATCTAGCTATCTAGCTATCTATATAGCTATCAAGCTATCTATCTATCTATCTATCTATCTATCTATCTATCTATCTATCTATCTATCTATCTATCTATCTATCTATCTATCTATCTATCTATCTATCTATCTATCTATCTATCTATCTATCTATCTATCTATCTATCTATCTATCTATCCAGCTATCTAGCTATCTAGCTATCTATCAATCTAGCTATCTAGATATCTATCAATTTAGCTATCTATCTATCTATCTATCTATCTATCTATCTATCTATCTATCTATCTATCTATCTATCTATCTATCTATCTATCTATCTATCTATCTATCTATCTATCTATCTATCTATCTATCTATCTATCTATCTATCTATCTATCTATCTATCTATCTATCTATCCAGCTATCTAGCTATCTAGCTATCTATCAATCTAGCTATCTAGATATCTATCAATTTAGCTATCTATCTATCTATCTATCTATCTATCTATCTATCTATCTATCTATCTATCTATCTATCTAGCTATCTATCTAGCTATCTATCAATCTAGCTAGCTATGTAGCTATCTATCTATCTATCTATCTATCTATCTATCTATCTATCTATCTAGCTATCTATCTATCTATCTATCTATCTAGCTATCTAGCTATCTATCAATCTAGCTATCTAGCTATATATCAATCTAGCTATCTATCTATCTATCTAGCTATATAGCTATCTATCTATCTAGCTAGCTATCTATCTAGCTAGCTATCTTGCTATCTAGCTATCTATCTAGCTATCTAGCTATCTATCTAGCTATCTAGCTATCTATCTAGCTATCTATCTATCAATCTAGCTAGCTATCTATCTAGCTATCTATCTATCTATCTAGCTATCAAGTTATCTATCTATCTATCTATCTATCTATCTATCTATCTATCTATCTATCTATCTATCTATCTATCTATCTATCTATCTATCTATCTATCTATCTATCTATCTATCTAGCTATCTATCTATCTAGCTATCTATCAATCTAGCTATCTAGCTATCTATCAATCTAGCTAGCTATGTAGCTATCTATCTATCTATCTATCTATCTATCTATCTATCTATCTATCTATCTATCTATCTATCTATCTATCTATCTATCTATCTATCTATCTATCTATCTATCTAGCTATCTATCTATCTATCTAGCTATCTAGCTATCTATCAATCTAGCTGTCTAGCTATCTATCAATCTAGCTATTTATCTATCTATCTATCTATCTGTCTAGCTATCTAGCTATATAGCTATCTATCTATCTAGCTAGCTATCTATCTAGCTAGCTATCTTGCTATCTAGCTATCTATCTAGCTATCTAGCTATCTATCTAGCTATCTAGCTATCTATCTAGCTATCTATCTATCAATCTAGCTAGCTATCTATCTAGCTATCTAGCTATCTATATAGCTATCAAGCTATCTATCTATCTATCTATCTATCTATCTATCTATCTATCTATCTATCTATCTATCTATCTATCTATCTATCTATCTATCCAGCTATCTAGCTATCTAGCTATCTATCAATCTAGCTATCTAGATATCTATCAATTTAGCTATCAATCTATCTATCTATCTATCTATCTATCTATCTATCTATCTATCTATCTATCTATCTATCTATCTATCTATCTATCTATCTATCTATCTATCTATCTATCTATCTATCTATCTATCAATCTAGCTATCTATCTATCTATCTATCTATCTATCTATCTATCTATCTATCTATCTATCTATCTATCTATCTATCTATCTATCTATC
>NC_141694.1:1018465691-1018473191 GCF_964263255.1 Lissotriton vulgaris
TATCTATCTAGCTAGCTATCTATCTAGCTATCTATCTAGCTATCTAGCTATCAATCTAGCTATCTATCTATCTATCTATCTAGCTATATAGCTATCTATCTATCTAGCTAGCTATCTATCTAGCTAGCTATCTTGCTATCTAGCTATCTATCTAGCTATCTAGCTATCTATCTAGCTATCTAGCTATCTATCTAGCTATCTATCTATCAATCTAGCTAGCTATCTATCTAGCTATCTAGCTATCTATCTAGCTATCAAGTTATCTATCTATCTATCTATCTATCTATCTATCTATCTATCTATCTATCTATCTATCTATCTATCTATCTATCTATCTATCTATCTATCTATCTATCTATCTATCTATCTATCTATCTATCTATCTATCCAGCTATCTAGCTATCTAGCTATCTATCAATCTAGCTATCTAGATATCTATCAATTTATCTATCTATCTATCTATCTATCTATCTATCTATCTATCTATCTATCTATCTATCTATCTATCTATCTATCTATCTATCTATCTATCTATCTATCTATCTATCTATCTATCTATCTATCTATCTATCTATCTATCTATCTATCTATCGATCCAGCTATCTAGCTATCTAGCTATCTATCAATCTAGCTATCTAGATATCTATCAATTTAGCTAGCTATCTAGCTATCTATCTATCTATCTAGCTAGCTATCTATCTATCTATCTATCTAGCTATATAGATATCTATCTATCTATCTATCTATCTATCTATCTATCTATCTATCTATCTATCTATCTATCTAGCTATCTAGCTATCTAGCTATCAATCTAGCTATCTAGCTATCTAGCTATCTATCAATCTTGCTAGATATCTAGCTTTCTAGCTATCTAGCTATCAAGCTATCTAGCTATCTATCTAGCTAGCTAGCTAGCTATCTAGCTATCTATCAATCTAGCTACCTATCAATCTAGCTATCAATCTAGCTAGATATCTAACTAGCTAGCTATCTAGCTATCTATTTAGCTAGCTAGCTATCTAGCTATCTAGCAATCTATCAATCTAGCTATCTATCTATCTATCATTCTAGCTAGATATCTAGCTATCTAGCTATCTAGCTATCTAGCTATCTAGCTATCAAGCTATCTAGCTATCTATCTAGCTATCTAGCTAGCTATCTAGCTATCTATCTATCTATCTATCTATCTATCTATCTATCTATCTATCTATCTATCTATCTATCTATCTATCTATCTATCTATCTATCTATCTATCTATCTATCTATCTATCTATCTATCTATCTATCTATCTATCTATCAATCTAGCTGGATATCTAGCTTTCTAGCTATCTAGCTATCAAGCTATCTAGCTATCTATCTAACTAGCTAGCTAGCTATCTAGCTATCTATCAATCTAGCTAGCTATCAAGTTATCTACCTATCTATCTAGCTATTTATCAAACTAGCTATCTAGCTATCTATCAATCTAGCTATCTAGCTGTCTATCAATCTAGCTATCTAGCTATTTATCTAGCTATCTATCTATCTATCTATCTATCTATCTATCTATCTATCTATCTATCTATCTATCTATCTATCTATCTATCTATCTATCTATCTATCTATCTATCTATCTATCTATCTATCAATCTAGCTAGATATCTAGCTATCTACCAATCTAGCTAGATATCTATCTATCTATCTATCTATCTATCTATCTATCTATCTATCTATCTATCTATCTATCTATCTATCTATCTATCTATCTATCTATCTATCTATCTATCTATCTATCTATCTATCAATCTAGCTATCTATCTATCTATCAATCTAGCTAGCTATGTAGCTATCTATCTATCTATCTATCTATCTATCTATCTATCTATCTATCTATCTATCTATCTATCTATCTAGCTATCTATCTATCTATCTAGCTATCTAGCTATCTATCAATCTAGCTGTCTAGCTATCTATCAATCTAGCTATTTATCTATCTATCTATCTAGCTGTCTAGCTATCTAGCTATATAGCTATCTATCTATCTAGCTAGCTATCTATCTAGCTAGCTATCTTGCTATCTAGCTATCTATCTAGCTATCTAGCTATCTATCTAGCTATCTAGCTATCTATCTAGCTATCTATCTATCAATCTAGCTAGCTATCTATCTAGCTATCTAGCTATCTATATAGCTATCTATCTATCTATCTATCTATCTATCTATCTATCTATCTATCTATCTATCTATCTATCTATCTATCTATCTATCTATCTATCTATCTATCTATCTATCTATCTATCTATCTATCTATCTATCTATCTATCTATCTATCTATCTATCTATCCAGCTATCTAGCTATCTAGCTATCTATCAATCTAGCTATCTAGATATCTATCAATTTAGCTATCTATCTATCTATCTATCTATCTATCTATCTATCTATCTATCTATCTATCTATCTATCTATCTAGCTATCTAGCTATCTATCAATCTAGCTAGCTATGTAGCTATCTATCTATCTATCTATCTATCTATCTAGCTATCTATCTATCTATCTATCTAGCTATCTATCTATCTATCTATCTATCTATCTATCTATCTATCTATCTATCTATCTATCTATCTATCTATCTATCTATCTATCTATCTATCTATCTATCTATCTATCTATCTATCTATCTATCTATCTAGCTATCTAGCTATCTATCAATCTAGCTAGCTATGTAGCTATCTATCTATCTATCTATCTATCTATCTATCTATCTATCTATCTATCTAGCTATCTATCTATCTATCTATCTAGCTATCTAGCTATCTATCAATCTAGCTATCTAGCTATCTATCAATCTAGCTATCTATCTATCTATCTATCTATCTATCTATCTATCTATCTATCTATCTATCTAGCTATATAGCTATCTATCTATCTAGCTAGCTATCTATCTAGCTAGCTATCTTGCTATCTAGCTATCTATCTAGCTATCTAGCTATCTATCTAGCTATCTAGCTATCTATCTAGCTATCTATCTATCAATCTAGCTAGCTATCTATCTAGCTATCTAGCTATCTATCTAGCTATCAAGTTATCTATCTATCTATCTATCTATCGATCTATCTATCTATCTATCTTTCTATCTATCTATCTATCTATCTATCTATCTATCTATCTATCTATCTATCTATCTATCTATCTATCAATCTAGCTAGATATCTAGCTATCTACCAATCTAGCTAGATATCTATCTATCTATCTATCTATCTATCTATCTATCTATCTATCTATCTATCTATCTATCTATCTATCTATCTATCTATCTATCTATCTATCTATCTATCTATCTATCTATCTATCTATCTATCTATCTATCTATCTATCTAGCTATCTAGCTATCTATCAATCTAGCTAGCTATGTAGCTATCTATCTATCTATCTATCTATCTATCTATCTATCTATCTATCTATCTATCTATCTATCTATCTATCTATCTATCTATCTATCTATCTATCTATCTATCTATCTATCTATCTATCTATCTATCTATCTATCTATCTAGCTATCTATCTATCTATCTATCTAGCTATCTAGCTATCTATCAATCTAGCTGTCTAGCTATCTATCAATCTAGCTATTTATCTATCTATCTATCTAGCTGTCTAGTTATCTAGCTATATAGCTATCTATCTATCTAGCTAGCTATCTATCTAGCTAGCTATCTTGCTATCTAGCTATCTATCTAGCTATCTAGCTATCTATCTAGCTATCTAGCTATCTATCTAGCTATCTATCTATCAATCTAGCTAGCTATCTATCTAGCTATCTAGCTATCTATATAGCTATCTATCTATCTATCTATCTATCTATCTATCTATCTATCTATCTATCTATCTATCTATCTATCTATCTATCTATCTATCTATCTATCTATCTATCTATCTATCTATCTGTCTGTCTGTCTGTCTATCTATCTATCTATCTATCTATCTATCTATCTATCTATCTATCTATCTATCTATCTATCTATCTATCTATCTATCTATCTATCTATCTATCTATCTATCTATCTATCTATCTATCCAGCTATCTAGCTATCTAGCTATCTATCAATCTAGCTATCTAGATATCTATCAATTTAGCTATCTATCTATCTATCTATCTATCTATCTATCTATCTATCTATCTATCTATCTATCTATCTATCTATCTATCTATCTATCTATCTATCTATCTATCTATCTATCTATCTATCTATCTATCTATCTATCTATCTATCTATCTAGCTATCTATCTATCTATCTATCTAGCTATCTAGCTATCTATCAATCTAGCTATCTAGCTATCTATCAATCTATCTATCTATCTATCTATCTATCTATCTATCTATCTATCTATCTATCTATCTATCTATCTATCTATCTATCTATCTATCTATCTATCTATCTATCTATCTATCCAGCTATCTAGCTATCTAGCTATCTATCAATCTAGCTATCTAGATATCTATCAATTTATCTATCTATCTATCTATCTATCTATCTATCTATCTATCTATCTATCTATCTATCTATCTATCTATCTATCTATCTATCTATCTATCTATCTATCTATCTATCTATCTATCTAGCTATCTAGCTATCTATCAATCTAGCTAGCTATGTAGCTATCTATCTATCTATCTATCTATCTATCTATCTATCTATCTATCTATCTAGCTATCTATCTATCTATCTATCTAGCTATCTAGCTATCTATCAATCTAGCTATCTAGCTATCTAGCTATCTATCAATCTATCTATCTATCTATCTATCTATCTATCTATCTATCTATCTATCTATCTATCTATCTATCTATCTATCTATCTATCTATCTATCTATCTATCTATCTATCTATCTATCTATCTATCTATCTATCTATCTATCTATCTATCTATCTATCTATCTATCTACCTATCCAGCTATCTAGCTATCTAGCTATCTATCAATCTAGCTATCTAGATATCTATCAATTTATCTATCTATCTATCTATCTATCTATCTATCTATCTATCTATCTATCTATCTATCTATCTATCTATCTATCTATCTATCTATCTATCTATCTATCTATCTATCTATCTATCTATCTATCTATCTATCTATCTATCTAGCTATCTAGCTATCTATCTAGCTATCTATCAATCTAGCTAGCTATGTAGCTATCTATCTATCTATCTATCTATCTATCTATCTATCTAGCTATCTATCTATCTATCTATCTATCTATCTATCTATCTATCTATCTATCTATCTATCTATCTATCTAGCTATCTAGCTATCTATCAATCTAGCTATCTAGCTATCTATCAATCTAGCTATCTATCTATCTATCTATCTATCTATCTATCTATCTATCTATCTATCTATCTATCTATCTATCTATCTATCTATCTATCTATCTATCTATCTATCTAGCTATATAGCTATCTATCTATCTAGCTAGCTATCTATCTAGCTAGCTATCTTGCTATCTAGCTATCTATCTAGCTATCTAGCTATCTATCTAGCTATCTAGCTATCTATCTAGCTATCTATCTATCAATCTAGCTAGCTATCTATCTAGCTATCTAGCTATCTATCTAGCTATCAAGTTATCTATCTATCTATCTATCTATCTATCTATCTATCTATCTATCTATCTATCTATCTATCTATCTATCTATCTATCTATCTATCTATCTATCTATCTATCTATCTATCAATCTAGCTAGATATCTAGCTATCTACCAATCTAGCTAGATATCTATCTATCTATCTATCTATCTATCTATCTATCTATCTATCTATCTATCTATCTATCTATCTATCTATCTATCTATCTATCTATCTATCTATCTATCTATCTATCTATCTATCTATCTATCTATCTATCTATCTATCTATCTATCTATCTATCTATCAATCTAGCTATCTAGCTATCTATCAATCTAGCTAGCTATGTAGCTATCTATCTATCTATCTATCTATCTATCTATCTATCTATCTATCTATCTATCTATCTATCTATCTATCTATCTATCTATCTAGCTATCTATCTATCTAGCTATCTAGCTATCTAGCTATCTATCAATCTAGCTGTCTAGCTATCTATCAATCTAGCTATTTATCTATCTATCTATCTAGCTGTCTAGCTATCTAGCTATATAGCTATCTATCTATCTAGCTAGCTATCTATCTAGCTAGCTATCTTGCTATCTAGCTATCTATCTAGCTATCTATCTATCTAGCTATCTATCTATCTATCTATCTATCTATCTATCTATCTATCTATCTATCTATCTATCTATCTATCTATCTATCCAGCTATCTAGCTATCTAGCTATCTATCAATCTAGCTATCTAGATATCTATCACTTTATCTATCTATCTATCTATCTATCTATCTATCTATCTATCTATCTATCTATCTATCTATCTATCTATCTATCTATCTATCTATCTATCTATCTATCTATCTATCTATCTATCTATCTATCTATCTATCTATCTATCTATCTATCTATCTATCTATCTAGCTATCTAGCTATCTATCTAGCTATCTATCAATCTAGCTAGCTATGTAGCTATCTATCTATCTATCTATCTATCTATCTATCTATCTATCTATCTAGCTATCTATCTATCTATCTATCTATCTATCTATCTATCTATCTATCTATCTATCTATCTATCTATCTAGCTATCTAGCTATCTATCAATCTAGCTATCTAGCTATCTATCAATCTAGCTATCTATCTATCTATCTATCTATCTATCTATCTATCTATCTATCTATCTATCTATCTATCTATCTATCTATCTATCTATCTATCTATCTATCTATCTATCTAGCTATATAGCTATCTATCTATCTAGCTAGCTATCTATCTAGCTAGCTATCTTGCTATCTAGCTATCTATCTAGCTATCTAGCTATCTATCTAGCTATCTAGCTATCTATCTAGCTATCTATCTATCAATCTAGCTAGCTATCTATCTAGCTATCTAGCTATCTATCTAGCTATCAAGTTATCTATCTATCTATCTATCTATCTATCTATCTATCTATCTATCTATCTATCTATCTATCTATCTATCTATCTATCTATCTATCTATCTATCTATCTATCTATCTATCTATCTATCTATCTATCTATCAATCTAGCTAGATATCTAGCTATCTACCAATCTAGCTAGATATCTATCTATCTATCTATCTATCTATCTATCTATCTATCTATCTATCTATCTATCTATCTATCTATCTATCTATCTATCTATCTATCTATCTATCTATCTATCTATCTATCTATCTATCTATCTATCTATCTATCTATCTATCTATCTATCTATCTATCTATCTATCTATCTATCAATCTAGCTATCTAGCTATCTATCAATCTAGCTAGCTATGTAGCTATCTATCTATCTATCTATCTATCTATCTATCTATCTATCTATCTATCTATCTATCTATCTATCTATCTATCTATCTATCTATCTATC
>NC_141694.1:1018483191-1018485691 GCF_964263255.1 Lissotriton vulgaris
AGCTATCTATCTAGCTATCTAGCTAGCTATCTAGCTATCTAGCTAGCTATCTAGCAATCTATCAATCTAGCTATCTAGCTATCTATCAATCTAGCTAGATATCTAGCTTTCTAGCTATCTAGCTATCAAGCTATCTAGCTATCTATCTAGCTAGCTAGCTAGCTATCTAGCTATCTATCAATCTAGCTACCTATCAATCTAGCTATCAATCTAGCTAGATATCTAGCTAGCTAGCTATCTAGCTATCTATGTAGCTAGCTAGCTATCTAGCTATCTAGCTAGCTATCTAGCAATCTATCAATCTAGCTATCTAGCTATCTACCATTCTAGCTAGATATCTAGCTATCTAGCTATCTAGCTATCCAGCTATCTAGCTATTTATCTATCTAGCTATCTATCAATCTAGCTATCTAGCTGTCTAGCTATCAAGCTATCTATCAATCTAGCTATCTAGCTATCTATCAATCTAGCTATCTAGCTATCTATCAATCTAGCTAGCTATCAAGTTATGTACCTATCTATCTAGCTATTTATCAAACTAGCTATCTAGCTATCTATCAATCTAGCCATCTAGCTGTCTATCATTCTAGCTATCTAGCTATTTATCTAGCTATCTAGCTATCTATCAATCTAGCTAGATATCTAGCTATCTACCAATCTAGCTAGATATCTAGCTATCTAGCTATCTATCTAGCTATCTATCTAGCTATCATTCTATCTATCTATCTATCTATCTATCTATCTATCTATCTATCTATCTATCTATCTATCTATCTATCTATCTATCTATCTATCTATCTATCTAGCTAGCTATCTAGCTAGCTATCTATCAATCTATCAATCTAGCTATCTAGCTATCTATCAATCTAGCTAGATGTCTAGCTTTCTAGCTATCTAGCTATCAAGCTATCTAGCTATCTATCTAGCTAGCTAGCTATCTAGCTATCTATCAATCTAGCTACCTATCAATCTAGCTATCAATCCAGCTAGATATCTAGCTAGCTAGCTATCTAGCTATCTATTTAGCTAGCTAGCTATCTAGCTATCTAGCTAGCTATCTAGCAATCTAGCTATCTAGCTATCTACCATTCCAGCTAGATATCTAGCTAGCTAGCTATCTAGCTATCCAGCTATCTAGCTATTTATCTATCTAGCTATCTATCAATCTAGCTATCTAGCTGTCTAGCTATCAAGCTATCTATCAATCTATCTATCTAGCTATCTATCAATCTAGCTATCTATCAATCTAGCTAGCTATCAAGTTATCTACCTATCTATCTAGCTATTTATCAAACTAGCTATCTAGCTATCTATCAATCTAGCTATCTAGCTGTCTATCAATCTAGCTATCTAGCTATTTATCTAGCTATCTAGCTATCTATCAATCTAGCTAGATATCTAGCTATCTACCAATCTAGCTAGATATCTAGCTATCTGGCTATCTATCTAGCTATCAATCTATCTATCTATCTATCTATCTATCTATCTATCTATCTATCTATCTATCTATCTCTATCTATCTATCTATCTATCTATCTATCTATCTATCTATCTATCTATCTATCTATCTATCTATCTATCTATCTATCTATCTATCTATCTATCTATCTATCTATCTATCTATCTATCTATCTATCTATCAATCTAGTAATCTAGCTGTCTAGCTATCAAGCTATCTATCAATCTAGCTATCTATCTATCTATCAATCTAGCTATCTAGCTATCTATCAATCTAGCTAGCTATCAAGTTATCTACCTATCTATCTAGCTATTTATCAAACTAGCTATCTAGCTATCTATCAATCTAGCCATCTAGCTGTCTATCAATCTAGCTATCTAGCTATTTATCTAGCTATCTAGCTATCTATCAATCTATCTAGCTATCTAGCTATCTATCTAGCTATCTATCTATCAATCTAGCTAGCTATCTATCTAGCTATCTAGCTATCTATATAGCTATCAAGCTATCTATCTATCTATCTATCTATCTATCTATCTATCTATCTATCTATCTATCTATCTATCTATCTATCTATCTATCTATCTATCTATCTATCTATCTATCTATCTATCTATCTATCTATCTATCTATCTATCTATCTATCTATCTATCTATCTAGCAATCTATCTATCTATCTATCTATCTAGCAATCTATCAATCTAGCTATCTAGCTATCTATCAATCTAGCTAGATATCTAGCTTTCTAGCTATCTAGCTATCAAGCTATCTAGCTATCTATCTAGCTAGCTAGCTAGCTATCTAGCTATCTATCAATCTAGCTATCTAGCTATCTACCATTCTAGCTAGATATCTAGCTATCTAGCTATCTAGCTATCCAGCTATCTAGCTATTTATCTATCTAGCTATCTATCAATCTAGCTATCTAGCTGTCTAGCTATCAAGCTATCTATCAATCTAGCTATCTAGCTATCTATCAATCTAGCTATCTAGCTATCTATCAATCTAGCTAGCTATCAAGTTATCTACCTATCTATCTAG
>NC_141694.1:1018500691-1018503191 GCF_964263255.1 Lissotriton vulgaris
CTATCTAGCTATCTAGCTATCCAGCTATCTAGCTATTTATCTATCTAGCTATCTATCAATCTAGCTATCTAGCTGTCTAGCTATCAAGCTATCTATCAATCTAGCTATCTAGCTATCTATCAATCTAGCTATCTAGCTATCTATCAATCTAGCTAGCTATCAAGTTATGTACCTATCTATCTAGCTATTTATCAAACTAGCTATCTAGCTATCTATCAATCTAGCCATCTAGCTGTCTATCATTCTAGCTATCTAGCTATTTATCTAGCTATCTAGCTATCTATCAATCTAGCTAGATATCTAGCTATCTACCAATCTAGCTAGATATCTAGCTATCTAGCTATCTATCTATCTATCTATCTATCTATCTATCTATCTATCTATCTATCTATCTATCTATCTATCTATCTATCTATCTATCTATCTAGCTAGCTATCTAGCTAGCTATCTATCAATCTATCAATCTAGCTATCTAGCTATCTATCAATCTAGCTAGATGTCTAGCTTTCTAGCTATCTAGCTATCAAGCTATCTAGCTATCTATCTAGCTAGCTAGCTATCTAGCTATCTATCAATCTAGCTACCTATCAATCTAGCTATCAATCCAGCTAGATATCTAGCTAGCTAGCTATCTAGCTATCTATTTAGCTAGCTAGCTATCTAGCTATCTAGCTAGCTATCTAGCAATCTAGCTATCTAGCTATCTACCATTCCAGCTAGATATCTAGCTAGCTAGCTATCTAGCTATCCAGCTATCTAGCTATTTATCTATCTAGCTATCTATCAATCTAGCTATCTAGCTGTCTAGCTATCAAGCTATCTATCAATCTATCTATCTAGCTATCTATCAATCTAGCTATCTATCAATCTAGCTAGCTATCAAGTTATCTACCTATCTATCTAGCTATTTATCAAACTAGCTATCTAGCTATCTATCAATCTAGCTATCTAGCTGTCTATCAATCTAGCTATCTAGCTATTTATCTAGCTATCTAGCTATCTATCAATCTAGCTAGATATCTAGCTATCTACCAATCTAGCTAGATATCTAGCTATCTGGCTATCTATCTAGCTATCAATCTATCTATCTATCTATCTATCTATCTATCTATCTATCTATCTATCTATCTATCTATCTATCTATCTATCTATCTATCTCTATCTATCTATCTATCTATCTATCTATCTATCTATCTATCTATCTATCTATCTATCTATCTATCTATCTATCTATCTATCTATCTATCTATCTATCTATCTATCTATCTATCTATCTATCTATCTATCTATCAATCTAGTAATCTAGCTGTCTAGCTATCAAGCTATCTATCAATCTAGCTATCTATCTATCTATCAATCTAGCTATCTAGCTATCTATCAATCTAGCTAGCTATCAAGTTATCTACCTATCTATCTAGCTATTTATCAAACTAGCTATCTAGCTATCTATCAATCTAGCCATCTAGCTGTCTATCAATCTAGCTATCTAGCTATTTATCTAGCTATCTAGCTATCTATCAATCTATCTAGCTATCTAGCTATCTATCTAGCTATCTATCTATCAATCTAGCTAGCTATCTATCTAGCTATCTAGCTATCTATATAGCTATCAAGCTATCTATCTATCTATCTATCTATCTATCTATCTATCTATCTATCTATCTATCTATCTATCTATCTATCTATCTATCTATCTATCTATCTATCTATCTATCTATCTATCTATCTAGCAATCTATCTATCTATCTATCTATCTAGCAATCTATCAATCTAGCTATCTAGCTATCTATCAATCTAGCTAGATATCTAGCTTTCTAGCTATCTAGCTATCAAGCTATCTAGCTATCTATCTAGCTAGCTAGCTAGCTATCTAGCTATCTATCAATCTAGCTATCTAGCTATCTACCATTCTAGCTAGATATCTAGCTATCTAGCTATCTAGCTATCCAGCTATCTAGCTATTTATCTATCTAGCTATCTATCAATCTAGCTATCTAGCTGTCTAGCTATCAAGCTATCTATCAATCTAGCTATCTAGCTATCTATCAATCTAGCTATCTAGCTATCTATCAATCTAGCTAGCTATCAAGTTATCTACCTATCTATCTAGCTATTTATCAAACTAGCTATCTAGCTATCTATCAATCTAGCTATCTAGCTGTCTATCAATCTAGCTATCTAGCTATTTATCTAGCTATCTATCTATCTATCAATCTAGCTAGATATCTAGCTATCTACCCATCTAGCTAGATATCTATCTATCTATCTATCTATCTATCTATCTATCTATCTATCTATCTATCTATCTATCTATCTATCTATCTATCTATCTATCTATCTATCTATCTATCTATCTATCTATCTATCTATCTATCTATCTATCTATCTATCTATCTATCTATCTATCTATCTATCTATCTATCTATCTATCTATCTAGCTATCTAGCAATCTATCAATCTAGCTATCTAGCTATCTATCAATCTAGATAGATATCTAGCT
>NC_141694.1:1018515691-1018523191 GCF_964263255.1 Lissotriton vulgaris
CAAAACATGTCGAGTAAGGTGTCATACGAATTGGAATACTATCCCCTCGCCAGTTCTGGCGACGGGGATAGCATTCCACCCTTCTAGAGGGACACGACATGTGTGTAGCCTTAACCCTGGTTAAAGTTAAACAGAGCCTCAGCATCACAAAATGGATGCTGCCACCACAGACACATGTCTGACCTCCTGCTGCTGGGAGTCCTTCCAGCGAGGAGGGCCTGGACAAAGGGTTTCCTGCCTGGGGAGGTGCGAGCACCACCCCAGACAGGGTTTTGTGTATTGGGTAGGACAGGGCTGAATAGATTGAGACATGCCTGGGGCACACAAGGTGTCCCTGTGCATAAGCCAGCCCAAACCGGTTCTGGGGCTTTCCAGCCCCAGTCCTGGCGAGGAGCTGGACAAAGGAGAGGGGGTGTAACCACCCCCCTTCCTGGTCCCACCCATAGGGGAGGGACCTAGTAGGTGATCCACCCCCAGTTTGGGAATAAGAGGGGGAGCAGTGCCATTGCACAGCAGATCATCCCGAAATCAACTTAAACTAAGAAGAAGACTGGACTTCGACATTCTGCTGCACAGAAGACTGAAGAAGAATCTCCCTTGTGGCCAAGGAGTGACCACCCTGTGAACACAGGTACCAACCAGCAACTCGACGTCTGCTTTGCCGCCGCCTCCCGCCGGAGCCCGAGCCCAGAGCCCGACAAGAACCAGATTCCCAGACCTCTCAGAGCCCGATCCACAGTCCCTGCAAAGAAGGGACCCGTGGAGGCACCGAGTGACGTGGGACCGGACCTCTTGAAAGACACCCGAAAAGCTGACTGCGCAGCTTCTGAGGCATCCTCGACGTTGTGCTTTGGGGATTGAGAACCCCCACCACCGAGCAGCCCTTGCACCGAAGATCAGCCCCCCAGCATCTCCACGATCTGCGTGGGGCCCTTTTGCACTGTGCCACTCGACGCGCCATCCCGGCCACTAGCCACGCGGCCAGCGGCCATCTTGGCGACGAACCCGAAGATTTAAACAGCAGGTCTGGTTGCTCCAGACCTACCCAAGCTCCTGTAAAAAGGAGCACCCGCTCTGACCTTGCTGGTCCGAGTGAACAGCATCTTTCAACTTCTGCGTGGCTTGCCTTTGCCAAGGCCTGTTTGCTCCGATCAGGTCGCCGACACCGCCAACAGCGAGAAGCCTACGTGGGACAGCTCGTGACCGACTCCTGGACGTCCTCGACCCCGGGTATCCACGTGGCTGCAGAAAGAAGCTACCCGACAACGCCTGTTTGCACCCGACATCACCTGGTTCCACTCTGGTTCCACGGCAGTCACTGGCTAGTGACTTTGAACACTGTCCCCTCTGCTTTCAGGTCTTCAACTCTTCAGATCCACCCTTGGATCCACCGGAACTCTTCTCATCGAGCCGCCTGCAGCCTCTTCAGCTCCAAGCACCATCGACCAGCGTGACGAAACCCGACACATCTTCGACCCTGTGCACCCGCTTCCTGTGGGTGAGGTAACTCAGCTCCGCCGGTGCTCCTGCACTGGTACACATCCCAAGGGCCTGTGTTTTAAGTTTCAGCTCCGTAGGTCACTCGGAAGGTTCCTAACTTTCTAACTTTGTGCTTTTTACGCACCATAGACTTTGTATTGAGAAGTGCGTGCACTTTGAACACTGCACCCGAGTCCCGTGGGCCTTTCCCGACTTAGTTAACTCCAGTCTCGAATAGCTCCAGCGATTCCCAAGGCCCTAGGCCTCTTCACTTTCCTTTAGGTATCTCTTATACCACTTTCTTAGTATATGGTTTAGGTGGCCCCTAGGGCTCATCCATATTGTGCAACTTTTGTGTATTTTAAACTGTCTTGTGATTTAACGCTTGTGCTTCTGTGCTCATAAAGAGTCCAGGGGATTTTATAGTTAATAAATCAATATATATTTTCAATATATATCTGTGTGGTGTCCCTTTCATTTGGTATTCAAGGGGGTTGTGTATGGTATAACAGCTGGCTTCACATGCCTTTCAGAGTTTAGCCTAAGACTGCTTTGTCCACGTTACCACTAGGATAACTGGTCTACAAGGTTGAATTACAACCATCATCATAAGGGTTGCTTGGCATGGTACAAAGTGATCACTAGAATTAGTGAGCATTATATACCAGGCCAACTTCTCACATTGGTGAGCAGCGGATTGGGATCTGAGCTTGCTGTTGTTTTACCATTGCAATCTTTGAGATTATCATTTGAAAGATCATACAGGTACCTGCTAGGTACATATAAAACAAGACTAGTATACTTAAGTTCTACTGAACTTAGTTGTTGTAGAGCAAAGGGAGTAGCACACCCTAGCTACAACTACTAGATAGGTTTAGTAGGTAAACACCAGTGTAGGTAGATTGCAACACATCCACCCACACTAGAGCAATGTCTGGAACAGAGGGGTCCAGTGGACTTACTCCTGTTGAGAGTGACCCTCCAAGGGCACCATCCCAGTTTGCTATTTTTCCCTTTAAGGAATTAAGACAGCTTTGTGTCTTAAGGGGTCTGAAGACAGGGCCTTCCCCTACTACAGACCACCTAAGAGAGCTCTTGGATCAGTCTGAGGCTCTAAAGACCTCTAAAGCAAACCCCACAGGGGATGCTGAAGGAGGCCATCCTTCAGAGGATGACACTGTAGACACCCCTGCCCCTATCATCCTGGTAGATGAGGAAGCCTCCACCACTGGAGCTCCTCAGGTAGATGTAGAGGAAGAAGAAGAGGAGGAGGAGGTGGAAAGCAGTGAGTCAGATGATGACAGAGATAGTCAGGTGCTGGTCAGTAGACTGAACCAGGCTAACTTAAGTCAACTTGGGAATGAATCAGGTAACAACCCATTCAGACCCCCAGGTGGACTTAACCAGGGCCATAGGAGGAGGAGGCATCACTCAGGTGAATCCAATACCTCCCATGTCTCTAGAGGCTCTCATGGTCACTCCAGGAAGGAGATGACTAGCCCTCAGAGAAGGGAACATGAGGCCAAGATGAGAGAGGCTGAGCTTAGGATCCAGAGGCAAGAACTAGAGGTTGCCCTGGCCAAGGAGAAACTTGCTAGAGCAAGACAGCCTAGAGAGAGTGGATTAGGATCCACTGGTGGCAGCACTATCCAGAAGGATAAAGACAGGTCTTTTGATACAAGAAACCTGAGTAAGATTGTGCCCCCCTACAAAGCTGGGGATGATATCCACAAATGGATGACTGCACTTGAGAGAGCCTGCATGGTACAGCAGATTCCTCAGGAGCAGTGGGCAGCAATCTTGTGGCTCTCCTTTGAAGGTAGAGGCAGAGACAGACTCCTCACAGTTAGTGATGAGGATTCTAGAAACTACATGGTCCTGAAGAGTGCTCTGATTGATGGGTTAGGCTTAACCACTGAACAGTACAGGTTAATGTTCAGAGATACCCAGAAGACACAGACTCAGGACTGGTCTGAATTTGTTGAGTGTGCCACTAAGGCTCTGGAGGGCTGGTTGCTGGGAAGTAAGGTTACTGACTATACAGGATTGTATAATTTAATTATGAGAGAGCAAATCTTAAGTAATTGTCAAAATCAGCTTCTACATCAGCACCTGGTTGACTCTGATCTGACCTCCCCACAAGAATTGGGTAGGAGGGCAGACAAATGGGTCAGAACCAGGATCAGGCCTAAGAACCAGGGTGGTGACCAAAAGAAAGAGACTACCAAGCCTCAAGAGAAGGGTGGGGATAAAAGTAAGGAAAAGACTTCCCCAGGGCCCCAAAACTCCAAGAATGGGGGTGGGTCCCAAGACACTTCTGCATCCCAGAAAAAGCCTTATTGTCATACCTGTAAACAGGTGGGGCATTACAAAACAGATAGCTGTTGTCCCAAGAATGGCAATAAGGAGAATATACCTCCAGGTAAGGCTCCAACACCTCCTGTCACTGTTAGCAGTGGTCCCCCAGGTGGTGGGAGCACCCCCAAGAATTTGGGTGGGTTTACTTTTGGAGGACAGGTGGACTCTGGCCTATCCAGGTCCCCTAACTCAGATACTCTTGTCTATGAGACTGGCATGGGGTTTGCCAATTTCACAGCTTGCCCAAACACTTTGAGCAAGTATAGACAGGAGCCCCTCATCAATGGTTTGAAAGTTGAGGCCTTCAGAGACACAGGGGCTAGCATCACCATGGTGGCTGAATGTCTAGTCCCCTCAAGGCAACTTTTACCTGATGCCAGATATCAGGTGACAAACATTGATGGCATAGAAACCAATCATCCCATGGCAGTAGTCAATCTTAGCTGGGGAGGTGTCACTGGCCCAAAGAGAGTGGCAGTGTCAGCAAACTTGCCTGTAGATTGCCTACTGGGTAATGATTTGGAAATCTCAGCCTGGGCTGAGGTTGAACAGCAAACCCATTCTAGAATGGTACATCTCCATGGAAAGGTTAGTGGGGCTGTAATGGCTACAGCCCCAATTCAAGATGTCCTTCCTGAAAAGGTTGGGAGGGCTGAGCAAACCTCAGCCCCATCTTTAGATAACTTCCCTCCTGGAAAGAGTAGCAGGGCTGTACTAGTAACAGCCCATACCCAAACTGAGTCTCCTCCTGAAAAGGTTGGTGGGTCTGTGATGGCCACAGCCCAAACTCAAACCGATACCTGGGTAGTGAAGCCTGAAATGATGGATCACTCCACCCAAACAGAGAGCATTGAGGAGGAAGAGAAATCTCCCTCCCACCAGACTTTAGGAAAGGATCAGCCTCCTCAGGGAACTGATCTTACCCCTGATGAAGGAACTGTCCCAGAGGTTGTTAGGCCTGGCCTGACAGAGCCTCTGATGGCAGTGGACCCTTCTCAGGAGGGACCCAGTCTGGAGCAGGTAACCTGCCCCTCTCTACCTTGCCTTACTCAGCCCAGGGCTGCAGAGGACAAGAAGGACAGTGAGACCCAAAGGGCCCCCTGTCAAATAAAGCACCCCCATCAGCAGATTAGGGGCACCGAAACTAGTAGCCCTAGTGAGGTGCAAGCTTTAAAAACTCCTGAGGGATCCCCCTTAAATGTAGTTAGGGACCTCCCCCAGATGGATATTGTTGGGCACAGCCAAACCTGGGACCCTAAGGGCCCAAACCTGACCTGTCCCTCCAGTAAGCCAAACAGAGGGACCCAGCCTCCAGCTTTAGGTAGCCAGAGGTTGACCCTGAGAGCACAGTGCAACTCAGTCAGAGAAAGAAAGGCACACATGGTGGAGAGTGATTGGAGGAAGCTGAGCCCTACAGAGGAAGCTCACTTCAGTACTCCATCTCAACACCAGCCTTTGACTTTGCAAAGACACACCACAGGTAGAGATTCCCTATGGTGGAGACCCTCCGATACCCTTAGGGTGAGGGATTGCTTAGTGGACCATGAGACAGGGGGTTACCAAGCCAGAGCTGGTACTTCCTTATATGGCCACTTAGGCAATATAGGCTTACCTGGTCAAGGATAGCCTTATCTCCTTTCGTTTGGGGGGGGGGTTATGTAGGAAGGTGGATATCTGACTATGGTTACCCCCAAACTTTTTGCCTGGTGTTTAGCTGGTTTTTGACTTAGTTGGCCTGGGATCCTGCTATTCAGGGCCCCAGGCTGATTGCTCTCTCCTTAAAATGGACTCCATGTACCTTAGGTGCATAACACAATTGGAATTGGTTCACCTTATAGGCCCCTGTAACAGTGTACCATAGGTACCCAGGGCATAGGTGTAGCCAAGGCCTGCCAGGGGCTGCAGCATGTATTGTGCCACCCCTGGCCTGGCCTCCATATTTGACACAACTGGCTGATCACTCAGCTGGGGTAAGTTGGTGTAATCACCTCTTACTTAGGTACAGTATGTCTGTGCCTAACCCTAAACTGGACACATATGTTCCTATCAGCCACTCCTATGGAAGGCCTCATCAATGCTGGAGGCAGAGTGCTTGGAAATATGTGAGATGGTGCTCTAGCATGAGCTGAGCCTGTCTGCAGCTGTCGGGAACCACTCCCTAAGCTGTTCCGGGATATTGCCATACCATATACTCTTAAGTGCATTATAATCCTCGCGGTTAAATGCTATCTTTGGTTTGGCTTTATCAAAACATGTCGAGTAAGGTGTCATACGAATTGGAATACTATCCCCTCGCCAGTTCTGGCGACGGGGATAGCATTCCACCCTTCTAGAGGGACACGACATGTGTGTAGCCTTAACCCTGGTTAAAGTTAAACAGAGCCTCAGCATCACAAAATGGATGCTGCCACCACAGACACATGTCTGACCTCCTGCTGCTGGGAGTCCTTCCAGCGAGGAGGGCCTGGACAAAGGGTTTCCTGCCTGGGGAGGTGCGAGCACCACCCCAGACAGGGTTTTGTGTATTGGGTAGGACAGGGCTGAATAGATTGAGACATGCCTGGGGCACACAAGGTGTCCCTGTGCATAAGCCAGCCCAAACCGGTTCTGGGGCTTTCCAGCCCCAGTCCTGGCGAGGAGCTGGACAAAGGAGAGGGGGTGTAACCACCCCCCTTCCTGGTCCCACCCATAGGGGAGGGACCTAGTAGGTGATCCACCCCCAGTTTGGGAATAAGAGGGGGAGCAGTGCCATTGCACAGCAGATCATCCCGAAATCAACTTAAACTAAGAAGAAGACTGGACTTCGACATTCTGCTGCACAGAAGACTGAAGAAGAATCTCCCTTGTGGCCAAGGAGTGACCACCCTGTGAACACAGGTACCAACCAGCAACTCGACGTCTGCTTTGCCGCCGCCTCCCGCCGGAGCCCGAGCCCAGAGCCCGACAAGAACCAGATTCCCAGACCTCTCAGAGCCCGATCCACAGTCCCTGCAAAGAAGGGACCCGTGGAGGCACCGAGTGACGTGGGACCGGACCTCTTGAAAGACACCCGAAAAGCTGACTGCGCAGCTTCTGAGGCATCCTCGACGTTGTGCTTTGGGGATTGAGAACCCCCACCACCGAGCAGCCCTTGCACCGAAGATCAGCCCCCCAGCATCTCCACGATCTGCGTGGGGCCCTTTTGCACTGTGCCACTCGACGCGCCATCCCGGCCACTAGCCACGCGGCCAGCGGCCATCTTGGCGACGAACCCGAAGATTTAAACAGCAGGTCTGGTTGCTCCAGACCTACCCAAGCTCCTGTAAAAAGGAGCACCCGCTCTGACCTTGCTGGTCCGAGTGAACAGCATCTTTCAACTTCTGCGTGGCTTGCCTTTGCCAAGGCCTGTTTGCTCCGATCAGGTCGCCGACACCGCCAACAGCGAGAAGCCTACGTGGGACAGCTCGTGACCGACTCCTGGACGTCCTCGACCCCGGGTATCCACGTGGCTGCAGAAAGAAGCTACCCGACAACGCCTGTTTGCACCCGACATCACCTGGTTCCACTCTGGTTCCACGGCAGTCACTGGCTAGTGACTTTGAACACTGTCCCCTCTGCTTTCAGGTCTTCAACTCTTCAGATCCACCCTTGGATCCACCGGAACTCTTCTCATCGAGCCGCCTG
>NC_141694.1:1018533191-1018535691 GCF_964263255.1 Lissotriton vulgaris
AATTTAGCTATCTATCTATCTATCTATCTATCTATCTATCTATCTATCTATCTATCTATCTATCTATCTATCTATCTATCTATCTATCTATCTATCTATCTATCTAGCAATCTATCAATCTAGCTATCTAGCTATCTATCAATCTAGCTAGATATCTAGCTTTCTAGCTATCTAGCTATCAAGCTATCTAGCTATCTATCTAGCTAGCTAGCTAGCTATCTAGCTATCTATCAATCTAGCTATCTAGCTATCTACCTTTCTAGCTAGATATCTAGCTATCTAGCTATCTAGCTATCAAGCTATCTAGCTATTTATCTATCTAGCTATCTATCAATCTAGCTATCTAGCTGTCTAGCTATCAAGCTATCTATCAATCTAGCTATCTAGCTATCTATCAATCTAGCTATCTAGCTATCTATCAATCTAGCTAGCTATCAAGTTATCTACCTATCTATCTAGCTATTTATCAAACTAGCTATCTAGCTATCTAGCAATCTAGCTATCTAGCTGTCTATCAATCTAGCTATCTAGCTATTTATCTAGCTATCTATCTATCTATCAATCTAGCTAGATATCTAGCTTTCTAGCTATCTAGCTATCAAGCTATCTAGCTATCTATCTAGCTAGCTAGCTAGCTATCTAGCTATCTATCAATCTAGCTACCTATCAATCTAGCTATCAATCTAGCTAGATATCTAGCTAGCTAGCTATCTAGCTATCTATTTAGCTAGCTAGCTATCTAGCTAGCTATCTAGCAATCTATCAATCTAGCTATCTAGCTATCTACCATTCTAGCTAGATATCTAGCTATCTAGCTATCTAGCTATCCAGCTATCTAGCTATTTATCTATCTAGCTATCTATCAATCTAGCTATCTAGCTGTCTAGCTATCAAGCTATCTATCAATCTAGCTATCTAGCTATCTATCAATCTAGCTATCTAGCTATCTATCAATCTAGCTAGCTATCAAGTTATCTACCTATCTATCTAGCTATTTATCAAACTAGCTATCTAGCTATCTATCAATCTAGCTATCTAGCTGTCTATCAATCTAGCTATCTAGCTATTTATCTATCTATCTATCTATCTATCTATCTATCTATCTATCTATCTATCTATCTATCTATCAATCTAGCTAGATATCTAGCTATCTACCAATCTAGCTAGATATCTATCTATCTATCTATCTATCTATCTATCTATCTATCTATCTATCTATCTATCTATCTATCTATCTATCTATCTATCTATCTATCTATCTATCTATCTATCTATCTATCTATCTATCAATCTAGCTAGATATCTAGCTATCTACCAATCTAGCTAGATATCTATCTATCTATCTATCTATCTATCTATCTATCTATCTATCTATCTATCTATCTATCTATCTATCTATCTATCTATCTATCTATCTATCTATCTATCTATCTATCTATCTATCTATCTATCTATCTATCTATCTATCTATCTATCTATCTATCTATCTATCTATCTATCTATCTATCTATCTATCTATCTATCTATCTATCTATCTATCTATCTAGCTAGCTATCATTCTAGCTAGATATCTAGCTATCTAGCTATCTAGCTATCCAGCTATCTAGCTATTTATCTATCTAGCTACCTATCAATCTAGCTATCAATCTAGCTAGATATCTAGCTAGCTAGCTATCTAGCTATCTATTTAGCTAGCTAGCTATCTAGCTATCTAGCTAGCTATCTAGCAAGATAGATAGATATCTAGCTAGAATGGTAGATAGCTAGATAGCTAGATTGCTAGATAGCTAGCTAGATAGCTAGATAGCTAGCTAGCTAAATAGATAGCTAGATAGCTATCTAGCTATCTATCTAGCTATCTATCTATCAATCTAGCTAGCTATCTATCTAGCTATCTATCTTTCTATCTATCTATCTATCTATCTATCTATCTATCTATCTATCTATCTATCAATCTAGCTAGCTATGTAGCTATCTATCTATCTATCTATCTATCTATCTATCTATCTATCTATCTATCTATCTATCTATCTATCTATCTATCTATCTATCTATCTATCTATCTATCTATCTATCTATCTATCTATCTATCTATCTATCTATCTATCTAGCTATCTAGCTATCTATCAATCTAGCTATCTAGCTATCTATCAATCTAGCTATCTATCTATCTATCTATCTATATAGCTGTCTAGCTATCTAGCTATATAGCTATCTATCTATCTAGCTAGCTATCTATCTAGCTAGCTATCTTGCTATCTAGCTATCTATCTAGCTATCTAGCTATCTATCTAGCTATCTAGCTATCTATCTAGCTATCTATCTATCAATCTAGCTAGCTATCTATCTAGCTATCTAGCTATCTATCTAGCTATCAAGCTATCTATCTATCTATCTATCTATCTATCTATCTATCTATCTATCTATCTATCTATCTATCTATCTATCTATCTATCTATCTATCTATCTATCTATCTATCTATCTATCTATCTATCTATC